>NC_037638.1:3631250-3972500 GCF_003254395.2 Apis mellifera | reverse complement strand
ACATCGGCCTCTCAAAACTTCTCCTCCCTTCGAGTTAATCTCGAGTCGCGACAAATCCTTCAAAAATCGATAATTATTTGGAAGAATTGATTTACCTCGTGCAAATTGGACAAGAATATGTTATGCGCCTTCATGACGAAAACCAGACGTTCCGTGATTGGATGGGTCGCGTCCACGTCTATGAGCGTCAAAAAGTACCTCCCCTTTATCCTTATCTCCCTTCCGTTCCACCTCTCGCGCGCCGCAACGTTCAAGCATTGATCGAAATCACCCAATTGATTCACGTTCCCTTGCAACAAACTGGATGGCAGTTTCGCGTTCGAGTCCAACACTGGAATGAGAGAATTTTTTCAAATTTCCCTTTTTTTAATAATTCAATCCTTTCCACGAATTTTTATTACAGGTTATGAATTATTTATGGGATAAGCTAAAAATTTAATTTTAACGTTATAATATTTTTCTTTAATTTAAATAATTTGATAATTTAGTTTATTTTATTCAATGATTTAAATTTATATTTTAATTAATGAAATATAGAAATAGATTAGATTAGTAATAAAATTATATTTTTGATAATATAGTTACAAATTTATATAGTTTAAAAATATATTATTCAATGTTTATCAAAAACATGTCCTGTTGATTTTAATTTAAGATTCGATCTGAATCGATGAATTTACGGTAGAAAGAGAAATCGATCGAGTGAGAAAAGGGAGAGGAACATCAATGTGAAATATCGCGAAATAATTATGAAAAGATGTGTCGACTCACTTTCCATGGCCCAGAATTTGTAATTCCTCAATTCGCGCAGGAAAACGTTAACCTGCTCCCGGCATTCAGCGTTCTGAACGAACGTGAAGTTCGGGGTGAAGCGCAGCATGTGCGATATCCCGTCGCTCGTCAACCCGGCGCAAAGAGGAAACTTGCCAATCGTCTCGTGATACGATCCGTTCTCTGCAAATCAATTCGATATTATGATTAATTAAGGGAGCTCTCTCTTTAAAATTTTTAATCGGGATGTATTTTCGAGCAAGGAATGATTTTTAATGAATTTTAGTATTTCTTTGAATAGAAAGATTGATATTAAAGGAATCAAGATTTCGATTCTTCTTTGAGCAATAAAATATGGATGTATATTAAAAAGTAAAATGAGGCTTATATATATATTTATATGTATTGTAATGTTAGTAATTGAACAGAAATATTAATATTTGGATTATAATAATGTATATGAAATAAATATGAAATAAATCGAGAAATAATTTGAATTATTAAAAAAATTCCATGTATAATTAATATTTATTAGGGGTTGGTAAGTAAATTGTCGATACAATTATTTTAATGCTTCTTTTTTCGATATAAATAATTTTTGTTATTAAAATTAGGGTAAAAAATTATTATAAATAGGATTGAATTTATTTCTGTGTATAAATATTATTAAGATAATATTTCTTTTATATAATTTGAATAAGATTTTTTCAATATAAATAATTTTTGTTATTAAAATTAGGGTAAAAAATTATTATAAATAGAATTGAATTTATTTTTTTGTATAAATATGTTGAGTCAATATTTCTTTTATATAATCTGAATAAGATTCATTATTTATTAATTTTTTAGAAATTTTTATCAAAATAATTAATATAAATAAGATTTTTTTATAAGATTGTTTTTATTTTTAATTTTAATTTTCATTACTAGAATACCATGTTAAAAATAAAAATAATATTATTAAAATTAATAATGAATTTATTGGACACGTAGTAAATTATTATAACAGATTAATGGATAATTACACAAATCCTCTGAATGATTTCTTTTTTATTTTTTCCTACATCATATAATTTAATCATATAATTACATATATAATTACATGCATATGAAACAAATGTGATTTCAATGAATATAATACAAATTCGAAACATCTTTTAATCCCTTTATTTATACTGAAATAAAGAAAAAAATAAATAAAAAAAAAGAATCTTTTAAAACGGATTCAATTCTATTTCCTCGAGAAAAATGGATGTCAAGTTTCGATACAAATTTTTTGTAATAAAAACTTTCTTATCTTTATTCGTATATATACTTTTTAAAAATTATTCTCGAATAAAATGAATTCATATTTAATAAATGAATTAAATTATAAATTGTTAAAAAAATAGTTTTAAATAAATAATATAATTATTTACATTTAATTTCGATATTTAAATATTGATTTTATTAATCCTAATATTATTCTAGTAATTGTTATTATTTAATTAAAATATTCAGTTTAAATAATTATTCATTCATTCCAAAATTAAAGTATACACAATTAATAAAAATAAGAAAAATTGAAATTATTCAATAGGACGTTATTCTTTTTGATGATTTTAAATAAAAAAGTAATTGATAAAAATAGAATAATTTCAACATCAAAGATTAAAAAATATCATTAAAAAAGAAGATAAAAAAAATGGTAAATTTGATTTTGTAATTGGATTAAAACCACATTCAAATTTCACTTTTTCCATAATCTTTTTTTTTATTTATTGCAATGAATTTATTTAGCAATTTATGGAATAATTAACAAGCTCGATATTATTCATTCCAAAATTAAAGTATATACAATTAATAAAATAAGAAAAATTGAAATTATTCAATAGGACGTTATTCTTCTTGATGATTTTAAATAAAAAAGTAATTGGTAAAAATTAATTTCAACATCAAAGATTAAAAAATATTATTAAAAAAGAAGATAAAAAAAATGGTAAATTTGATTTTGTAATTGGATTAAAACCACATTCAAATTTCACTTTTTCCATAATCTTTTTTTTTATTTATTGCAATGAATTTATTTAGTAATTTATGGAATAATTAACAAGCTCGATATTATTCATTTCAAAATTAAAATATATACAATTAATAAAATAACAAAAATTGAAATTATTCAATAGAATGTTATTGTTCTTGATGATTTTAAATAAAAAAATAATTGATAGAAATAGAATAATTTCAACATCAAAGATTAAAAATATTAAAAAAAAAAGGTAGAGAAAATGGTAAAAAAAATTTGATTTTGTAATCTAATTAAAACCACATTCAAATTTCACTTTTTCCATAATCTTTTTTTTTATTTATTGCAATGAATTTATTTAATAATTTATGAAATAATTAACAATCTCGATATTTCGACACTAAATTAAATTAAATGAATTCACTTCCTCCAACAACTTCTTCCCAATGATCATCATTTTCCCCCATAAAAGAAAAGTAACGATTAACAAAAAAAAATTGAGAAAAAAGAGATCGAAATTACCGAAATTCTTCTTCGTCCCCTTCCACGCCTCGCAGAATTGCGTTTCGTTCGAGAACGATCCGTTCCTCCCCGATCGATCGATCGATCTCGCCAGGGTGCACGAGGAGGCCTCGGCGCCGCCGATTCCCTCCACGTCGTTCGAGGGGTGGATCGAACGGTTGGCGCGAATTGCTTGAAGGATGATCAGCAGAGCGAGCGCCTTGTTCATGTTCCTTTCCTTTCCTTTTTTTCGCTTGAAAAAAGGGGAATTGAAAAATTAGAGGGAGATTCTAATAATTTTATAATGTATAAATGGATCGATCGATCGTAAACTGGATCGATCCGATGTTGAAGATAATGGAGAGATAAACTAATACTGTTCTATTCAAGTGACACATTGCTCTTTTATGAGTTTATCTTATTCGTATTTATAATCATCGAAGCGACGTTTGACGTCAACGATCGACGCAATGCGTCCGATTGTTAATTAATAACGTTCATGAAGAACGGTTATTGGGATATTCTTGTTTTCGTCGGCCAAGCAATCGAGAAGTACGCAAAAATTGGAAGAATTTTCCTCCTTCGATCTCTTCTCGACCAGGCTTTTCTTTTTATCACCGAACGAAACGAGTAATTACGATACGAAAATAATCTTATTCTCATTCATTTAAATTTTTCCACCTGTCAAATACCTGTGTTCACCGCGATTAATCTTTTTCTTTTTTTTCTTCTTCTTGTCGCACGTTCGATTTTCAATTCAATTATTCACGTTCGTCGAATCGAATTAATTACGATCATTTAAAAATCGTTTAAAATCGTTTCGATCTATCTGTTCGATCGATCGAAACAGATACGAGGATAAGGAACGTTCGAATCGAGAAACTTTCCCTGATAAAAATTATTATTGTTGTTATCCAAATATTGTTATTTCACAATATTATTTCGATAAATAATATTATTAATATAATTGTACAAAATTCTTTAGTTCTCTAGAAGGATAAAAATATTAAGAAAGAAAGGTGAATTCTGATTTTCACTTACCTTCGATCAGATCAAACTTTCGAATTAATCGAATTAATCTTTGAAACAAAAAATATTGAATTATATGAATAGATTGAAACAAGCACTAAATTTTTGATAAAAATATATCTTTGATTAATATTATTGATAAAAACTAAAAAAATAAAAAAAAATTTTAAATTAACAATACAAGCGATATCCGATTAATTTAATAATTATTATTAATCCAATTATTCGAACGATAATTCGGATTTTCCACCGTCGAAACACTTTTTCACACTTGGCCCCGGAATCTTGCACGCTCAGCGGCGGCCAAAATAAAACTTCTTTTAAACCGAATCGAACAACGGATTCAAAACAACGAGTCGAGTCGAGTCGAATCGAGTTTATCGCTTCTTTCGCTTGTGCATTGTTTCATTCGCCGCGAATCTACGAAATATCGGTAATAACTGCTGGCCAGGACTTGGGCCAGTGGCGAGCGAGTTCCAATTAAAAAAGCGATCGGCCACGTGCTGCACGTTTTCCACGAGTGTCCCTATTACATTCCACCCGTTTTATACGCATACTAATAATCTTCTAATCGTTCAAACTAAAAGCGAAAACTAACGCTCTTGGATACTTCTCGATACCTTTCTCCTCCCCTCTTCCTTCCCCCACTCCCTTCCCCAACTTGTTCGAGATCAAGAGGTAGTAGATGCCATCCCTTGAAATCGATTCACTCATTTCTAAGTTATTTCGTGTTGCTTCGTTCCTAACTTCGTTTAGGAGGGGGAGGAGGAGAGGGAGAGGGAGGAGGAGGAGGCCATTCACCGGTGAAAAAAGTTTCTAACGCCGAGACGGACGATTATGTAGAGATAAATATAACATGGATAATATTTTGGTTTAACCATCGGTTTTGCCTCGATAATTTCTTCCTCGAAGCAATAACGATAACAATTAACATTGTACCGTTTTATGTATACGATTGTGTGTATATATATATTTATATTATATATATATATATAGACAATAATAGTTGAGAAAATAAATGTGTCGTTCAAGGATAAACGAGTAATTATTTTTTCAATGACTCAAAGTGTTATTAGCGGTTTTAAGAGACTTAATGAGCCTCGTCGAAACATATTAATAGAAGTTATTGCTTTGATAATTGATCAAGATAACAATTTTGAAATAATAATTTTTGACCGTTTAAAAGGTCGAGTTATAATATTGGAATTTAATTTCGTACCCCGTTTTAAATAAAATATATGTATAGGGTGTCGTTGGAAAATTGTAATTGTATCGTATTAATTAAATCAACTTGAAATTATTGTTCATTAAAAATTAATTAAAACGATTAATATTGTAATATTAAACTTTTTACATTTATTATTGATTTTTTAAATTTATGTGTACGTATAAAAAACCGATCTGATGACATCGATCTCATTCATAACACAATCAATTCGTGATATAATAAATAAATAAATTATCATAATCGAATCGATGAATTTTTTTTCTTACGGATAAATTTATCACGAAGAATAATTTTCGATCGATTTATTTCGATTATTTTTAGAGAGAGATAAAAAAAAGAAAAAAGGACGAGAAGAGAGAAGAAAAATATTTTTATATATTTTTGTCTTTCCTACTCCGAGAATTCGAATTTTTATCTCTTTTCGCAAGAATTTACGACTTTTCTCTCGAATTAAAATAATAATGGATAATATTATTTTTTAAACGGATAATTAAACGGATAATAAAATGCGGAAGGTTTAAAAATAAATTCCGTCCGATTTTTAAGATCCTACATAAATTTGAATTCGAATTAAATTACAACTTCTCATTCATAATCAATTTTCTTAACACGGGTATACGAGAGAATTATACATGAGAAACACAATCCAGAATTCAATTTTTTTTTTTTTTTTTCGCAATAAGATGATTTCAGACGATCGTTTCATTTCTACATGGTGGTACATTATTATACGATTTGGTACAAGTTCCCGCTCTTTTACCTTAACGCGATATTTATTGACATTATTTTTCAAAGAATTTCAACTCGGTTTAATAATTTTTCTTTTGACACGTAATAAAAAAAGAAAGAAATTGTCGAGAACGTCAGGAATAAAAACATCTTGTAAAATAATTATATCATTATAAGTTTCTTTTTTTTTTTTTTTTTTTATCGATGATATCACGTTGATCCAATATTTACGATTCCTTTATTTTTCTTAAAATTTAATTCAAAAAAAAGCAGCGAAGTTTTCGTATTTATTTAAAAATTTTCTTTTTTGCAATTATCGCGTATATCATTCAAACGAATGAAATTTTGAAAAATTTTGAATTTTATTTTTTTCCTTTTGTAACTTTTAATAAACATTTCACCAGACTTTTCCTTACAATTTGCGAGTTATTATAAAGTAGAATTAAAAAATTATAAAATTTTCGAGAGTCGATTTCAAAAAAAGAAAAATAAAAAAAGTTTCGCAATTTCTTTGAATTTCCGGATTCAGCATCCTTTCAATTATAATTTATCGAATTATTCTTCGATTAAATGTATTTATTGGATTGCGACGAAAGATAAATATCTTATTTCTCATCGTTATTCGAGTTACGAAAACTTTTTATTATTATCGAAATTAAATTTCTCAAATGTTATTCGCGTGTTACGTTACGCTGACATTCTAAGCGAGACGTTATTCTTCGACGCCTGTAATCGTTTCAAACGGAGAAATGTCATTACCGAAGCAAAAATTCGACCTTGGCCACAAAACCTCGAATAAAATCGATCGAGTTTCGTCAACAAGATTTTACAAAACAAAAACCTCTCCAATTGATCAATTCATACGTTCAATTTGCAATAATTTGTAAACCGTAATTGTATATACATTTATTACTACGTAAATGCACGAACAAGGAAAGAGTGAAAATTCTACGCAAAGAAACGTTTTCTCCCGCGCGATCGTTGCGCCATCACCGTTCGAAATGTAATCGTAATTCCCTCGCGATAAACCTGATGGCGCTTGAATCCAAGTCCAAGTGAAGAGGATATACACGATGACGGTGAAATATATATACTACGAAATATCGTGCGTAATAACCGTTGGAATAAAAGGTAAACGATAAAATAAATTATCCAATTCTTACTTTCCTGATCGCATATATATTATGATTTCTTAATCGTCGTTGTAATATTTTTAACAAATTCGTGAAATTTAATCACTTGGAGAAACGTTACGAAAATTGATGTCTTCCTGAAAACCCTTTTAATCACATTTAAGATCTTGAGTTCTTTCGCAACGCGTATGTCGAAAATATCGTTTACGATGGCACTTTATGTTACAAGATGGAAATTCTTGTCGTACAATTTGATCGAAACTCGATTCTCCTTTTTCTCCTTCCTTCGATTACAAATTTCATTTCTCAACGCAATAAATAAGAGGCAATGGTAAGATTTGTAAATAGATAATGGTAGAATATAAATGATTATGTTATTCGAATAGAAGAAATAATCGTGTCGTAAGAAAAAGATAATGGAAAAGGGACGATATCGTCGTTTCGTGTTACACGTTGCGAAACATCTTTAATTTACCGAAGATATTATGCAAATTGATTGCAAAAGTTGTATATTAAATTTTACTTATCCACAATGTTTCACTTTCTCTTGTTTACTCGATATATAATGCTCGATCAACGTTATTCGTGGATTGCTATGATATTTTAAATTTTTAAAATTATACTTGGGACAAAATTTTCTCTTATTAATTTTAACAATATATATAAAAAAAATACAGCCTATCGTATATTATTATGGAAAATCGAATTTTCGTTCGAAATTCATTAAATTTCGATTCTTCTCGATCCCATTCGTCGTCGATATTTTTTGAAAAATTTCGCTCTTTTTCCATATTCCATTAAGTAAGGAAAAAAAAAAGAAACGATATTACATTATCACTTCGATATGTTGATTAAGCAAAACATTATACTCTTTCATGATATTTTACGGAATACGATTAATTGAACGACACGTGTCAAGTTTATTTCGACGATATAAATATTAAGGTAAATATTTTTATGATATAAGTATAAAAAAATCTTTAAAAAAAATATATATACATATGTAAATAAGTATTGAAACAGGTTACTAACGACAAATATTGTAAAAATGGAAAATTTATAATTTTATTATTATAATTTATCTTGTTATTAAAAATTCTCTCTAACAAGAAAAGAATGTTTATCAACAAACGTTATATAGAAAATTTATGTTAAAATTTTATGTAAAACGTATTATTTAAATTATACGAAATATATTGTTATTTTTCGTTATCAGTTAATTAATTAATTAATTAATTTGAATTTTATTGGATCATACGTTACACGTGAAGACATATATTTTTTTTTTTTTTTAATAGAAATCTGTAACGATTATCGATATAAATTTTTTTTTTTCATCAATATTTAATTATCGAATTTTTTTACTTAATTGGTTATATAAAATTGATGATTGAATTTTAAAAATTATATCATATTAGCAAATAATTTCTAATAATTATTAAAAAAAATGATATCCAAAAATATCCGATCGATAATTGGATCTAATTATTCAAATTATTAATTTCAATTTATTTAGCGAGAAAACGGCGAGCTTAAGTGGTTTGTTGTTTTTTTTTTCAGTTTATCGGTATTGCATAACGATTCAATAGAAAATTTTATTCCTTTCCGTTTTTATGTTGCATTTTGTATTCAATTTTTTTTTTCGAACGATTATTTTTTCTTCTCCATTATTAGTTTTTTTTTTTAATTTATTTATTCATTTATACTATTTATTTACTTATTTATCCATTTTTTTTATATTCATTTATCAATTTTTTTTTTATTTATTATATCACACATTGAATGCATATAAATAAAAATAGATACAATGTATATATATATAAGTCAAGAAGAACAAATGATAAGAGAAGAAGGAGATAGAAGAAAAATTCAGAAATGTATTTTTATCCAAAAGATGGAGACAATATTATCTTTCCATTCTTGTTTTATTAACTTCCCTGTATAAATTAATTTCACTTTAGAGATGGCGCTGATTCTCTAACTCTCTATTTCTATCCTTCTTTCTCTCATCTATTTATCTTCTATCATCTATTTATCATCTATTTATCCTTTGTCTGTACCTGCCTTACCATCTAACGTTTCTAACAGTTTCAATCGTTCGCCGTTAGATAGAGCGTCGATGTACTGTCTTAAAGGAGGCGAAGTAAATTCAAAGTTAATCTAGATAAACTTAAATTTGGAATATTATATGTAAAAATTTATATCCTAGGAATTTTTCCTCCTCAATAATATATATTAATTATAATATATTTTGTTAAAACATTACAAGGATTACAACAACTGAAACAACTCGAGCGTAGTGGAATAATAGAAATTAATAGGTTCGTTGAATTACCGGTGGATTCCTTTCAAATGTTACGAAATCAAGCAAGCCTGGGACGACCACTCCGGTTAGTAAGCAATCAATTACGTAAGTTTGTGCCCATAAACCATTGTCGAAATTCCTGTGATCTATAGAACCGTCTATCCTTTTCTTAATTATTCCAAGATTAAAGGGGAATTCGAACAATGTAATCGATATTATATTCATATAACTTTAGCCCAACGGTTTCGGTTTTGGTTAATTAACGATCAACCGTTCATAGAGCCGTGGTTGTTGTTGTTGTTGTTGTTCTAGTGCATTCGCGTTCAACGTAAGAAAGCCCCGGAATCGAACTGGCTTCGGTACTTCGGTTTAATAAATTACGTAACAAGAAATTCCATCGTAATTAATCGGTATTCAACTATAATGAGTTTTCACAACTAATAATACTTCGTATCTATCGCGGCTGTGCGCGCGCCGAGTTCCTCCCGTCTTCTCGAGTAATTTAATCATTCATACAACGATTCTCTCTATCGTCGTCCATCGACAAAGAATATTCTATATCGATACGAATTTTCCGCTGGATCAATACGCAAACTTCTTCTTATCTAAAATTATCTTATCATCGATTTCTTCAAATCTTTCGGAAAAAAGTAGAAGTTTTTCCCAACTTCTCTAATTGGATCACCATCGATCGAGAAAGGGAAAAGGGAGAGGAATCACGCGCGCAATGAGTTGTAAACGCGGAAAAAGAGGAAAAGAGGGGGGTGGGGAGGCGGATTACGACGGATGCGTCGATCACGGCCAATTTGTTTGGCCGGTGTACGCGCGGTCGTTAAGCCGATTAATCCAATCACGCGTTAGGATGTTCGCATCTGGATCAATGGCGGTGGGCATCGTATATTAACGTTCGGTATAATGGCAGCATTATCAGTCATTAAGCGGGACACCGCTGACGATTTTCCTACGGCTTTCTCCCATTCGTCCATTCCATATTTGACAATTCGATGACATTACCCTCGTTGAAAACCTCGTTTAGATTTTATCTTCCCTAGTTAAATATTTCACTCGCACTCGCGACATCGGAAAGAAGGAGGCCGACGAGCCTCCTGTTTAATAATAAAGTGAATAAAAATGGAAGAAAGAAGAGGGAAAGAAAGTGAAAGTACGAAAGTATGAATATAATTACGAGTTAGGGCGAGACAGAGAGAGAGAGAGAGAGGGAGCGCGTGCAATTGTCTGGGGAAAAAAAGGGAGGGGGGAGCGGAAAGAGAGCAGCGTTGCAAGCGTATTATAGAGGGCGGGCCGAATGGAACACTTTTATGCGCTTCCAATTTTAGCGGGCCGTGCAAATGGCCTGCGTGGCGCGATTCAACTTTGGGGGACGGAGGGGGGGGGGAAGGAGGAGGAGGAGGGGGAACGTGAAAAATAATTGAACGTTGAAAACGTTTTTAGAAAAGGCCAAATTCCCTTCTCTCTCTCTCTCTCTCTCCCCTCCCCTTCATCCAGTCAGTTCGTTTCCCGCTTTGTGCGCGCCTTCGATTAGTTGACCGTTCTTTTCACGCTATGTGTACCGTGTCGGGGAACGTTTGTCCGTCGTGAACCAATCCTGCATTGCATTTTTATTTCTCCCTCCCCGATACTCGAACATGGTTTATCGGGGGAATTATGGAAGCTTAAAAAAATAAGATCTTTGAAATAACTTTTCGTGCAGGGAAAGAAACTTTTGTACTTTTTTTTTATCTCTGTTAGAGAGAAAAGAAAGAAAGAAAGATTGGATCGATATTTCTCAAGCATCTCTCTCTTTCCTAATTCTTCCAAAGAACGAGAAAGGAGAGGAAGAATTTCGAGCGAATTTCACCCGCCAAAATTGAAAAATATACGGAAATTCCAAGGAAGAAGAGAGAGAAGAAGAGGGATAAAAATTCGAAGTCGATTATCCATCCGGACGGGGACGTCTGATCGGGCGCTCGTCACTACTCGACTCGGTGGGCGAAAAACCCCCGCTCCCCCCCCTCCGAATCGATTGACGGTCGTGTAAAAGATTCATCGTTGATCGACGTGGGGCGAGCGGCGGAGGGGGGGGGATGGCGGCTCGCCTCCGTTCCTTTTCTTGTTACGTCGATTCCCGTAACATTCCGCGTCTCCCACGTGGATCAAAGCCAGCGCTGCGGAAAGTGTAACTCGTTGTCGAACGTCCGTCCGGCGGATCGACAGGCGGGCGGGGAGGGGGGGAGGCAGGCCAGCCGCTCTCTCCCCTCCCCTCTCGTCCTCGCTCTACTCGGAAGACGTTGTTGCCTGCCACGGCCCAACGCCGGGATAAAAGGAGACGGGACGAGAATTTCCTTGGCTCGCTCGAGGAATGCGGATTTTTTTTGCTTCAATTCTCGAGAAATGAATTCCACGGTGGAAATGATATTGTTCCCTTTCCTCGCATTCTTTGCACTCGTATTCGTTTTCGAATTTTTGAATTTATAAAATTAATAATAGAAATTAAGATATAAGAATTATAATAGAATAATGATAAGAATTAATAATAGAAAAATTCGAAAGAAGAGTGAGAATTACCGTGATTCAATAATATTATTAAAAATATTATTTTCTTGCTATATTCGAGCAACGATCAACGACTTAATTAGTCATTAATTAATTTTAAAATTGTTTCTCCGCTTCTATTCGATAATCAGATAGAAAATTGTTATTATTATTATTATTATTCTTGTTTCTTGGAATTTTATTATTATTCTTATCCTATATAATATTATTATTCTTATTTCTTGGAATTTTATTATTATTATTATTCTTATTTCTTGGAATTTCAGATAATTGAAAAAAAAAATAAGAAAAGGAAAGATTGTAATTGTCTCTTTAAGAATATTTTTATATTAAATACTCATCTCATATATATATATATATATATATATATATATATATATATATATATATAATTCTCTCCGGAGGAAGAAAACTTTCTTCATTTGGAAAAGTGATCGAAACGATCTTTATACCAGTCAGGTGGAGAAGAAAGTTGAAGCCTGGCTCGACTGAGTGGAGTAGTGTCTCTCGGTACAGGTTATATATACGATACAGGTGAGCCGTTCAGCTTTAACCGTGCAAGTCGTAGGAAACATAGAGAGAGAGAGAGAGAGAAGTAGCAGAAGCAGGCAGAGGCGTCGCGTATATACTCGACCACGTATCTCTTCGTGTCTTTTTTTTTTTCCTTCTTTTTCTCCTTTTTCTTTCATTCCTCCTTTTTCATCTCTCCTCTCCTCACCCGAGAGGAGGGCGAGAAATGAAGAGAAGAGAAGAGAAGAGAAGAGACCTACCTAGAAGAGAAGAACCACCCACGTTCAGCTCTCTCTCGAAATTACTCTCGAGGTGACCCCTCGCGCCCCATTTTCATCCCCTTTTCGCCCTCATCGCACTCCCCATCTACCCTTTCTCGCGTTTCCGTCGAGGCGGCGGCTCGCTCGTCCCCCCTCCGTTTCTTAATCCAAGGGACCCGGGATACAATAAGCCCGAGGAATGGCGCGGCGCCCGTTATCGAGATCAAAGCGAGAGCGTTTCGGTGAAACGGACACGTTTTAAACACGGGATAATCTGTCTGGAGGTGGAAATCCTTCTTTTTTCTCTCTCTCTCTCTCTCGAATCTCCTAATTCTCGTACGGAAATAAATAATTCATAGTGCTAGTTCGTACTTTTTCCATCCTTTTTTCGTAGAGAGAGAGAGAGAGAGAGAGAGAGAGAGAGAGAGAGAGAGAGAGAGAGAGAGAGAGAGAGAGAGAGAGAGAGAGAGAGAGAGAGAGTCACACACACACACACACACACACACACACACACACACACACACACACACACACACACACACACACACACACACACACACACACACACACAGAGAGAGAGAGAGAGAGAGAGAGAGAGAGAGAGAGAGAGAGAGAGAGAGAGAGAGAGAGAGAGAGAGAGAGAGAGAATAAGTCGAAGAAAATTCTCTCTTTCTCTCTCTCTTTTACTTCATTTTTTAATTTTGGAAAAATTAAATGCACATCGAACGAAAGAGAGAGAGAGAATATTTTCTTCGTCTCTCTCTCTCTCTCTCTCTCTCTCTCTCTCTCTGACTTCATTCTTTAATTTTGGAAAAATTAAACGCACATTGAATGAGAGAGAGAAAGAGAGAGAGAGAGAATAAGTGGAAGAAAATTCTCTCTCTTTCTCTTTCACTTCATTCTTTAATTTTGGAAAAATTAAACGCACATCGAACGAGAAAGAAAGATAGAGAGAATGAGTGGAAGAAAATACTCTCTCTCTCTCTATTTCACTTCATTCTTTAATTTTGGAAAAATTAAACGCACATCGAACGAGAGAGAAAGAGAGAGGGAAAATGGACGATCGAGAGAATGACGTATCGTTGCTATTTAAGGGAATAATCGGGGCACCGATGTTCCTTTCTTCCTTCCTCCTCCCTCAATTTTCGCGTGTAACCCTCTTTCGAAACACACTCTCTCGCCTTAATGCGTTTATCGTTAACGCGATAAATTCAGCCGGGTTTCCAGCCTCGTTGACGACGATACAACGTTCTGTCCTTTCTTTTTTTTTTTTCGAGGGAATCGAATTTGCGAAGGAAGGAAATAATTTTTTCCGTGTTGTTGGAAACCGTCTCTGCGGAATGGACGATCTCTCGAAACGTGTCCCTTTTTTTTTTACTGATAATTTAGTCTCTCGATCGAATTATTATTTGCGAATCTGCGTGTATTTCTTCATTTTTTTTCGTTCAGGATTATATTTTCGTAATAATAATCTTCGAAATTTTTTGGCTCGTCAACGATACAGTGTTTAACGAGGAGAAAAAGTTTCTTCGTCGTGCAATTATACATTGCAAGATTTAATATTACCACGGATTGAACGTGTTTAATTGAGATAATAAAGATATGTCGTCGCGTAATATATATATATATATATTGTATCCATTGTGCGATCTCAATTACGCGGAAAATGCAAATTCAATATAATAACGTTTATTGGGAGCGGTGGGTAGTTCCAGTGAATAAACGTTCCTCCCCCCCCCTCCTTCCATCTTTGCACACAGTCCTCGAAATCCTTGGCATTCTCGGGAGGCCAACGCTTATGGAATCCAGCCACTTATGGAAATGATCCAACATTTTTTCACGCCCCCTCTTTCTCCCTTATCTCCTCGTCAATCATCGATTCTATGTGTAGCAAAGATATTTATCCCCCGTGTAAACGATGGAAAATAAATGTATGTTTTTATATACGAGAGTATGTTTAGCAGCAAATGCTTTTTGAAAATTTGTGAAATCTGCTCCTTTTACGTCTTATGTGTTTTATTATTTGAAACATAGTCTGAAATTAATCAATAATCAATAAAAGCTTTCAGATCTATGCTTGTATAATATTCTTCTCTTACATTTTAAAGGTATTGACTGGAAGATATCTATTCCAGCAAGTTCATTGATGGAATGGAATACCTGTTTTCACTTCTCATCACTAAATCTAAAACATGAGAATCTAGAGAATTTTAACGTGTAGATATAAAAATTTCTTTTATTTCTCATAGTACTTCAATTACCATTCGTTAAATTTAATAATTTCGTGTCCGAGTAGTTGAAATAATAATAAACAAAAAAATATTTCTTATACGATCATCTTAACAACGTCACGAGTGAAAATAATTTTTTGAACGTCGAATCGTAGCTCTTCTACTGCTAAGCGCGTGGACTGTCAACAAAGCGCGCGTAGCGGGGAAAGGAGAGTGTAATCGACGTATCAAGTTTCGCGAGCATTTCTTCGAAGACACAATAACAAACAAAAAAGTTCTCCTTACTTCGTCCTTGGTTCAGGATTGATCACGAACAATTAAAAATTAAATGTAAATCGATACTACCAAAATATATACGAGAGAAGAAAATAAAATAAAAATAAAGAGATCGAAAGAAATGTAGAGGCGAACCGTTTCGAATTCACGCGTTTCGACGTATATCGCGATTTAAAGGGCGGTTCATTAAATTCGCAGCCCCCTCTTGAGAGTTGACGGACAGCAGAAGGGGTTGTTCCCAGGGGAAGGAAGGGAGAAGTTTTCAAAGGACGCGCGGGCCTCGTTAAGGCGACGCAGCATTATAAACGGCGCACGGTTGTCAGTAACGTTGACAGACACGTGGCCACTCATCGGTGTATATCATATTGCGTTCTCGTCGCTGTTACAATTCGTCGCTGCATCTCCCCTTAAGTTCGATCGGCCGCCGATAGAGCGCGCACGTGCTCGGTGGGTAAATTCGCGTGCTCATTAAGAGGGGGTCATTCTCGAATATGATGTTTACATCTCTTTTTTAGAAAGATACAAAGATACGTTCGCGTTGACTCGAAAGATTTGAGTTGAAAAATGAATTTTATTTATATTACGAATTTATTCCCTTTTTATCTGTAAGAGAGCAATTTTTCTTTTTCATCGCTTTGTCGAATTAAAGTATTTATTGTATTTATCGAAAATGTTAATTCAATTATTTCGTTAAACCGTTCCCCCCCTCCTCTCTCTTTTCTTTCTTCCTTGATGAAATACATTTATTCCATCAATGCAAATTATGTTATCGCAATTCGTTTGTGCATTTAACTCGTGAAACTCGGGGAAAAACAATAATAACAATATTGTAACAATTGCTTTTTACGCTTTTCGATCCCGCTACGGGAGGGGAAGAACAATCGCATAATAATTAAATAGGACGCGTTTTTCAATTAACTGATATATTAAAAAAAAAAAGGGAAAAAAAAAACTCGTACATCTCGCGTTCTCGATCGAAAATTTAAAATTAGAAAATTAAATTGATACGTATATACGCGGATAATATATGGAATAAATAAGATTTTTGTCACGAATAAAAAGAGTAAGATTAAGCGTGAAAATTTCTCTCTAATAGTTGTACAAAATTTTCATTTTCGCGGGATAATTATGCGGGGCCACCACGTTGTGTGGAATACACAATCGTGAAACGTGTTCCCTTTCTAAATGTCGATGAACCAAAGCATGACGGAATGGCGGATTTAATTAACAGCGAAAGCCTCTTATACTTAATAATCTACGCATACACACACACGCGCGCGCACACACACACACACAATGCGAACAGAAGCACGGAAGGCAACGTAGATTACGTTATAGAGAGACGTTCAGTTTCGCGTGAAACCAGCTAGGTAAATTGACTCCAGCGAGTTCTGAGGATCCAATTCCGGGATTTCGCTGCTGGTCGATTGGGTTTCACTTCCGCCGCGATTCCCTTTGCGTGTAATTTGCCTCCGAGCAACCGGCATTCGTAAATATAAATTCCCTTTTTATTGGCTTCGAATCTTCCTTTCCTCTCTCTTTTTTTTTTTTTTTTTAGATTTGCCATTAAACCGCAAAATAATTTTGTCGAAAACTTTCTCTTTTTTTTCAAAGATACACTTCGATGGTATTCGAAAAATTTTTTTTTCATCCCAATTGAGGTTATGTTACGATGCATCCGCTTTTTTTTCAGAAGGAAAGGAGATCGAATTTTCTTCCGATTCTTTGGAAAGTCTCTAATTAAAAAGTGGCCAGGTTAATTAATTTTTTTAATTTCATTGCTTCGCATCACGAATTATTGAAACACGCGGTGATTCGTTCTTTGTTAGAAAATTGAGCAATTATAAAATTTAATGCAAAATAGAATACGGAGGAAATTGTCGAGGTTTTAATGGGCCAAAGACGTGAAAATATCGATTCGGTCTAATGCTAATTAGATATATATGGCACGGTCCGTGGGGGGTACCTTATTGAAACAAGATTGTTTGACTTCTATATCGAATTATATTGGAACAGCGTTCCAAATAGCGGCGTTGCTTTATCCATTAATAGTAACGTTAACTCGGGTATTAACTCAAGATTTCAATAGTTTCTGGCTTCGTATCCCCTGTTATTATCTTCTCTAACGTATATCTGTAATTATTTTTATTATTAGCATAATTTTACAATCAATTAATGTTTTTTTCGTTTATAATTAATTTTACCTTTTAATTTCGAGGCAAAATATCTTTTCTTTGGAAATGATTACTTTAAAGATATATTATGATTCATCTTATGTTATATATAGAAATTTTCCTTTAAAAAATTCCATCTTAATTGTTAAATGAATTTTGAAATGTTTCTGAGAAAATTTGATTTTTTTCGCTTCGATCGAGCAAAATTAATGATATTCCAGATGATTAAATTTCTGAAAGGTTAATTTTGAGATTTATTCGAATTTTGTCGTTCTATATTTAATTTTCAATTCGTTCTTTTTTCAAACGATCTTAGATTTTAAACGATTCTTTTTATCTCGATTCTATTATTTTTATGAGTAATAAAAGTATTCTCTACTTCTGATATCTAGTTCAACATGTTGAATAAAGAGTGATACAACGCTGGAAGTAATTTCATGCAGGTTCTTCTTCATCAGATTCTCGTTGATCGATAAATTGTACGAATAAAATAAAAAATTCTACGAAATTATTTCTTCCAACGCTTAAATTTAATCAACAATTATTTCTTTCCCATTTAATTACGTTCTCGTTCACAAACCAGCCAGAAACCACTTTTCCTAATTCTAAAAAACCGACGACGAAAAAACAAATTTTTGAAAAGCGTAATTGAAATTTTTCCTCTCCCTGTTCAACGGTTACGAGATTATTTCGCGAATTTTCGAAGGAAAATTCATCGCGTTAAATTGCGAGAAAGTGAAAAAGAAAATCGTAGATGTCGACCGCTGCGAGTTTCAACGGATTGTCCGCGCTCTTGTTTCTGCGGGTGACATAAATAGTGACCCAGTTACTTGCTCTCTCTTGCGCGGCACAACGCGCCAGCCAGAGTATCTGAGAGAACTCTCTTGCCCACAGTTCTTGTCCTCCCCCTTCCCCTCCTCCTTCTCTCGAAAAGTCGACAAAGACACGTTGGAGAAAGAATATCACCTAGCTATTGACTTTTCCCCTGAATTCATAAATGCTCGACTTTGTTTCCTTGACTTTCCAGATAACTTGGTTAACAATTCGATATATAAATTTTGGAAGAGAAGTTGAGAAGAAAAATATATATATATCGATCGATTGAACTTTGAAAAAAGTGAGATCGAATTCGTATTCGAGAAAATGTTTCATCCGCGAAATAGCTGTGGGGATTATTTTATCAGATCAGATCACGTTTCAGAAAGAAAGTTTCGTTCGAGGGAAACGTTTGAACAACTTAATCTAATATTTACATTCGCAACGAATACTTGGTTCCTGCAAACGTGGAAATAAGAAAAGCGCGAATATCCTTGGAGAGAAAGGGAAATTAGGTCGGGGAGGATTTGGAAAGGAATCGAATTAACAAATGAACCTAATTAAACCGTGAATTCTGCCCGTCCCAGTCTGCCACGGTATATCAACCCGTGGCCAAGAACAAACACCGCGAAGATTTATCGCGGTTACCGCGATGAAAAGCACTCTTTCTTTTTAAAGAAAAGAAGAAAGAGAGAGAGAGAAAGAGGACAAAAAAGAGGGGATCTCTCGACACCGCAATAAACCGCAACGGGCCTTTAATTCTGCGAAAGAATTATCGGCCGTAATAAAAGTTAGTCCACCACAGCTTGGTTAACGACTTCGATAACTGGGTTTCCCAGTTTTGCGACCGGTGGCGCGCCCACGCGTGACGGCCGCGAAACCACGGCGGCAACTCTAGGGCCTCTTTTTAACGCCAAAATTGGAGCAGAATTCCCTCAACTTTTATTGCTCGCCCGGGAAACTTGCGCGCCGATCGAACTTGAAAACTTTCGTCGATCGTAACTCTCCTCGACGACGGTTTTCCACGAAAATTCTCTTGTCGTTTCTTCCGTTTTTATACTCGACGGATCTTGGATTATATATTACTCGTTCTTTTGGTAGATCGAACAACGAATATGAAGTTTGTCGTCTCTGCGATACGAGATTGGTTCTTTTCATTAACCTGATCCAGATCTCGCGAAAAGTTTTTTTTGAGGCGCGTCAATTGCGAAGCGGTAGAATGGTCGGTTCCCGGTTGGTTAGGTCGCGAGCGCAGTTATCGACCTTCGCTCGCTCCCGGATTTCTATAATTTCGAAATCGGTACGGTCTGGAGAAACTTGAAGCGGCTCCGTCTCCCTTTGATCAAAAGCTGCGCCACGCAGCATCCCAAGTTTCCCGCAATAACTGGAGTACGATTTAACTTGGTTAAGGAGCAATTAGTCAGCGGTTAACCGGAACTACTCCCTCTCCCTCCCTCCCTCCCTCCATCCACCCCATCCCTATTTACTGTGTACTCAAGAAATCAGTACGTAAGTTAAGCTTCCACGCCGGCAAGTCGTCTACGACAGTTTATATGCGCGTTAATTAATTTCTCCCTAAGGTGAGAAGAACTTTCCGGAGAAACTGGACGTGGCCGAATAAGACGATCCAAACGAAGCGTAAAAGAGGGAGGGGATGCGCGTTCTATGATTACGACCTTGACTTAATCGGCTTGGGAAACAGTTCGACGATTTAACATTGAACAAAAGTGAGGTTATTAAAAATTAATAATACGATAATTATCGTTCGATCAAAATTATGAGCAAAATCGGTTATATAATTTAACCCTTTTGACCAATTGAGATTCTAATCGATATTTCATTTTTTATAAAATTTGTACGATTTTGAAAGAAAAAATTTTTGTACAAATAATAACCGTAAAGATTTCTCGTATATCATTTTCCCTTCAATTTTTCCCATTGCGACCCTGGATGTCGTTCGAAAACCTTCCTTCATTCGAGACGCGTCTAATTCCGTTCACTGGATCACTTTCCTCCTCTGCCTTTCTATTTATCCTTCTCCGATATATGGATTTCGATCTGTCTTGGGGCCCATTTTCAAGATTTCCCATTTCCCGCATCTGAATTTTTGATACCACCATCGAACAACGATAGAATCTTCTCTTCTCAGAGATATCTCGATGCGCTTCAAACTCGTACAGTAACAATTCCGAATATTCCTTCCACTTCTCGAGAGACGGTAATGCAGTTAAGAAAGAATCATAAGAGGACGATCTAAAATATAAGTTCACAATTTCATATAGATACAATCTGACTAATTCATTTTTTTTCACATCTGTATTTAAATAATCTCAATTGATTAAGAAAAAGAATTTCGATAGCTTTTATAAGAAGAGAAATATACGCGAGAAAATATAAGTTGGACTTACAATAAGCGACGCATCGTAAAAATCCTTCACAAGGTGACCCTTGTCGGGGAATAATAACAAGAAGGCGTGAAACAAAGTTTCAAGTCAACGTGGAGCACGGTTTTTATAAGAGAGGCGGGGAAGGAGAAGAAGATTCGTGGTTATTTCGGGTTGCGCTTAAACCATCTCGCAAGTTGGCGAGATCCAAAAGTTAGCACGAGTGCCAGGTGTACGGAATGCGCTTATCTTTATTAATACGAGCCTCGTCTCTGGAACGACTTTCGAGTTCGTCCGGCCGGAGTTGTTCTGTCAATATTTACGTTTCGTTCGAAGTCGGACGCGGACTCTCCGTCTCTCTCTCACTCTCGTTCGAGGTTTTTAATGAAAATGACACCCGATCGTTCTCATCGTTTCAATCGCGTCCCCAATGATTGAAAAAGAAAACTATTTGTTGCATTACTTACGTAAATCGATTGATAAAAAATTATTCGAAAGAATAAAGATAAATTATATTACATCGTACAAATTTCACGTACAATTTTTATATAGTTTGAATATAAGAATAAGAATTGGTTTCGTTGTGAAAGTAAGCGAGAAAAAGAGAGACAGTTATATAACAAACGAATCGTTGATAATTAAAAAGGAGTTTCGTTCTTAAAATCGAATCAACGAGCCACGAGTTAGTTCCTCTTTATTAAATGGTGTCTGGACGCCGTTCGACGTCCCAACCTTGACTGTAATAGTTTTTCGATACGAGATCAGATTGTTACGTGGCCGATGGAGAATATCGAGTTAGCTGGAAACGCGGCGGTTCGATTCGTCGCGTCGATCAAGTCGCGTGCAAACGTGACCGACTCGTCCTCCATTCCCCCACCCTCACTCCTCCCCTCACTTACGTAACCTCTTATCGTGTTTACGTAAAACCCGCGTTAAATTTTAAAAGGCGCGCAGCGGGGGAAAAGATAAAGGTAATTTCCTTCTTTTTCATCGCCAAAATACAGCTTGTTTAAAATTAAAAATTACGAAACAACGTACGTTCCATAGATGGATGCTCCCGTTCTGTCGTCATCCAATAAAAAAAAATTCAAGATCCCAATTTCGTACAATAATTTCAATAATCCTCTCCTGAATAAACGTTCAACGTAATTCTTTCCAAATCCTCGTAATAACAAGCGTCGAACGACAGAAAGGATAGAGATACGCGAGTTCGTCGATAAAACAGGTAAAGTATATATGGAGTTTAACGATATTTAAAACGTTTGCGGGCAAGCATCGAGATCTCGGTGTCCTCGAATAAATTCGCGCAATTCTTCGTAATAACTTCTCGCTATTATGATATATTATAACAACGCTTCGAAGCGTCTCGAACGAGATAGAATAGCATGCGAGGTTCCATGTTGTTCAAGATTGGCAAGCTTCTGTGTACGTATAAATGGGTTAAACGTTTGCGGAGGCGGTGGCATCGATGTCGTTTCGGGCGACGGGCGGCAGCGGCGGCGGTTGAATACTTTATAGGACGGTCGTTAACGAAAATCGGGCGAGGCGCAGCACGACCCCCTCCCCCCTCCTCCCACTCCTCCCTCCGATTTCCGGCGTAATGAATTTGCGGCGGCCGTCGGTGTTCGCACGTCCGTTCCCCGGAACACGTGTCCGTGGTCCGGCTCGCCGCGGAATATCGCCGTTTCGGACCCCGATAAATCGTCGAATCCGAGTTCGACGAGATCTGTCGTTCACCGTTCGTTGGCAGGGGGCAGCACGAACCCACTTGTGTTAACGAAGGGACTTATGCTTGGCTTCGGATAGAATCTCGATTTCTCTCGCCGTGTATTGATAAGGAGAGGGGGGGGAGTGAAACCGCGCGTTTCTTTCGAAAATTTATATTTCTTCGAAATTTTGGAAATGTTCTTTTTTTTTTTTTTTGCTTTTCGTGCAGCTCGATATTCGATTTCGAAATTATGGATGGAAAAAGGAGTTTCTTTTTCGGATTATGGATTGTACAAGTTTCGGGGGAGGAAAATTTTGGAGAATTCTTGAGGAAATAATGATCCAGGATTGGTCACAATTTTTCGTTGAAATAAATAATTTTTTTTTTTGAATAATTCGATTTATTTTAGGGTTGCACATGAATTTCTAAGTTTGTGAATTTGGAATTTGGAAATTTAAATATTCGATTATTATTATTTTTCCAAATAATAAGTTTTTCGTAATAGCTCGAATTATATTCACGTTTTATTGCATTCGCATTTTTTCAAATCGATTTCTCGTATAATTCGATTTATTTTCGAATTTCTTTTATATGAATTCGTTAAAAGTTTGTGACAATTCTCGACAATTCAATTATCCTTTCGAATAAATGTCTCCAAATTATTTATCTGCGTTACGTGTTTATTTTCATTCGTAATATATACTTTACTATAATAAAAAATTTAATAAAATGTAATAAAATAAAATTAATATATATGTATATATACAATATGCCCGCCATTTTGAAACTGAGCTGTTTGAAAATTGTCGGGCGACGACATCTCGTGGCGCCCTCTAACAAGCGAATCAATGCCCCCTCCCCTTCGAGCACGTTCTCTAAACGCGGTCCCGTTTAAACCTCCTGGATATATCCAACGTGTCAATTACAGCGCACCCGGTGTACCCCTTATTACGCCCAGGCGGCTCGTGATCCGCCTATAAATTTACAAAGAGATATCCCCGAAGCGGAAAACAAGAATCTCGGAAGAAGAAGTGCGTACGCGTGCGTTTTGAACATGTTTCTCCTGAAAACGAAAAGAAAAAAGCACTTTCAGAGGAGGAAGAGAATTGAATTTATCGAAAAATTGGGCGAAAATCATAAACCAACCAGACTCATAAATTATACAGAATTGAAGTAATAAACTTTGTTAATAAGTATGATATTATGGTATTAAATAAAGGAATTAAAATTGAGAGAAGAAGAAGAAAGGAAAACGAAGACTCGAAATAAACGTTTCGAAATCGTATTCGTATAATAAAGAAGAATCATTCCCCGCTGTACACGTTGGTGGGGAAATCTAACAATTCTGAGATAGAAAATAGGGGAGGGGGAATGGAACAATGGGACAATGAACGGGGTTACGAAAGACGGAGGAGGGAGGGGCGAAAGGTGAATTAATACGGGGGCAAATTAATAAGGAGAGGAGAGAGAGAGAGTCGTGCCGCTTTATTATGATTTCAAATTTAAACTGACTTTTACGCGAATGGAACAAAGTTGGGAACAAAAGTTTAATGAAGAGGAAAGAAATAAATTATAAATCAAGAGAGACTTGAAAAAAAAAGAAAGAAAGTAGAAAGGAAAAGAGAAAAAGAGAAGAAATTAAATTTAATAGGACGGGGGATGAAATCGTGTAATGAAACCAGGCAACAAAATACGACAATGAATACAATGATAATTGAGCGTTGAATGGATGGGGGCCTGGAATTGAAATAATGAGATCGGGAAGAATGGATGGAAAAATGAAACCGTACAAATGGCCGTAATTAAACAAGTTCCCGATGTACCCGATAAAAACAGGTGTAAAACTGGATAAAACTGGATAAGGTTACACAAGAGGATTTGCCAAGGCCCGAGAAGACGTTGCTCTTAACGTTACGAAACCAGGTTGGGCGAGTGGAAAAACAGAAAAGTAAGAAAAACGATTTCGAGGCGAGCTCGACGAGAACAAAAAGCTAAGGAATCGAAAAAAACGAGAGGCGAGAGTCTGCTCGAAGAGAGAGAGAGAGAGAGAGAAGAACCCTCCCTTCCCCCTCCCGTTAAGAGAGAAGTCGTTAAAGGAACTCGCGCGAAACTATTGCAACGGAAAGGAACGAAGCGTAACGGACAGACAAATTGCGCGATACGACGATGAAAATTCGTATTTTTAAAAAATACGCGTTTAATAACATCATAATACGCGTTCCATTAAAAATATTGAGATCTGAAATTTTTCGAACGATCCATCTTCGAGTATCTCTTAATGGTAAAAAATATTTATTTATCGATCCACGACGCTCGAAACCGCGCGTTCTTTTTTATCGATCGAGCCAACTAAATTTTTTGCTTCCGACTGGGGGGCCGTTCTTGCTCGCATTTCGAAGGAGAAAGTAAACAGTTTTTTAAGAGGCTGAAATACGATACCTCGAGGATAATGTAATAAAGAAAGAGAGAAGAAGTCGCTTAAAATAAATACTTGTGTTTTATTACCGTGCCTCAGCTATAACCGTAAGGAATGAATAGGCGAAGGAAAGGAATAGGAATAGCGTTACAGATGTGCTTTTAACGCGATCACTCTACCCTTAACGGTTTAGAACTTTCGAAAAGTGAGAGGTTATAGCGCGTGTCGGGACGAACGTCTGCTGCCTTCTTCGCTCGGCCATTTCGCCAGTTTTCATTTTTCCATCTCCTCCTTACTTTTCTTTCCTCTCTCTCTCTATCAAACCTCTTTCGAATCTTTAATCTTTAGAGCATCGAGGAGAGTCTCATTAGAAATTATTCTCGCAAGAGAGGAAAAGGAAAGGAAGAATCGAGGGATATAATCACGAATCTGAGAGCATTGGAAGATAAAAATTGTACGATCTTTTAATAATTGCAAGAATTTTTTTTTCGTTGAGCCAATATTTGAATCCTTGTTGTTTATCGAGTTTAAAAAAATATTGCATTTAAACGATTCCAATCCATAATTCGAAACGAAAGTTTTCTAGAGTTTTAAACGTGAACTCTTGAGCCTGAAAATTAATCAAATGTTGATTTTGGTGAAATTACAATGCGCATGCGAATAAAAGATAAAATGCTTTTCGAAATAAAATTTTTATTAAAACCAGCCTCTCGCAATTACATTGTTGTCCCGAACGTGTCGATTACACGTCGTGTCGCCCGTTAAAATATTACACGCTGTAGTATATTTTTTTTAATGCAAAGGGGCAAAATTCCATGTTAATTTTATATACAGTGTGTTACGTTTTGTCACGCACGAGAGATACAAGTAGTCCCTATTATTCTCCTTTAATTACATCCATATTTTTCATCGTTTACAAAATACACAGAAGGGCACGAAATATCGAATGTTTTATACGCGAATTTATCGAGAATAAAAATTTCGTTCCGACTATTAACAGGAGAAACAAATAAACACGATTTTTCTTTTTTTTTTTTTTTCGTAATATTAATGTATCTACGAATTCGATAGAAAAATATCGCCATGATTTATTAAAAAAAAAAAATCCTCTCTCCTATAAAACCACTAAATAAATATTTTTTACAAATCAGATACGAATTGTACCCAAATCGACATCCAACTTTCCAACTTTCAACTCCCCAAAGGGAGAGAAAATTTTTCACGATGAATTCTTTCTGCTTTGGATAACGATGAATTTTCTCAGAAGGAAGCAACAGCAGCAGCTCATAGAAATCCAGGATCCCCGTCACGACGGTTTAAACGGAAGCCCGTTTCCTCTCCCCCCCCCCCTTGCCTGGCCGATCGTTTATATTCGTCTGTCGATGCTGCTCGACTGCGCTCCTCGAGAGAGAGAGAGTGGGAAGCCGGAAGAAGGAAGAAAAGATCTCTCCCTGTTAGTTCAGGATGAATGAAAAAAAGAAGAAGAAGAAGAAGGGGACGATAAATGGGCAGAAGAAGGAGAGAGATAAGTGTGTGTGCGTGTGTCGAGGGGTTGGGGGTTGAACGATGGCACGAGCGCAAAGGGGTGGCTGGGGGCGTTGGCGGCAAATTGAATCTCGCGCAAGACGTGACTGCCCCGGGGAACAGCGGCTGTGTTGCACGGTGAAAATCACGACACGGCCACAATACGTATTACCGAGCGAGCAACCGGCTGGCTGGCGGTGGAGAAAGTCGACGGCATTAGCCAACGACGACGTATTCCTCGACGGCCCGTCGTAGACGTCGACGTTGTCGTCCCCCGTCGACGCGACGCGACGCGAGAGTCCCTCCCTCCCTCCCTCGACTACTACTTGAATTTTCATCTACGTGAAAAGCCACGGCATCTGGCCGCCCTGTATATGAACGACATCGTACACTCATTTCCCGAGTGTCTGTGCGCGGACAAGTCTCTCTATCCGGGATGATCGGGTGAAAAATGAACGTCGTGGCTCTTTTCTTTTTTTTTTTTTTTTTAGAGGAAATGACGGCCAGTTTGTGGCGAATTAATTATTTGTTTTACGTGTCTATTACCTATAATATCTATATATATATATGTATGAAAATTTAATCGTGTACGAGCGTTCAAAATTTTTGCACGAATTCTATTATAAGCGGACAAGCTGGCTCATAGAGAAACGAGAGACTGGTTGGCCCGCGGGCTCGGCTGCATCCGGATGAATGGAAAATTAAAAGCGCCAATCAGGTGGCGGAACGCAGCCGAGGGCGCCGCCTCTGGAAGTGTTATTCAAAAGATACAAAAATAAATTTCCTCTCTTTTTGTTGTCTTCCGTTCCGCGAGTGTTTTCCGCGAGTGACGACGACGACGACGACAATGACGTAACTGTTACGCTTCCTGTTGTTAGCCACGAAGTCTTGCGGAAATTCCAGACGAATTTTTCAGACGCGTATGAAATTTATGTAAACTGGCGCGAAATTCTCCATTCTTTATAATGGAAGCGTTACGTGTCGAGTTAATAGAAAGATAAAAATTATAGAAAGAAAAATTTGATATGAATTATTAGTAAAAAATTGGCTTGCTCGTTTCTTACTTGAATTTCGCGTCGATCTATTTCTTCGGCTGTTCTCGGCTACGATCGGCGTAGCCGCCGAGTCACATTTTCGGCAATTTTCGGGTCCGCTCGTCGATACCGAACCCCCCACTCCTCGCTCTAAAGACTTGGCGAGCGAGCTCGAAACAGTCGACAATTATACGTTGACGAGTTAGTTGTGTATCGTAAAAATGTTTCTAAACAAAAGTATTTTTTTTTTTTTTTTTGATAAAGTTATTTTTCACCTCGCTTGATCTAACCAATATATCGTCGCAGCCCTTTATCCGACGCAAATGTTTCGCTTCAACACGACTTCCACTACCAATTATCGCGCTTTTCGTTTAGCCCCGCCCGCTTATCAAAAGTTACCTAAATGTTGGAGCCCACCCTTCCAATTAAAACGTGGCAAGTAGCCCGTCACGCGATCGGCAAGTAACACGTTTTCTCTAACCCAATTAGAGAGTCGAGTTTCTGTTTATATACGATAAGCGCTTGCATGGCCCGTATCAAATTATTCTTCTCCCTAAATACGGATTTAATAAACCCGACCCAACAAGTGTCACGGTACGAAAATTTTTTCAAAACTTAAAATTATCGAATCGAAATTAACGATACGAAATTCAAGATTTTTAGAGCAATGCTGTCGATACTTTTACGATTCCAAAATTATTATATATATATATATATATATATATATATATATATATATATATGTATTTCATCCTTTTTTGACACGCGTTATTGAAACAGAAATAATTGAAAATGAAATTTTTCACAAAAGTTTCGCGTCGAAACGCTCGTTAAAAATAATTAGCGATGGTTCGATGTTACGATGATTAAAAATACCTTTTTTTTTTTTTTCCAATTCAGTCCCTCTCCCTCGATATAATAATACCTGTCGAAAGAAAGAGAAAGGAAAGGGAAATAAAATAATCGAGATACAATGTTTCAGACGAATGCGGGACTATTTTTATTATTATTATCATTATTTTATTTTATCTATTTTCTCTCTCTCTCTTTTTACGAGAGAAAAAAAAATTTCAACCATACTCGAACAGGAAATTTAATAATAAAATACATTTCCCGATATCAGGGTTTCATTGGACGGATTGACAGTGTATGTCAGTGTCAATGCATAACGTACGCACATCGATCGAGCCAGATCGATGTGGCTTTTGCTCCAATTCCATCGAGATTAAAACGAACGTATCGCGCCCCCCCTCCCCCTCCTCACCCGGATATTGCTATCTAAGTCCTTTTTTTTTTTTTTTTTTTTACCTGATTTTGATCAGTGTACAAGGGGGATGTACTTGCTAGAACAATGAACTTTGACCGCGAAATTTTCAATAGCTCTTTGTCAATCTTCGAATTCGATTGATTGATGCCGCCCTCCACAACAACAAATCTTTTTCGATCCGCTTTTTTTTTTTTTTTCGAAAATAAATCCATCGAGAAAAATCGTACATTTCCAATCCCCCTCCCCCTTACAATTTATCCCTTTTAGATCTCGATTACTTAACACTTCCGTGAATTATTGAAATTTTAATTTTTCTTTAGCAGTTTTTCTCTTCGGATCGTTTTATATACGTATATCGATAAAAATGGAAACGGAGAATGGAAATTCATTATGACCATAATGTTTATTCATCGCCTCGTGTTGATCCACTTATCTCGCGTCCATAATTGATATTAATTAAATTTTTATGAAAAGATCTTTCCGAAAGATGGAGTGGCAAGTTTCTTCTTTGGAAAACTTTCCCGTGTTCCACCGAGTTAACGTTAAATTTATCACGGAATGATGCATAAAAAGGGAGGAGCCACTTTTTTAAGGTGTTCAATGTTTAAAACCAACAATAACGATAAGAGGAAGAAATTCAATTACGCGTTCCCCCTTGTCCATAAAATAAGACACGCAGGAAGAAGAGAAAAAATCGTGATTAAAATTAATCAATTAATAAAAACGATTATATATCTGGAAAGGAATTGAATAAATATATAATATAATAATAAATAAATATATAATAATAAATAATAAATAAATAATAATTTCTAAAAATTATTATTTATAATAATATAAATTATAATAATATAAATTTCTTCTAAAAATTATATCGTTAGTCTCCAACGAATTTTTTTCTTTATACGACATTTTCCCTTTTCTACGATATATAATAAATAAATATATAATAATAAATAATAAATAAATAATAATTTCTAAAAATTATTATTTATAATAATATAAATTATAATAATATAAATTTCTTCTAAAAATTATATCGTTAGTCTCCAACGAATTTTTTTCTTTTTACGACATTTTCCCTTTTCTACGATATATAATAAATAAATATGTAATAATAAATAATAAATAAATAATAATTTCTAAAAATTATTATTTATAATAATATAAATTTCTTCTAAAAATTATATCGTTAGTCTCCAACGAATTTTTTTCTTTTTACGATTAATTTTCCCTTTTCTACGATATATAATAAATAAATATATAATAATAAATAATAAATAAATAATTTCTAAAAATTATTATTTATAATAATATAAATTTCTTCTAAAAATTATATCGTTAGTCTCCAACGAATTTTTTTCTTTTTACGACATTTTCCCTTTTCTACGATATATAATAAATAAATATATAATAATAAATAATAAATAAATAATAATTTCTAAAAATTATTATTTATAATAATATAAATTTCTTCTAAAAATTATATCGTTAGTCTCCAACGAATTTTTTTCTTTTTACATTTTCCCTTTTCTACGATATATAATAAATAAATATATAATAATAAATAATAAATAAATAATAATTTCTAAAAATTATTATTTATAATAATATAAATTATAATAATATAAATTTCTTCTAAAAATTATATCGTTAGTCTCCAACGAATTTTTTTCTTTTCACATTTTCCCTTTTCTACGATATATAATAAATAAATATATAATAATAAATAATAAATAAATAATAATTTCTAAAAATTATTATTTATAATAATATAAATTTCTTCTAAAAATTATATCGTTAGTCTCCAACGAATTTTTTTCTTTTTACGATTAATTTTCCCTTTTCTACGATATATAATAAATAAATATATAATAATAAATAATAAATAAATAATAATTTCTAAAAATTATTATTTATAATAATATAAATTATAATAATATAAATTTCTTCTAAAAATTATATCGTTAGTCTCCAACGAATTTTTTTCTTTTTACGATTAATTTTCCCTTTTCTACGATATATAATAAATAAATATATAATAATAAATAATAAATAAATAATAATTTCTAAAAATTATTATTTATAATAATATAAATTATAATAATATAAATTTCTTCTAAAAATTATATCGTTAGTCTCCAACGAATTTTTTTCTTTATACGACATTTTCCCTTTTCTACGATATATAATAAATAAATATATAATAATAAATAATAAATAAATAATAATAAATTTCTTCTAAAAATTATATCGTTAATTTCCAACGAATTTTTCTCCTTTTACGACATTTTTCCCTTTTCTACGATTCATCCCTGATACATATTGAAAATTATGCAAACAACGTAGTAAAAAGTAACGCGCCTGTTTAAATATACGCGATCGTATTTTCGAATTTATAAAAGGAGCCGCCGCCGCCCCGCTAAAAAATTCTCGACGAAGGCTTAACGCCGTTGCATTAAGGCGCCATTTCCGAATATTGCAATTCAATATGGTGGCCGCCGTGCCGCCGCGGGCATCCGTGCAGTTATCGTTATCGTGAATCATGATATCGTTGAGGCGGTACACTCTCAACAACATCCCTGGCTTCCCCCTCTCCTCTTCCGTAAGCATGAACCCTATGACGTCGTACAAAGTAACGGGATCGTTAATCTGCCTTTTCTTTATAACGCGTTTAACCGCGATGATTCAACCTTATCGGTGTATCCGCACACGCACATACTGCGTTTGCAGATTTGAAAATCGCGTTAAAAATTAAAAATCTCGCGTTGAACGTAATTTCTGTTATAGATCGATCGATACATCCTCTGAGAGCCTTTAAGAATTTAGGGTAAAAATATATTTTAAAATTGGATAATGGAATAATTCCTCTATATTTTTCCTTTTCTAAACAAAAATGGAATAATATCCAAGTTGAGAAATTTTTTAAAACATCTATTAAAACGAATTTTTCATCTGATTTTGAGAATATTAAAATTTTAATATTCTTAACATTTTTATTATTCATTTATTATATTTTAATAGGGAAATTCTATTATTCCTTTTTACACGTTCAGTATTCAAATTCAGGATCAGAAGCTTAGAAATCTTTTCTCGATAAAATTTAGACTGGTAAAAATACCAATGAAAAATGATTAATTACGATTTTTTACGTTTCATTCCACTCTGCAATCCCTTTTCAATAAAGGGAGAGAAAGATCGAGCAAGATCGAAACATTATTCCGACCGATATTTCCGACCGAATCTCTCATTCCACGCGCTGCCACGGGAGCTAATATCTTCGTAAATTGACAATATCGAGCTATCTCTCTCTCTCTCGGCCGACACACTGCTCCTCCCCCCTCCCCACTTTAGTTTCCATGCAATCTTTCGAACGGGTCGGAAAGACGTCGGTCTGCCTTATTTCCGCGCGCTTGATTCCCAAGGATCGATGGAAGGAGTGGAAATGGCGGTTTCAAGGTTTCAATACGGGAAAGAAAATGGCCGCGTTATTAATTAATTCAGTGGATACGAATCGATATAGCCGGCCGGCCGTACACCGTTCGAGGACACCGCGTGAGACGCGAGGGAGTTCCAATCCGAATGCCAAGGAATCCAACGTATATATATACGAGAGAGAAAGAGAAAGAGAGAGAGAGAGGGAGATTGGTTCCTCGTTTCTAATTGGCAGGGACGATCTAATCGACCGTTGCCTGTGTACATTATGAATGCGCCCACCGTTTCGTTTCGTGCCATCCATCTCCTTTTGCCCCTCCTCCTCCCTCGTCTCAGTTCCGTTCGAAACCACACGTTTGATACCTTGCGAGGAAGTACGGTTTTGCTGTTTTAAGTTCGGTGCGATATTACCGACTGGGTCCCGATGTGCGGAGACCGATCGAGTCTCGTCATCTGGAGATGCAAAGGACCGATGTAATTTGGAAAGAAACTTGGAGAGAGAGAAAAATATCCAGGTGCTTGGAATGAATAAATCGGTTCAGGAATTATCAATTTTATATATATAATTGAAAAGTTGATATTGGAAAGATTGTGTTATTCGTTTCGTTATCAACGATTATTAATTTCCATGCACTCGAGAGGTGAGAATGTTTATTTTTTAAGAATTTTCTCCTCTTCCCTTCTTTATTACAATCTTATGAAGTTAGTTGGAATAATAACCGTCGAATGGGATTCTCACAGTTTGTTAACACTTTTATCATCCTCGACGTCGCTTCTTTTCTCTTCCCTTCTTATGCTTATAATTTTATAAAATAATATGGAATAATGAGTCCAAGTTGAAAGAAAGGAATACACGTAATAAATTATTTACGTTTTTAATTATTTATTATATTCCTGGTTAACCGTATTATCGTGTTTGGATTTTTTTTTTCTTTTCAATCAATTGATCGACGAGATGAAAGCTCTCACCATTTCGATTTAGCGGATAGATAATAATAAAGAGATAAAAACTGCGTTTTTAATACGCGCGCGATTTTGATCCAATTTTGAAGCAGCGGTCGTTTTGAAATTTGAGAGAGGAGGGTTTTTTTTTTATTCTTCCAGAATAAAAGATTTTTCAGGATAAATAAATTTTCCTTTTGAGAGCGTTCGTGTTTGCTAATGAAATTTAATACTCTTTTCAAACGCGCTTCTTATCAATTTTCCAAACGTTATTTATACCTCAATGATAATTGAAATGAGAATTCAATCGAGAAATTTGTTTATAAAAAAAATCGATCATCGATTTCTTTCGTTTAAGAATTAACGAGAATTACTTTTACTTCGTGTCCTGTAAATAATTACCAAAAAAGAAGAAGAAAGAAGGAATTATAAAAAGAAAGGAGAAAGATGGTCGATAACAAAGGGCATAATTACCGACCGCCCAACTCCGTCTCTAAAAATTTACCAACGGATTCAATTATCGCTTTTTCCCACTGTTTCGTGCACCAACACCCTGCAACAAGTCATAACTGTTCCACTCTGTTCCATCTAAAACTCTCGGTGAGTGCCGCCTGTATTTTTATTCAACTACAAAGAAACGTACTTCGGTAGGAATAAAATAGAGGTGCCATTTGTGACGGCCGCGAGTTTACTACCGCGGGTTTGAAAAGCATCGTAAATGGGGGGAGAGGAGGAGGGTTGGTTGCCTGCCTGCCGCCTCGTGGATTCATTTGCCTCCGCTGTTTGCGGTCTCGTGGAAAAGTACCTCTATTATTCAATTTCACCGTGAATATACGCACAATAGACATATCAACGTTACCTATAAACAAGGTATCGGTGACGTAACGAATAAAAGTGTTGATTTTTTTCTCTTCCTTTCTTTTTTTCGAAATGTTTTTCGCTCGAACAATTAGAATGGAAAATCTTCCACTCTCGATGTTTTTACAATTTGATCCTTTAACCCGATGAATATTTATCCAATCGATTATATTAATTTTGAAAATCAAAAAAAAATTCCAACCGAGAATAGACTTAGTCTCTCTGACCCGGTCATCGTTACGCGAAATCAATTTCCGTGACTTTTCCTCGAAGCCACGGCTCGAGGCTATTACATATCGATCGTGTTTCCAGTCGCGTTTGCAAGGAGAAGTGGGGAGGGGGGGACGGGTCGATGGACGAAAAGAGAGGAATAACGTTGATTTCTGGCACGGTTCGGCCAGCCGATAGAGCCACCTGCCAAGGGAGAGCCCGCCGTCAACGATGGCCCGGCAAACAAAAGTATAGCAAATACGGGCAAACTATAGTATAGTACAGTTGGAAACTTGATCTCCCGTCTACATCTGTAAGACGGGCGAGATAAAGCACGAAACGAGCGCGAACACTGTGACTTCGTATCCGTTGAAAATTCCTTTATTCGAAATTCGATACAAAATCTTTATATTAATTTAAAAACGAGTCAATAAGACACGATGTCTTTTTTCGTTTGTTATCCTTATGTTGTGTACACAATGTTACTTTATCGAAACTTGTTACTCGAGAGAATCTTTCGTACTCGTTCTGGAGGATCTGTTCGAAATATTTGATTAAAATAATTTTTTTTATCCTACGAACGATTAATCGGACGTTGTTCTTCCATTAAGGTGGTCGAAAATAAATATCGATGAAACGGAAAGATATACACGGCGAGCGTATATTTCATACGCATTCGTTGAAAACATTCGATTTAGATATTCGCGCGCCATATGGCGCAGAAGAATGCAATCTTCAATAAACTGAAAATGAGGTTAGATAGCGAGGTAGTTTTCTAAGACCGCTATATCGGTACATTTCCATATAACCATCCATTACGATTTATCGCGATCATTTTGTTAGCGCTTGTTCACCACTTTTCGATCGAATCGAAATTTTTATAAACGATATTTGATTAAAAATCTACAAAATATTCCTCAATACAATTTCTATAATTAAATATACATTCATTTCACAAATTACGATTAATTTTTCTGTTCCACTACCAATTATCAAATTCAACGTTAGAATTTGATAATAGAAATTTACGTATGTAACTGTACGTTACGATATTTAACACGAATTTTTCCGTGGCAAAAACGAAGGGACAATGGAGATCTCGGGAGCGGGAGGGAGGGTAATCGCGAGGCAAAAGATCACGTTTACTTTTCATAAAGCCGGCGTCAAGCCGCGACGCATTCGTTAATTGGCAGCAACAGGTGATGCCGGCACTGACACTTTACTCGACCGACCACACACGGAATATCGAATTAACCTTGCATGTGTATGCCGGCGCGCGCGCGCTCGCCGCTCGAGTTAACTTCGTTAAAAAGCAGCCTGGATTATACACGGTGTCCCGCAATGACCGGTGTGTATACGTATATAACGAGCGAGGAAAAAAAAAATCGAAACGAGATTTTTTCGAAAAAAAAAAAAAAGGAGGAAGAAGAATTATATTTGCTTTTTGAAAAAAGAAATTCGATTTTCGAAATTTGATAAAAACGAACTTTCGTTTATCGCGATTTTTTGTTATTTTTTTTTCCCTTTCTTTTACGATATATTGGAGGAAAATAAATTAAATTTTAGGATAGGATGGAAAATTACTATTAATCTTAAACAGATGTTCCAATCAATAAGCCACTCCCGAGGAGCTGCCAGGACTCGAGCTCAGCTATTTTTCTGTCTACGTCGTCGGATGGAACACGATGAAAAGATACGACACGTTGCCTCGATAAAGTTGAAAGAATACCAGGAATTACAACTATGGAATGCTTGGAGGGAAACCCTTCAAGAGATAAAGGACTATCGACAAGATTTTTCTTTGTGCAACGCTGCTAGTAAATATCTCTCTCTCTCTCTCTCTCTCTCTCTCTCTCTCTCTCTCTCTCTCTCTCTCTTCAATCCTCGATCTTTTTCCCTTAAGAAGAGACATCGATATATAAAATGATTATTCCTTTATCGTCCAAATAAATATTTCTTTCAACTCGACAAAAATTTAATTCAACGATTAAATAAACTTTGAGAAATTACCAATTGAATTTTTTGTTTCGATTAATCGATATAAGAGCCACTTGAAGAAAAACAGGCATTCGGATTACGAGATCGCATTGCAGGTTTTAGTACTGTTGCTGCATTCAGTTGCAAACTGTCTGGGGAGAGTCTAAGCTCCTTTTATCCAGAATAAATTAACTCGTGAAACATATATATATATATATATAAAACATTATCGCGCTTGTACCACTTCTAATTGGTATTATTCTCCGGGTGTAACAGCGTTTCGAGCTGTTAACGAGACATTTTTATCCACCTTTATCCAGGGCCAGGGTCGACAATCCCTTATCTCGCTTGCTTAGGGAAGACTGTGAATTTCACCCTCGGCCACTTTATTTATCGCGTTCAATCGAGGAAAAATTTCTCTTTCTTTTTTTCGAAGAGATACTTGTTTCGATTTTTAATTTGTAATTTGTAATCGAAGAATTTTAAAATAATAATTTTTGTCGATGAAAATTGAATCTCATCCCCCCCCCCCCCCCTCGTTTAAAATTCGTAATGGAAACGAGTGTCGTTGAAATATAATCTGTTCGTATCCATAACTTTCCGATATAACAAAAAGTAATCCGTAATTATAAGTTTTAACGAGTAATAACACGTTTGAAAATTGATGTTTAGAAAAGCTAGAACACGGGGGTCTCTGTTGCCTTTAACGAGTTATCCCATCGAATAAATTTATGGAAAAGCTATTTACTTTTTGCCAACTAATTTCGGAATTATATTCTCGCTCAAATTTCAACACAGCGTTATAATAATAATAATAATAATAATTTTCTCGAGTCATCAAAGGAGGAGATTGAATTTTTGTTCAAGGATTAGAAGTATTTTTGAAAGGAAATAAATTGAATCACGAATTTTTTCATCCATCTCCTCTCTTCGAATCAAACACGAATCATCGGCGAATGGTTAAATTCGAGAGGAGAGAAGGAGAAAGAGGGTGAATGGGGGAGGCAGGATCTGGAAGGGGGAGGAGGTTCGTTAGAGATAAGAAGAGTTCCCTTGCAAATAAGTTTTCACCGTTCTTCTCTCTCTCTTTTTTTTTTTTTTCACCGCGGTGAATTTTCCCCGGGATTATGCAGATGTCACGGGGAAGAATAATATTTATGGAAGTTGGAACTTTTCCCTTTAATTATGATGAAAATAACGTGCTTGTAATTTTCTTTTATGCGGGTGTATTTATTCATAAATATCGCGGGGTATAAAGGGAGAAGAGGGGGGGGGGAATGAACGAAAGTTTATTTAAATGTAGCGGCGGGTAAATAAAAGCGAACGACACAAGGGGAGGGGAAAGAAACGATTACCCTTTTATAGTATATAATTGACCAAATACCGTCCTTTTAAATTTTATATTAACCGCCGTTTTTCATCCCTTACGAATACTCGAATACCATTGTACGTTGCATATTATTATACAAAATAATATTATAGAATTTTCTTCTTTTATCCCTTTTTTTATTCGTAGTTGATTTTGCTTGATCACGATTTATCTTTACTTACTCCGCGAATTCGTCGAAATTGAGTTAAAGCGAGTGTTAAATTTCGAGCGATGAAATAAGAAATTCGAATTTCATTTTTTCGAGTATCGGAAATAGCGAATATGTTCGTACCGGGGCGATAATAATTAAGTTTAAACGACTTTGAAAAAAAGTTCGAAATAATTCGAAACTCTGCAATTATACTTGATATTTATTCGATAAACGAAATAACATAACGATAAATAGTGATTAATCGGGTTCCGGCGCACCTGTTGTATACCCGTCGTCGAGATATGGCGGAATAATTTTTCCGCTTAAACGAATTTCCCCGTAATCGAATCACGAATCTAGCGTAACAATTCTCCGTTGCGCCGACGATAAACGAGACAGAGACTCGGAGACGAAAACAGACAGGAAGAGAGGGAGGGAATAGTTCACACAGGTACGCGAGGTAACATAATTCGCCGTCGGCAACGGTACATATCGTTAAATCCCCCGCGGGTCCGCGATTTTGCATTTGTGCATTACGTTATGCCGTGGGCGTATCCGCGAGTGCGTAGGAACTCGAAAAAGGGAAAAAGAACAAAAAAAAAGAGAGAGAGAGAGAGAGAGGAAAAAAAGGAAAAAATTAGATCCATTCGCGGTGGCGAATGGAATCCGACCGTCGAAATGGCGTGCTTTATCGCATTCCCGAAAATTTATTGCCGTGAAATAGCCACGTTCGGATATCTCTATCGGGTACCGGTGGCAGAAAATACAGGATTAACAATTATTATTGGCTGGCTGGCCGTGATACGCGGTATTTTTGCGCCAAACAAGATATCCTTGTCGCACGGTTGTTTGGACCGCTTCATCCCGATACGTATACAATCTTGTTTTAGCAAAAATGGAATTCGAATGGTATCGCGAAATCATGGGAATGTAGAAGTTATTTTTATTCGCGGGATATCGAACCGTTTATATTATATAACGTTATAGATTATATTATGTACTTACTTGTGCGCGCTAAAAGTGTATTAAAATTAGAAAAACTTTGAACGATTCTAACTCCGAATGTAATAATTTTCGATCGATGAACGAAAGATCGTTGGAATCGTGGAACTTTGCCCTTTAAAATACACTTTCATTTATCTCTATACGACTTTCGGTTCCCGAGATATCATCGTGTAAAGAAAAGATGATTTTTAGCGATCGTTCTGCATTCTCGCCCGGACCTCGCGTCGCTCTAGTCACGTGACGAAGCGAGCGTTTCCTAGAATATAATACGCGTTTTTTTAAAGAGAAATCCTTATATCTTGGCAACCGATCGAGGTATCAAGATAAAACGAAAAGCGTGACTTCAATAGCACAGTTTATTCTTTTTCTGAGAATATTTTAATACTTTTGATTTAAAACAAATTTAGTAAAAAGTCGTATATCGAAAAAATAATTATAAATACACACGATTTCATATAGATAGAATTGAAAAAGGAATGAAACAAGTAAAATCCGTAGACGCGTAAATAAACAAGCGGATCCACGTTCCCCAATACGCTACGGAAAAATAAAGGGACGAGCGTTTTGTAATAAGAGACGATCACAGGGAAAAGTTTATTACGGGCGATAAATCGTTTCGCCAGTTGACATGCACTCTACTAACGGCACAAATAATTCTCCCTTCTAGGAATGTCGCGGGAAAGATATTAGCTGCGAGAAATCACAAGGTTGAAACCAACCGTACAAATGAGAGTGAGCCTTGATGCATATCCGGACAATTGTACAATTCTATATATATATATATTCAACACTGTCTCTCTGTATATTTCCCGTATACTTTTTTTTTAAATTAGTCCAATTAATTAATCGTATACGATAAATAATATTTGAAATTGAATTCCTCGTATCACAAGACACCTTTTCTTCTCCAAAAAACGTTGCAATTAAACTGCTGTATACACTCGTACAAATTGAATCCATCAATTATTTCTCAAATTTCCTTCGAATAATTTTTTAAAATCAATTCCAAATTTTTCTCCAACAACAAGTATTTTAAATTTACTCAAATCCTTTTTTTTATATCTCATCCAAGAACGTTCCATCGATCCTTCCACGATTCTCCTTGCCTTCCCCTTAATTATATTCCATTCTCGATGTAATCAATCCGACTCTGAAAAAAGTTTAGAAGGAGAGACACGATCGACAAAACAGTTGTACGCGTGGGATGGAATAATCCCTTCATCCATGGGAGCGTGTACCGGCAGTAATCCGGCAGACTGGTTGCAAAATCGACCATGGAATTGAATTTTCTCGCTCGGTCCCTCCCCCCATCCTCTCGCCTTCGTTTCTCACCTTCTCTTCCCCTCGAAAAGAACTCTACCATTCCTATCCTGCGTTTCACCGGATGTGAACCCAGAGAGATTCTTGTTGTTAATCCTTGTTGTTAATACATGCATATGTTGCACGTGTATGGATATATATTCGAGTAGATTTGTTTATAAAATTGTGCCAATATTTTATCTCGTTGTAAATGATGATTCGTTATTCCTCTTTTTGTGACGTTGTCTGGCAGGAATTTTAGTGTTGCGTGGTGGACAAATAGAGAAGGAGGGGAGGAGGGAGAGGAGAGATGTCTCTTGATGTTTCGTCGCGTGCTTTTGGAGGCTTTGGGGGTTGTTAGTGGATTTGAATACGGGAACGTTCTGATTATTCTTCCTTTATTTTCTTCTCAAGATGTTGGAACGGGATATTTTTGGATTTTGAATTGTTCGTAGATAGAAATTTCTGAAAGAAAATTATTATTTTTCGAATTAAAAAAAGGGGAAATATATTTTATCTGCTTTCTTTATCTATCAAGGAAGGGTAATAAAGGAATTGCTTGGTTAATATAATAAAGGGAAGCAAGAGCTCTTACTCTTTTCTCGAGTATAATAAATAAAAGAAATAAAATAAAAATGTTTTATTTTGATCTATCAAGAATGAAGGGATTGCAAGTTCAAAATGGAAAAGAAGCAAAAGTATAATAAATAAAAGAGATAAAATATTTTATTTATTTTGATCTATCAAGAATGAAAAAATTGCAAGTTCAAAATGGAAAAGAAACAAGAGCCCTTTTCTTTTTTCCCAATTAAGGAAAATTATAATTAATAAAATAGGCAAAATATTTTATTTATTTTGATCTATCAAGAATGAAGGAATTGCAAGTTCAAAATGGAAAAAAGGCAAGAATATAATAAATAAAAGAGACAAAATATTTTATTTATTTTGATCTATCAAAAATGAAGGAATTGCAAGTTCAAAATGGAAAAGTGGCAAGCGTATAATAAATAAAACAGGCAAAATATTTTATTTATTTTGATTTATCAAGAATGAAAGAATTGAAAATTTAAAATAAAAAAAGAGTCCTTTTCCCCTTTTCCAAATATAATTAATAAAGATATGAGTTTAATAAAAAAAAGAGACAAAATGTTTTATTTTGATCTATCAAGAATGAAGGAATTGCAAGTTGAAAAAGAGATAAAACTATAATAAATAAAAGAATCAAAATATTTTATTTATTTTGATCTATGAATGAAGGGATTCAAAATGGAAAAGAGACAAAATATTTTATTTTGATCTATCAAAAATAAAGGGATTGCAAGTTCAAAATGGAAAAGAGTATAACAAATAAAAGAGCCAAAATATTTTATTTATTTTGATCTATCAAGAATAAAGGGACTGCAAATTGAAAAGCAGCAAGAGCCCTTTCCCTTTCTTCCAATCGATTATATATTAATAAACCAGTTATTAAAGTATTCATTTCCTCCATCCATCAAGAATGAAGGGATTACAAGTTCAAAATGGAAAAGAATGAATTACAAAGAATCCCCATCCCTGAATCGTTTTGGAATTTAAAAATTTCCCTTTCTCCCAAACCCAACGAAATATATTTCATTCATTTTCATTCACCAAGAATGAAGAGCAATAATAAAAGCTTGCTTCAATCCTCAAAATAAAGAATAAACAAACCTCCCCTTTCCTTTACTATTAATTACAATTAATAAAACAGGCAAAATATCTTATTTACTCCCTCCATCTTCGAATGAATATATAATAAACGAATTGACAAGTTCAGACTAGAAAGAAAGAAAATAAAACTCCTTCTCCTATTTCTATATACAATATTTACACCGATATCAGAAGTAGAAAGAAATATTTCCAAGAATTTGTCTTTCCTCCCGAGGAAAACCGATATTAAATGCGAGAAATGATCCATGAGGAGAGTGGTAAAAAAGAACATCTCCTTTCTTCTCTCTCTCTCCTTGATCCGCGTCAGAAAGCATCGAGAGAAGAGCCCCGGCCACTTTATCCAGTAATCGAGAGCCGTTCGTTCGCATCCCAACAATTGGACGCTCCACTTGGGGAGGGGAAGGGGAGGGTTAACGGATGTGACATCAGCAGGCACAATTTCCCGCGCAAATAGCAGAAACCACTAAACCTGAAATTGTCCCGAATTGCGCGTAACTCGACTCGACTCGACTCCATTCGCTATAGTTTCCCTTGGAATATGTATATATATAGGGTGTTCCAAAATTAATGCAAGATTTGAATTTCCCGCCAATCAAGTTTTTGCATCGAGTCGTGGACAAGCCTGAAAAAAGAACAGTTTGACAGTTTGAGAGTTTAAGGTAAGAATGGAGAGCGTTATACGATATAAGGATTTATAAAATCAATATTTAAGTCGAGATTAAATGTAAATAATTACTTCTTATATTTATTTTTAATTATTTAAAAATTAAATTTAATGAAACTTAATTCTGAAAATGTAATTATTAATAATTATTTAAATATTAGTTAAAGCTAAATAATTAGGAATTTGTTGTTAATAAATCATTTGGATTTTATTAGTCCTAACTTTATTTAAAAAATTTTAAAAATTTTCAATATAATATAAACTCTAAATATAAGCTATTTAAATTTAAATTAACTTAAAAAATTTATTATATAAATTAATAAATAAATTATATAAATCAAAATTGTTAAATAAATATTAATTTTTATTCGTGTCTTCATTATTGAATTCAATATTTTAAAAATAATATTTTAAAAACTCTCTTTTATATTTGATTCAAATCTTGCGTCAATTTTGGGACACCCTTTATATATTTCCAAGCAGTTTGAACCGTTTAAAGCAAGCATTCTCCATCCCCCGTATTCATATTCCCCTGAATGATCAACGAATTAAAATCTTCGTGTCGTCTTTTCTTAGAAAATCATCCTTTTCTCTTTTTTTCCTTTTAGAAAAGCAACCTTCTTCACCTCCGGAAGGAATTCGAATTTTGTATAATTTTTAGAGATGGATGAAAAAAATCGTTTTTTCTCTTTTTTTCCTTTTAGAAAAGCAACGTTCTCCACCTCCAGAAAAAAGGAATTTGAATTTTGCACAATCAACGTCCTCTTCCACCTTTCTGCACCTCCAGAAAAAAGAATTCGAATTTTGCACAATTTTTGGGGATGGATGAAGATTTGGGGAAAGTTGAAATTATTGAAACTTTGTTCAAGATTCTCTCTTTTCTTAAAAAATCTTTTCTCTTTTTTTCCTTTTTTTTTCCTTTTAGAAAAGCAACGTTCTTCACCTCTGGAAGGAAGGAATTTGAATTTTGCACAATCAACGTCCTCTTTCACCTTTCTGCACCTCCAGAAAAAAAGAATTCGAATTTTGTATAATTTCTGGATGGATGAAGATTTGGGGAAGATTGAAACGATTAAAACTTTGTTCAAGATTCTCTTTTTCCTTAAAAAATCATTCTTTTCTCTTTTTTGCACATTCAACATCCTCTTCCACCTTTCTGCACCTCCAGAAAAAAAGAATTCGAATTTTGTATAATTTTTGGGGATGGATGAAGATTTGGGAGAAAGTTGAAACTATTGAAACTTTGTTCAAGATTCTCTCTTTCCTTAAAAAATCGTCCTTTTCTCTTTTTTTCTCGTCAACGTCCTCTTCCACCTTTCTCCACCTCCAGAAAAAAGAATTCGAATTTTATATAATTTTTGGGAATGGATGAAGATTTAGAAAAAGTTGAAACGATTAAAATTTTGTTTAAGATTCTCTCTTTTCTTAGAAAATTGTCTTTTCTCTTTTTTTCTCGTCAACGTTCCTCTTCTACCTTTCTCTTTGGAAGGAATTTGAATTTTGTATAATTTTTGGGGATGGATGAAGATTTGGGGAAAGTTGAAATGATTGAAACTTTGTTCGAGATTCTCTCTTTCCTTAAAAAATCGTCCTTTTCTCTTTTTTTCTTATTCCTCTTCCTTTCTCCATCTCCAGAAAAAAAATTTTGCACAATTTTTGGAGAAGGTTGAAACGATTGAAACTTCGTTCGAGATTCTCTCTTTCCTTAAAAAATCGTCCTTTTCTCTTTTTTTCCTTTTAGAAAAGCAACGTTCTTCACCTCCGAAAGAAATTCGAATTTTGTATAATTTTTGGGGATGGATGAAGATTTGGATAAGATTGAAACGATTGAAAACTTGATTCGAGATTCTTCTGGAAATTAAGAATCGTTTTCCAGCGATTAGAGAGAGGAGGAAGGGTTGGTTACAAGCGGAAGGAAGGGGAGGAAAGGTTGTCTCTTTGGACGAGCAGGTGATTTCGATGGATGGTTGTAATCCAATATTATAAATGGTCGTCGTCGTCGTTGGAGGAAATCGGGGGGAAAGAAGGGCGCAATTTATCATTCTTCTCCTTACGGGGGTTAATCCCTTCTCTCATACCACGGATTTATCTCCAGCCTCCCCTCCACCCCGTGTGATTAATTGTTTCCTAATGCGACCGACACCTAGAAAAAAAAAAAAAAGAAAATTCCAAAAAGTACTTATTGGCCTTTACCTTTTTATCCATCTCCTCCGATTCTTTCCTCCTTCTATTTCTTTATCTTTGATTTCGAGCGAGTGGATTTTCCATCGTTTAATTTCAATCTTTTATCGGAATTAATTGTATCATTATTTCGTTGATATAATTGAATATCTTTGTATTATCCTGTTTCTCGAGAATTAAATATAGTATTGGAAGAAAAAAGACGTAAAAGAGTTGAGAATAAATAAAATACACCGAGTGTATTTTTCGTCTGAAATGCAATTATAAAAATTGAGCGTGACATTTAACGAAGATGAATTTGAACGAGCTTCTAACTAGATTTTTTAATGGTAAAAAAAAAAAAAAAAAGAACGTTTTCCTTTCATAAAATTCTAATTTTGAAAAATTCCTTGGCGCGCAAACAACCCTTTTGTCTCGATCCCCTTTGAATTTACTCGTTGAATTTACCTCGCGCGCATTAACAGTTACACTTCACCCAGAGCGAAATCCTTCCAAAACCCGTGCAAATATTTCCCTTTTTTTTCTTTTTTTAAATACGAAGCTTGACAAAAATTTGAATTTCGCGCGACAAGTAAAGCGTTACGAACGAAGAAAAAGAAAGAGACAGTTGAGGATTATTAATTTTTCGAGTATTGATATTTCTTTAATGTAATTCTATCAAATTCTTCCTATCCTGTCAAAATTACTTCTTGCGTGAATTTCGAGACACCCTATATTAAAGACTCTATTTCTTTATTCTTCATTTATCGAATAAAATATAATTTCTATCGCGCAAATTTCGTACATCTTTACCAAAATTCCACTATTTCTATGCTTATTACTCAAAATAAGCAAATAAATAAATTTTCTAAACGATAATATATTCCATGTTGCCGGAAGAAATCGTTAAAATCGCGCCAAGTATCCGCTCATTCGAGTACATATTTGACGGGTGGGGGGGAAGGGGAGGGGAGTAACAGCGATGCCGACAAACGCTGAGAATCGCAGATTACGTTAGGAATCGCTGACTCGGTTTGCCGCCTTTTGTGGCCGGATTATTGTACGTGGCGCCCTCGTGGTGGTAGTAGACGGCTCGTTGTCGTCGACGTTCGAATTGTTCGGGCCCCGGAAACGCGAGACAATAAAGTTCCTTTCTCTCCTCTTGGAAACGTGGAAACGTGGCTGGCACGGAACGTTTACGATGATAACAACGGCATCGTGATTAAAAATTCCCCGCCCTTTTACACGGAACGTTGTAAAACAATTTTGCGGGACAATAAAATTTTCGATAGCGGAAAATTCCCGAAACCGTTGCCGCCTTCCGTGATATATATATATATCTAAAACATATCGTAAATAAAGCGAAACCAAGACCGAATACAAGTTTTTGTATCATTGGAATAAGCGTAATAATAGCAATATTCGAAATGACCACGATTCGAGAAATTCGCAATGGGATAGAAGAAGAGAGAGAAGGAAAGGAGAGGGAAGAAAAAGAAAAATAAACCCGATATCGCTGAACCGTCGTCCCGATCCTCGTTTATGAAGCCATCAAGTCTCACCCCTGTGTATTGTATCCGGTTACGGCCCATCCTTCCCGATATTATACGGATTACATTATTCATGCTCTCCTTTATCCGTGCAGTCTTTCGACAACCGCACAGCGGTGTTATATATACGCGAGAGAGCGGGCAAGTGGAGACGAAAGGAGACGGCGCCTTCGACGATTTTAACGAAGCAATTTAAACGTCTGAGTTGTTTGTTTTCCATCCTTGTCGCGCACGTGTGGAAAGAATCGCCGTCCGCGGTCGCCAATGAGGAGGGGGGAGCAGGAAAAAAATGGTAATTCGATACCAGTACGACGCGCGAATATATACTCTTCGCGAATGTGTATACGAACCGTAAATCTTCAACAGAATTCTATATTCCATTTCTCGAGCTTACAAAACAAATTTCTCGTATTAATCTCGAAGTAAAAATTAATTCGTTGCTTTTCTTTCTTTTTCTTTCGTTTCTTAAGAGAAACTTTTGAAAGTAATTTCGTTTCTTCACACCGAGTGTCGCTGTAAGTCGAACGCTTATCCAGCCAACTTCGTTCCAAACTCGTTGCGTTCTAATCGTACGTTTTGAGATATTTCGTGGTTTATTTATGAGAAAAATTCGTTTGATTCTGTTCGCGATAAGATACGAATGGAGCGTTTTCGGCGTATCTTACTTTTTTATTAGTATACGAAGTGTTACGAAATAAAAACACTGGTCGAATTCGACAAATATTCACACGATATTTATAATAACGAATTATTGGGTATATTTTTTTTTTTTTTTATCTCTCCTCGTCGATCGTAAAATCCTTTTCTTTAACGGACACCTCGTCGAGATCGGAACAACCTTCGCTTTGTAAACAACCGTTGCAATTTCCGGTCGCCTTTAGAAAAGCATCGTTCAAAGTTTACCGAAGAAAAATAAGCGATTTTCTTTTGTATTTACGTTACGTTGTGTAAGATTGAAAATTCTTTTCTTTTTTTTTTTTTTATCTTTGAAAATTACGCTTCGAGTGACGCGTATATTTCAATCTCGACATAAATGTCAACAATTTTTATATCGATTTCGTTACGATGTTTATCATGTTTTATATCGAAAACTTATATATATAGATATATTCGTTTTTTACTTTAAGAATTAATACAATAGATTTTGCACCTTTTTTTCGTCATATTCGTCCAATTATCGTTTCATCTTTTCCTTCAAAATATAAAACACGATTACTCGTCCAAAGATGTTGAACTCGTCCAACAGCTTTTCAACACGTTTCCTCCGTAAAGCTGTCGCGTGGTTCGAAACGAGGATATCGAGGATGGAATCGGTCGATTTCCGTCTCCCCTCCTCCACCACTCCCCGCGTTATCTCCTAGAACTGGCCTCCCTCCCCACTTTGCATAATAAAACGCTACGTATGCCGGGGTAATTTCGAGCGAGCCGAATTATGAGGAATAGGCGGCTCGATCGGCCTCGATAAATTATCATCTTCGTCGAAATGTCGTTCTTCTCGATTCACTCGCCGCCCCCTCCCCGCTCTCCCCTCCTCCTCCTCATCCTTTCTTTAACGCTCCACGATGTACTCTCTGCTCTCGGATGTTACGTGACCGAATCCCTTCCATGTTTTCTTTAATATTCACCGAGATCTTTGCTTCCTTCCGAGCGTTCGATAAGTGACGATCGATTTTCTATAAAATCTTCTGTATATCCTCGAACTTTTTTTTTTTTTTTTAGAAACTTTAGATGGATTGTACACTTGTACACGTGGATATTTCCAAGAATGGAGATCGCATATTTTTATTTTAAAAGGAAAAGAGGAATGGAATTGTATATGAAAGATCCTCGTTTCAAAATTTTCTTTCTCAACTTGCTTATTGGAAGAAAATATCTTCTCTTTCCAGATTTCGAGGAATAATTGGAATTATTTCCTTGATCTTTAATCGATAAATTATTCGTGAACTGAAAAAATTATTTCCAATAATTAGTTCTACAATCCGTCTTTACCGACAGAAAACGTACGTATTCCTGTTTATACGACAAAACCCATTTCGAAAGAGGAGATATGCTCTGCCGGTAATTTCATCGTCCCTTTTAATATCCTTCCATCGCGCAGGGAAGAACGCGGGTGGAAATGGAGAGGATTTCTACGAATAGATAAACGGCTTTTGATATTCTTTAACGCTCGAAACACGCCACATACATCTCTAATAATTATCCTTCCCCAAATCTTATATGTAACAACCGAATTTTTATCCTTCTGTTCGAAGGAAATCCCCCCGTTTTTCGAGGTAATTCGTATATCGTTGCTCTCGCGTGTCCCGGGATAATAATATTTCGTCCAACTCTTTCTAGATCGACAGGGATTGCGGGTGGATGGCCAATTATGTAACGGTGGATGATGATTGACGGTTGTTTCTTGTTTGATCGATGAAATTGGAAAATTCCACGATTTTACCAACCTTGTAGATTTAAGATAAGTAATGAATTGTTTCCATAAACGCTCTCAACGCCCACTTTTGGAAAATTTGATGTAACAATTAATTTTCGAAACGATTCAATGAAATCGAAAAGATTATCCATGAATTTCATTCCTTTTTAAAGGGAATTTTGGAAAAGGATGGAAAATTTTTGATTCAGAAACAACGAATTTTGTTCAATGGGGAGAGAAAAGTTGGCGAAAGTTGTTAGTCTCGTTTCGCGAGAGGAAGAAAATGGCGTCTCCCGTCGTTAAAGATATCGAATCGAACTCGAAGCCCTGTTAAAAACAGGGCCGACCGAATTTTCCACTTCGCGTTGCCTCGCGTACGATCGGAGAAAAAGAAACTTGATTCAGCTTCTTTTTGGAATTTCGATGATATTCCTTTCAATACAATCGAAATTCTATGGAGAATGATAGAGATTTGCCCTCCTTTTTCTTCTTCTTTTCCTTTTTGGAAATTTTTTAAATCGTAGACAAAAGGATTCTTATGATATAGATTAGGAAAAATATTTGCATTGACGATATTCCTTCCAATATAATCGAAATTCGACGATTTGCCCTCCTTTTTTTTTCTTTGGAAATTTTCTAAACGAAGAATAAGAAATGCAAGATTCGTATAATAGTTTAAGAAAAATATTTACGTTGTATTCGTTCTAAAATATTATATAATTAGACATAAGCATCTATACGTTCGTATATTTTCAGCGAAGAAACTTTGAAATTTTTATATCCGTCCCTGGTTGAAACGCTCGTTAAAGAAAAAAAAATGCACATAAAGATAAGAAGCGAGCGAGCGAGGGAACATCGATATTCGCGCAATATGGCGCCGGTTCGTTCCGTTCGCGAAGGAATGCGAATGAGATAGGTGGCGCGAGAGGAGGTGACTGGTAAGTGAAAGCGTTATATATAGAGCCGGGATCTGTCCAGCGTTGGATAAAATCTTCGAATTGATACCCGTGAACGTGACTTTCTTATTTTTCCACCGATCCCGTGCAGCAGAATTATATTCCATCCAGCCGTCTTCCTCGACCTATTTCCGCCACTTCCACCTACCTACAATTATCCAACCCGGCTCGAGAACGAAACGAACGATCCAAGACACGAGGAATTTCATTGTATTAACGGGGGAAAAGGGGGAGGAGAGCACGGAGAACTCTCCCCATTGGAGAAACTGTTAGTTTCCAACCAATTACGATAAACGCATCGGGTGTCTCGAAGCGCTTTTGTTTATATCGAGTTTCGCGTTTTTTCTTCTTTCTCTTTTTCCATCCGTAAAGCAGAAGAAAAATCCTCCTCTCGAGTACCTTTCGCCGTGTCACGCTTCTTATTACTCGAAATAAATTTAAGAGATTTTCTTCTTCTTCTTCTTCTTCCTTCGAAATCGGTGATACGTCTTTGATTTTTCTTTTTTTTATTTCGTAGTTATTGAAAAGGCGTCGATACTTATATTTGTACGATGTTATATAGAAGAGAGAAAGAGAGAGGTATGTATAATAGAGAAGAGAAATCTCGAAATTGTATCTGCAAAATTTGAAAATGATTCGCCAATTTATGCAATAGTTATAATACTACAATAGTTACCAAAGTATTCGAACGCTTCATGTATTCATGGTATTATTTAACATCGATATTTTGTTGGACCACCTTTGATAATAATTTGTCTCGGTCGACGTTCCATACCGTGGACCAGTACAGATTTTGTAAAATTACAATCTATGGAATTCCATATTTCCATATAATTTTTCTTTTTCTTTTCATTAAAAAAAAATTGCAAATATTCGAATTACACTCGTTACCCATCATTGTATAAATTTCTTCTTAAATGATGATATATTATTCATAATTATTTTTCTCGTCGACGTAGTCGTCTCGAAAATTACTTTTACTTATTAAAACGTTTTTTAATAAAAGAATAGTATTGAAACTATTAACACGATCGTCACAATCGACAACGAAACGCGACGAGCGAACCGAATCGCACGAAAGCGTAAACTTGACTGCCGGCTTGCCCGATATACGCGCTCGCTATATAGGACAAGAAAAATGTAAACACACTTGTCGCGTATATACGAGCGTAACGTCGGAACGAAATGTCATCGAATGAAAACAAAGACGAGTTAATAAACGGGTTTCGCGTGTTTTGCGTTTCGTACGATTTGTTGATTCGCTCGTGCGAAACCTTCTCGACGATTTTCAATAGAGAAATTAAAATTATTCATAGATTCTCTCCGTTTAAACGATCGATACATTTTAATAATTTTCTCGTCGAAGAAAAATATTTCGATTATCGTTACTAAAATAAATTTCTCGATAACTTTTCTTCGAGCGATCGAAATAATTCTTCTTCGTCGATTCACGGTTATAAAGGAGGAGGATTTTTGGACGCTAATAAATATTGTATCGAAAAAATATTTTTTCTTTATATCGATAATTTTTATCTCTGTTCATAATTAATACATTTCGTCGAATTCGAGCAACGTTCGCTTACAATTTATGTTTTTCTTGTTTCTTCAAAGAAATTATCGATATTCTTATCGGTTTGAAAGAAAGTTTTAAATTATCCGCTCGATAATTCGAAAAAGCAGCAACGTGTTTCGGATTCCTCGATTCGAGGATTCCGCGAATATCATCTCTGCGAGATCCCTCCTTAATGAAATATAGTTTACACAGGATAATACAAATTTTCACGTGATGCACGCCATATCGCGTACACACGCATACCGTACAAACGCAAACTAATTTTGCACGCGTGCACTGCCCTTGACGTGTCTGCAAATTGCGAAATGAATTAAACTTTAGATCCGCAGTTACCAGAAACCAGTCCGAGTATAACGTTATAACACCGCTCTATCGACGCTAAATCATTCTAAAATCAACCGATTTTATCGTTTTAACGTGGAAATCTCCCGATTTCCCTTTTTCTCGATTATTCCTATTTTTTTTTTTCTTCTTTTTTTCTCTCCAAATTCAAAATCTTTTCATCATCAAAATTATCGACACATTTCTACGAGAAGAAGGAAAGAAAATTTCGCGACATTGTTTACACAAATCTTACAAAGATTATTATATTTAATGTATCGTGTGAAATGAAATAATAGAAATATTCATACGTATATCATTTTTATTAAATAGCTTGAAAATAATCGAAGCAGCCAAATGAAAATTGATTTCACAGGCTAATATTTGTCACGATTTAAAAGGGAAAAAAATTAAACGAAAAATTTTCTATTGATCACACATTGAATTACCAGATAACGTGCCATCATATTTATCGAAATAAACAATTTATTATTCAAGGAATAATTTATTAGAAAATATTCTATCAATTTTCGATGATCTTAACAGCTCGATTCGACGATTGGCCTGGTGTATGCAATAAATAAACGTGATTCAAGATGAATATCTCTTCGGCTTCCTGTACTTGTCGATTATTTTTCTTTCTCAATATTATCTCGATCCTCGAAAAAGAATCTGCCCGCCGGAATTGGAAATTTAATTAACGAACGATGGGATCAAGTGTATCGAATATCGAGCGTGTAACGAACGGGCTGCTCGTCCGTCGACTTTTTCCAAATGGCTTTTTTAATGACCGCTACGCGTTGTACATCGGGACTCGGTTAATGATCCGCGACTTTCGATACGTGTGCAATTTCTCCGGATTATTTTTTTCATCCCGATAAAAATAATAAAAGTTTCGAAATTGAAACCGCCGAAAGTTTGATTATTCCGTAAATGAGTGAAAAAATACGGAGATAGATTGAATCGTTTCGTTCATGCCCCCGAGATCGAGTGATTATTTACGATGGGAATCAGAGGAGGAGGGGGAGAGAGATGAGTATCGAATTCTTCAATTTCAATTTGAAAATTATTTTTAAAGCTAATTTTTGTGGCGACGTGTTTCAAGGTGGAATCTCTTTGTTTCCGACATCGTCGAGATCGTACACTTGGCAACATTCTCCAATTGCGTCGAATTTCAAGATGGCTGACATCGTTTCGAGGTCCCAAAATTCAAGCGAGATTTGAATTTCGCGCCATTTGTGCGAGAAATAAAGTGTTGCCAACGATTATTAGAATTATTAATTTTCAATATCGGGCGATATTTTAAAAATAAACTAAAAGTTTCTCGAAGAAAATCATGAGGTTCGATTTTCATCTCGATGGATCGAGAAAAATGTTGGGATTCAGAAAATCCACGAGTTGAGAGTCATTTTCTGGTCGTGTTTCGACTTTTTTAGGAAGGAAGGAGGAAATTGTATGCTATAAAAATTACTTCTTGCTAGAATTTTGGGACACTCTTTAAGAAAATCGGGAAAATCGATTAAATAAATATCTTTCCCGACGAGAATTCGAAGAAGAAAAAGTTCGATCGAATTTTTCTTTTTTTTTTTTTTTTTTTTTTTTTTTCCTCTTACAAAATCACACTGTTCATTTATCCTCTTTTATCGCACTTAAAAATTTGCACCCTCGCGCGTCCAGCTTCGAACTCTAAACGCAAGAAAAACTCTTGCTCCACCGCGTCGATTACGAGCCCTTTATCCAACGATTGTTGAAGTCGAGCAAGTTGGCGGTGCTACGTAGCCGCACCGTCCGTTTGTACGCCTTCGAGCCGTTCCCCTTCCTAAGAAACGTGTACTTCTCGTTCGTGTAACGCGTGTAATTGGGCACGTCGTTGTGGGCGGCCTGTTGTTGGCCGCCAACTACCGCCGCCACCGAGCTCCTGCCGGGGCAGAAATGATCCGACGATCGATTGGCGAGCAACGCGCGCTTCCACAGATCCGTCCCGACCACGAATCTCCCACCGTTCTCCGAATTTGTCGCCGCCAATTGGATCTTGTCGACCTCGGTCAACATCTCGTTCCTCGAATTATCCCGCGACGACCGTTTGTAAATCGTGTACAAGCTGCTCGCGCTTGGATCGACGCGTTTCACCTCGCCCATCGTGTCCTCCGTCAACAACAACAACTCTTCCAACGTTCTCTCCTCCTTCCGCCTGTCCTTTTTCCACGACGAGTCGCGAGGAACAGGTGGCGCCGCCCTTCGGTCGTCGCTCGAGTTCTTCCCCCTCCTTCTCTCGCTACCGCGCAATGAATCCCATGACGAGTCCCAGCACCTCGATCCCGACGCCTTGTTGCCGCGCTGCGAAATGTTTTAATAAACGAGAGAGTTTTAGAGTTAAAAAGTTTTCGACGATTCGTTGATTGTGGACGGGAAAAATCGATGGTTTTTTTTATTCGTTTCTCATAGAGAATTCTTTCTCGTACCTGGTTTATCGCGGCAATACCATCGTCGATGCTATTTTCGAGGAAGACGGATTGGTCGGAATAGGACTTGGCCACGCAGGAATCTTCTTCCCCCGTCGAAGCCGTTGATTTCTCCTTCTTCGAACGTGAACGCCTCGTGTGCTCTAATGGCGACAATACTTGCCCGCTGAACGAAACCACCTGTATATAATTAATTATACGTGTTATAATTATTCTCGACCGATTTTTGTGAAAATTTAATTAGAAAAATTAAATTATAAGGACGCCGAAAATCACCTTTCTGGGAACGTTGACATTTTTAACGTTGGATGTAAACGATTTCGATGTGAATTTCGCTCTCTCCACGATAGAACTGTCGCACGATGAGAATAAATTGTCGATGTCTTCGGGGTGTATAAAATGGCTGTATTTGCGAAATTTAATCAAAGGAGCGTATTTGAAACACTCCACTGGTGAAGATGGGGGAGCAGTGAACTCATTATCCTCTTCCTATTTACAACGAACGTGATGAAACACGCGAATAACGTGCAATAATAATAATCGTTATTATTATTATTATTATTATTATTATTATTTAAACGATACGAATCGAACAACGAATAACGTTTCCGTCGCTCGTTTTTCGAAGGGGCAGGGGGGGAAATACATACATACATACATATATATATATATAATTTTTATATAAAAAAAAACGAACAATACTCACCGATTGTACTCAGTTTTATGAAGATGACCGTAACCTAACAACCTACAACCAAGTTACCTTTAACTACGAATGATAAAAAAAAATTGTATACCGGGGGGGAGGAGGGGGATGAGTGCATTTTGAACGAACGAATGAATGAATTTGCCCAAACGTACACAACGGAACGACAGCTGGCTGTACAATTTACAACTCAGAACGTTATTATCATCGAACTCCACGTTGAATTTCCAAGGCAGCATCGCGATATTTTCCCGAGAGCCATTTTCACCCTTCTTCATATCCACGAATATAAAATTGCGAATATCTCCTCCTTCATCTAACCTCTGCCCAAGAGGAAAGTTTCTTTTCCGGCCCCCCCCTCCCCTCTCCCTCTCTCTCTCTCTCCCTCTCTCGCTCTCCCCTCTTTTTTTTTTCCCCTTTCACTGCTCGAATATAATCCAGTTCCCGAACGCGGATGATGATCCCTCTCTCTCTCTCGGATGAAGCGACGACGAAGAAGTGAATAATAAAAAGTGATTGATACGAGCGATTTTGGTTAATTGTTCATTGAAAATTTTCTCTTCACGATCTTACGGCTGCGCAACGACAATTTTTCTTCTCGCGGCAAACTTCTCGCGTTACTGTCTGCCCTTATTTCCCTTATTCGCTCGCGAAGGGGAGGGGGAGAAAAAGAGGAATATCGGAACAGAAGAAGGAAAGCGTCGTGCGCCGCCATCTCTTTGTCGAAGAAGGAACGACGGATGTTTATTAATTAATTATTCCATTGAAAGATAATTTGAAACGTGAGATTTGAATTTGCCGCCATTTTTGTTAAGTTAAGTTATTGTGAAGAAAGAACAGTTTGACAGTTTGAGAGTTTATGGTTAGTAAAAATGGAGCGATATAACAACTTGTGTCTTCGTTATTGAATTCAATATTTTAAAAACTCTCTTTTAAAATTAAGATTTGAATTTGAATTTGCCGCCATTTTTGCATCAAGTTGGCAACCGTGAAAAAAGAACAGTTTGACAGCCGAGAATATAGAGTTACAACGTGTCTTCATTATTGAATTCAATATTTTAAAAACTCTCTTTTAAAATTAAGATTTGAATTTGAATTTGCCGCCATTTTTGCATCAAGTTGGCAACCGTGAAAAAAGAACAGTTTGACAGCCGAGAGTTTAGAGTTACAACGTGTCTTCGTTATTGAATTCAATATTTTAAAAACTCTCTTTTAAAATTAAGATTTGAATTTGAATTTGCCGCCATTTTTGCATCAAGTTGGCAACCGTGAAAAAAGAACAGTTTGACAGCCGAGAATTTAGAGTTACAACGTGTCTTCGTTATCGAATTCAATATTTTAAAAATAATATTTTAAAAACTCCTTTTTATATTTAATTCAAATTTTGTTAATTTTGGGACACTTTAAAGACTCTTTATTTTATTCACATCGTGCGTCGAGTGCAAGATTGCGTTAAATGAATTCGTCGAACGATTTATTATTATTATCCTTCCATCTCCTTTTCCAATAATATTCGTATTTCGAAATTGGAAAAAAAAGTTCAACGTTTATCAAGACACGATTAACTTAATATTCTTCCAAGATGTTAAGACTATTTTTGCACCGTTGGAGGGAAATTATGAAACGAGAGAAAGAAAGGAGTAATAAAATACGATATACGCGAATTATATAAGGTGATGCGGGAATAATTAATGCCGGTTCACGAGCAAAGGGGATCGGGGAGGGGAGTAACAATCGAATTATCAGGCTGTTGCGAGCGAAACCATTTTTCTGCTTCGTTTTCTCTCCCCCTCAGGCTTGTAAAACTTTTAGTACGTATGTATATATATATATATATATAGCACACAACCCTTTCTCTACGTCCTCCCAATGCCGATCCGTGTTCCGTCCGCAGAATGCGGATCACGGTTTTACCGAAAAACCGGAAAATACGGGTTCATTAATCTAACAAGGTGGATTCGTTCAACGTATTCCTTCTTGCTTTCGAAAAGGAAGGAATGGAAGGGTAATGTATGGTAATAATTTTTGTTAATTTTTTCTTGAGAAACAGATTGTTCTCAAGATTATACGAGTTATTTAAGAAATCTAAAAATTTAAATAAAATTTAATAATACAAGGAAAAATGAAACGTTCATTGACAATGGTATAATTGAATCTGAAAAATTATTTTTGTAAAAATAATTAAAAAATTGTGAGTTATTTAAGAAATCTAAAAATTTAAATAAAATTTAATAATACAAGGAAAAATGAAACATTCATTGATAATAGTATAATTGAATCTGAAAAGTTATTTTTGTAAAAATAATTAAAAAATTAGAGTTATTAAGAGTTATTTAAGAAATCTAAAAATTTAAATAAAATCTAATACAAGGAAAAATGAAACATTCATTGACAATGGTATAATTGAATCTGAAAAATACGAGTTATTTAAGAAATCTAAAAATTTAAATAAAATTTAAATAAAATCTAATGCAAGAAAAAATGAAACGTTCATTGACAATAATATAATTGAATCTGAAAAATTATTTTTATAAAAATAATTAAAAAATTACGAGTTATTTAAGAAAAATTTAAATAAAATTTAATAATACAAGGAAAAATGAAACGTTCATTGACAATAGTATAATTGAATCTGAAAAATTATTTTTGTAAAAATAATTAAAAAATTACGAGTTATTTAAGAAATCTAAAAATTTAAATAAAATCTAATACAAGGAAAAATGAAACATTCATTGACAATGGTATAATTGAATCTGAAAAATTATTTTTGTAAAAATAATTAAAAAATTACGACTTATTTAAGAAATCTAAAAATTTAAATAAAATCTAATACAAGGAAAAATGAAACGTTCATTGATAATGGTATAATTGAATCTGAAAAATTATTTTTGTAAAAATAATTAAAAAATTACGACTTATTTAAGAAATCTAAAAATTTAAATAAAATCTAATACAAGGAAAAATGAAACGTTCATTGACAATAGTATAAAATTGAATCTGAAAAATTATTCTTGTAAAAATAATTATTTTTAAAAAGATATATTTTAGAATAATAAGATAATTTCAGATTATTAATATTCTTGTAAATATTACGAAGAATAAAATTCAGTTGAGTAAATTTTTCCTGAAATCTTTTACGATACGAAAAATAAATGGACGATTTTTCGTTCCTCCCCTCCTTTTTCAAATTTTTATTCCCATTTCGAAATTAAATTTTATATCGCGTTCGATGAAGAGTAAATATATATACATAAAAAAAAAAAAAAAAAAAGAGAGAGAAAAGTTTCGGCGCAACGTTAATCGATAATGAATCGTTAAAAGTTGGGGAAAAATTCGTACGAACGGAAATGTGTAGCCGACATTTTGACATTTTTCCCGGGAAAAATTGGAAAATATCATATACGCGTATATATCGCGGTGCGCAGTGCGTTTGACGTCAGTGTTTCCGTATATATATATATATATATATACCAAGAGTGTATAAACAATTCCTTTTTTTCCCCCCTCCCTCCCTCCTCCTCCTCGTTAATTAGCGCCTCTTGTAACGATGGCCCGTGTCAATAACCGCGCATTGTTGTGTTGTATCAATGTTTTCGAGACCGACGGGATATAAATGGCGGGATCATAAAAAACGGGGAATCGTTTGAAATAATTATACAATTATTTATTCCTTTATTTTCCCTTTTTCTCTTCCCCCCCCTCTCCGCAACGGTGGAAGCGGAATTAAATACACGGCGTTATGAATAATGCTAATAAACGAGGAAATACCCCCATTTATATTCACGTTGAACAATGGTTTCAAAGTGATACGAATAATAATAATAATAATTTAACAATTTCTTTTTGAATACCTGTGTATATGTACCTTTGAAATGTATAGCGAATCTTTTCGAAGATCTTTGTAATTTTAATTTGGATCGAAAATTCGAAATTTTTTTCCTTCTCGAGCAAGAATTTTTAATCGGAAAATTTCTCTTTCTTTTTATTCGAAGAATCTCTTAAGAGATTTTTTCGAAAATTGGAACAACGTCAGAATTTTCCCAATCTCGAATTACCACGAATTTATGCGGGTCGGTCCTGGCTTCGAAAATTTGCATAATAATTACGAGACAACGCGTACGACGAAAATTTGCATGTTATTGTTGCGTGTCGACGTATTTCTTTTTTTTGTCAGCCGGGGATGTGTTGTATCGGATACAATTAAAATCACAATGGGATTTTTGTATTTCCGTCTAAGGAAACAACGGTTTCGCAATTTATCCCCGAAGATCGGATTTATTTCAAGGTTTCCAACAGATCATTCGAGAGAGAGACCCCTCTTCGTTCGTTATCACAAACGAGGGCAATTGCAGTGGAAACACAGATGGATCAAACACATTTGTTAGAGGAGAGGTCTCTCTCTCTCTCTCTCTCTCTCTCTCTCTCTCTCTCCCTCTTTGGTCCTTTCGTTGAAATGAAATCTAACAATGGCCCTGATCTTGTTAGAAACTGAGACTTTTCTCTTTTATATATATATATATATATATAAAAGTCACGGTTATTGCTTCGACGATTTAAAAATTTCCTTTGTCTCGTGTTATTGTAGATGCTAGAATTCATATTTCAAGGTGGAATAAATTCTTGAGCCGTATTTACAATGTTATAGAAAAAATAAATAAATAAATAAATTATTGACTTCAATTCGATTATTCAAATATTTGTGAGAAAATGGGTATATTTCTTGAGTAGCATATTTATATTATAAATTACGTATTCAAATTAATTATGATAAAACAGTTATATAAATATTTCCATTGTATTTGAAATTGATATTAATTATGTGTACGTAAGATGGAAACGCAAAGTTGAAACCAAGCTGTATTCATTTCAAAGAATAGAACGTGCACGAGTTTATCGCGGTCATAAGCTTATCGTTTATGGAATTGATATAAGTATTCTTGAATATCTGGCAGGGATTTACAGGCGACAAGGCTGTAATAGGAAATTCGATTTCCGTGATCCGACGAAAATTGAAACAGAATCCTTCGCGTGAGCCTTCTATAAAATGTTATGACGTATCATTCTCGCTCGCTTCGTAGCCGCAAACATTCGACGGAATTGGCCCATTAACCCGACTTGAAAAACCAACTAATTCAAAATATTCTCCTTATTTCAACCAATTACCCAACTTGAAATCACTCTCGTTATTATTACGATTATTACGCAACTCTGCGCGACTCTTCGCTCCGATATTCGCCTTTGGAATCACCTTCACGAACGCCGTTTGGAAAAGGACGCGTGAAAAAAACTCGAGAGAGAAAAAAGTATGTTATTATGCTCCGTGAATCAAGATAACTTGTCTAACAAAAAAAGAAAACAAAGGGAAAAAAAGACGCGTTTATAGACGCGACGTGGAGAAGCGACGTTTCTACTCGGTTCTACTCGGCGCATGCGCGTTTAGTCCGAGTTATTCCATCGGGCGAGCATCGCAATTAAGCGGGCAACGATGTATGTCTCCGCCACTGTCGTCCGCCAACCGTGAAAAGGGTCTCGCGTGCGTCGCGTCCGTTGCGTGCCGCCTCGGCAAATCACGCGAGGATCAAACGTTTCGAGGAGCGGTACGGAAAACTAAGATTTACCGAGATTCCTCTTCCCCTATCAATCTTTCTTTCTTCGTTCTTTTTTCATTCGAGTCTGCATCGAGATTTCTGCGGCGAGAGATTCGTGCAATTATTTACATGAAAATCGAATATAAAACTTTTCGTTTTCTTCACTCTTCGACGAAATATACGATTTTTAGTATCCTTTGAAAACGATAAGCGGACACTGAGTGGGGCGTATAGGGAAAGACGTGGGTGGGGTTGGTAGTTCGAGTTGCTTTGTAATCGGTAATGACGCAGCAGCGACCGGCCACCGATGCATTAAAATGCACGTGTAACCACACGGTAAGCGGCTTACAATCCGTATGGCGAGGAGGGCCCGCAGTCCATATTTGGTCGCCGCCCGGTACCCGGTGTGACCACGGCCTAATAAAGTCGAAACTGTAAGAGGATCATCGTTCGGCCACGAAAGGGGTAACCTAAGCGTTCGTAATATCCCACCAGATTGAACGATACCATTTTACCACGCGTACACGACCGACGTACAAATGTGTATATATATTCACGATATCTTTCCCATTTGAGGCGAGGAGAAGAGAACGTCGACAATTAGATTTTGTAAATTAATTGATCGGTAACGTTGATAATTAAACGATTCGATCGGTGAGAGTTGATATCGTCGAAATTCGAAGTGGATATCGATTTTGTTTAATCGATGAAATGTAATTGTGAAAATTTCTTTAAAAACATACATAGTCTTTAGATTGTAGTGTACATAGATTTTTAATTTTCTTTTTTTCATCAATTTTCCGTCAATTTCCCCTTATCCAGGAAAACAATCTGATCTTTGTATCCTTCTTCTTAATTTGAACTTGGAGTTTTCACTACTATTTTATTACTATTACGACTGTAAAAAAAGAAAATAAATTACACTCTCGTCTTACTATTATACACAGTTCTTCGTTCTCAATTTATCCTTATCCTTATTTGGAAGGTGGGTGGGGGGAAACAATTTGATCGCTATGCCCCTCAACAACGCAATATGTATATACAACGCGGGAGCGCGTTGTTAGAAGTTCGTTCTCCAGAGAGATATTACAGCTATTTCAAACGCTTCATTAAATTCCACAATAATGTACTTACACGTATTATGTATTCCCTCTCCGCTACCCCGCCCCTCCCCAATCCGTGTTCACGTTTCCTCGTATTAGAACAACCTTCCCCTCGAAACATCGACGCAAGATTTTAACTCGAAAACTCGAATTCCAGCTCCCCTCCCCTCCAAATCGAGGAAAGGATTATCATCGATATTCATCGTAGAATTATTTCCTGCTTCGTGAAAATTGGAGCCGGGCTTAGAAATTGTTTGCAAAGATGGTGGAGGGTAAGGTAGAGAGAGGGTGGAGAAATTTGGGGAAAACACTACGTAGGTGACGCGGTGTGTCAGCGGCCGTACACCGCGAGATGACGTTCGAGTGTTTCCTTCGAGACGAGAGAGATGTCTCGAGTGGCAGCGGTGAACTTACGGCAAATATTTGAACAGCTTTTGTGCCGCGTATACGCGCCCTCCCCGCCCCCTGCCTCCAACCGTCGCGAGGACACCGCGTCCTTTCGGTGGTGGGGGGACGCCGTTCTCTTATCTCTTCGATGTACGGCGGTTAGTGTCAATCTGCACGCTGTTTGTTTACGTCGCGAGCGGACGTGAATTTAGTTCGAGTTCTCGCACCAAAGCAAACGTTTTTTACTCGCGCATATCGTAATCGAAACGTTTTTCGTCGAGAATCGATTATAAATATTTATATATATATATTTTATATATTGTATATAAATATTTATATACATGTAAAGGGGAAGAGAATGGGAGATAATTGACGGGATATATCCTTGTTTTCGCTTCATCGGAATCTCGAAACGAGAGTAACTTGTTCCTCGTTAATTAGAGCTAGATATTTAAAAAAAAAAGAAAGAAAGAAAGGAAGGAAGGCTTGTTAATTAATCGAAGCGAATTTAGCGAAAATTTTCCCTCGTTATTAACGCCTCGTCGAAGGACAAAACCCCTCCCTCCCCCTTAACGATACACTTCAACCATATTTTAATCTTAAATTTTCATCCCGCCGCTTCGAGTGGATCATCAAACAGTCGGCGGAGTAATTGCGCAAGCAACGACTCGTCCCATCATCGTTCGGCGATAGATAGCGCGAGGAAAAGTAACCCTCCTTCGCTTTTCTTCCTCTTCTCTCTTTTATTTCCTCTTCATAGTTTTAACACGTAGTTTTAAAGGGGACGGAAAGAAACCTTTTTACATGAAATGTATATTTATATATATAGTATATAGTGATATTCTCGAGAGTTCTCAAGTGTATTATATTGTGCAAATAAGTTCCTCTTTTTCTCGTAACTCGTGCGATCGAATTATTTCACCGCTGCCTCTCTTTCGTTTTTAAGAAGACGAGTTCCAAGAGTTTTCAGTTTTTCCTGTGCGACGATTTCGAGGAGATCGGCTGTGAAACGGTTTTCTGGGGGGGGGGGGGAATCCTTATCTTATAGAGCGAGGAAAGATTCGAAATTTTAAATTGTAAGGCGATTTCTTCGATCGAAATAATTTATTAATCGCGATGAATATAAAATTTTTTGGAAAAGGAAATTTATCCACAATTTAATAATGAGAAATTTAGTAGTGGAATTTATTGTGACTCGTGTTTGTTCAGATTCGATACGAACGATTAATATTTACAGGAATTAAAATTTATTCGCATTAATCAACTATTACCGTTGATATCATTATTGATAAACGTAATAACGTAACGCGATATTTACCTTATCAATTGCAGCCACTGTGGATAATTGTTATCTAAATATCGAGCGCAATTTTAATAACGTGGTATCGGTATAACAGTTGACATAGAACAGCTTGTACTAGCCTTAATTAATCCCGATCGATATTTCTATTTTAGATTTAACGGGTTCGAAAAACGGTATCCATGTATAAATCATGTATCCATTCTTCCAGGTAATCCCATTCCACGAGCTTCTTTTCTAGATAGATCCTCCTTGCATTTCCTCCTCTCAGACTCTTGTATCGGGGTTGCTAACGTAAACATATCCCTACGACACAGCCACTGTCACCCTTCTAACAGCTAACTCTCTCGTTCACTAATATATATGTATTACAAATTGTGCTCCACGTCTTCAATTTGATGCAGGATAAAATAAAATCTTTCTTGTAATACAAAGTATTATTAATTTAAAGGAAAAATACATAAGATTTTAACTTGCCTTCTTGTGTTCCATATTTTTAAATTTATATAGGATAAAATAAAGTCTTTCTTTTAATATAAATATATATTATAATAGTGTTATTAATTTAAAGGAAAAGTACATAAGATTTCAACTTGCCTTCTTGTGCTCCACATTTTTAAATTCATATAGGATAAAATAAAATCTTTCTTCTAATACAAAGATATTATTATTAATTTAAAGGAACAATACATAAAATTTTAACTTGCCTTCTTGTATTTCACATCTTTAAATTGATACAGGATAAAATAAAATTTCTCTTCTAATATAAAGTATTACAATATTATTATTAATTTAAATGAAGAGTACATAAGAATTTAATTTGCCTTCTGTGAAGATTTACTACATTTTTAAATAAGATATATATATAAGATCTTACAAATTGTATTTCACATCTTTAAATTGATGCAGGATAAAATAAAATCTTTCTTCTAATATAAAGTAGTATCTTATATACACAATATAATACAATTCTTCTAATCCAAAGATATTGTTATTAATTTGTTATAATTTAAATGAAGAATACATAAGATTTTAACTTGCCTTCTTATGTTCCACATCTTCAAATTGATTTCTTCTAATATAAAGTATTATAATATTATTATTAATTTAAATGAAGAATACACGAGATTTTAATTTGTTTTCTGTGAACATTTACTACATTTTTAAGTTCCAAATCGCGATATCGATAAAAATTCGATGCGATTTGTGACGAGCCTGTGTGCTTCCTTATACACCTTTGCCTTTCCTAGAGTTACAAACAATGCTGTCCTCGTGTCTCGATTTTCCCCTGGAGAGCCGGTTAGCTAGGGAAAAGCTAGGGGATAAATCCTCTCGTTTCTCCCTTCTTCTTTTCGTATTCCATCGCTCGCTAATAATGGCGGCGAGGAGGAGACGATTGGAGATGTAATAATAGATCTGGTCAGGCTCCTTTAATGGCCCGACATCACCGTTGGATTATCGATATTGAGCGCGCCTCTGGGAGCCGAGAAATTGACACTTTTCTTTAAATATGGAGGACAAAAAGGAAGAAGAGTAACAATACTTTCTCGTGGAAAGAGGATAAAAAATCTGTCTTTATCTAACGAATCACTTTTATTATCACGAATTAATCTTTTATTTATTATTTATATATTATTTAAATTTATTACTTATTATCTTTTTCCTTTATTATTTATATATTATTTAAATTTATTACTTATTATCTTTTTCCTTCAAAAGATAAATTTTAAAAAACGAGTCGATGAAGCGATTCTATATCCACAAAAGTGAGAACAGAAGGATTTTCCCTACCTCGAAAATCGTCTCGAATAAAAATTCATTTTTCCCTTCTTTGAAATCCTCCTCCTCCTCCTCGAATCTCTTCTGTGTGTATTGAAAATAAACAGACTGCCGATAATATAATAAATCATGAAGCAACCGACGTCTAGCAAAGAGGAGGAATTATAAGGATTTCTTTTAAAGAAAGGAACGATCGAGTTGTCAGATTTTGATTTATCAATCAGGGAGCTGGTCCCCGAGGAAGGAATAAAAATCGTTGAATAAATATCGAGCAGTGGAGGAAACTTTTAACCGCTTCTTCGATTTCGTTTCAAATTCCTTTCCAATCCTTTGTACTACCCGTCTTCTTTTTCTTTTTTTTTTATCCTCCTATCTTTTTCCCCCCTCAAGGGTTCCTCTTTGACACCGGGCAAAATAGGGAACAAAAGAGGTTAAATCGCGAATAGAAGAGGAGGTGTTCCACTCTGGGAAAATTTCGCTTCTGCGAATAAAGTAAATTAGTTGTTCCACCCTTTGGTCGGAAAAATCTACAAAGAACGTCATTACTCCCATGTTTTTTTCCTCACTCGTCTCGCGAAATGAAGATTCTTCCGAGCAACAAGTTGCGTGGACACCGAGCTTCTTCTTCTTCTTTTCTTTTTTTTAAATTGAAGAGAGAGACGAATGTTTAAAAGATATTCAATTAGAAGCCTCCTTTATTATTCGGATATTTATTAAATTCTTTCTTTTTCTCTTTCTCGAATGTAATTTTTCTCACGTTTCCTCTTCTTCTCTGTATCTATCTTTATCAGGATAGGTTACTTATATTCATAAAGATTCATTTTTATTAATAAATTAACTTTGCTAATTTTCTTGTATAATATTAAGCCTCGACTATGAATAAACGCGTCGATGTGATAAATTATATGATTTGAATTTAACGAAAGAAGAAGAAGAAAGTGTCATTGTAAGCTTTTATTGTAAAAATTTTCAGTGAACGAATATCAATTCGCTTTAAACTTTTGAGGAAAAAAATATGATTATCGAGCTTCGACTTATGTGCTTGCTTAAATGTATAAAAGCATTGAATGTTTCCACGTGTTCCAGACTTTACAGTCATCTATTATTCCAATTTTTTTTTTAATCAGATGTAATTTTCGATTCTTATATTTTACTTTACAGTCATCTATTATTCCAATTTTTTTTTTTTAATCAAATGTCATATAATTTTCGACTCTTATATTTTACTTTAGTCATCTATTATTACAATTTTTTTTTTAATCAGATGTAATTTTCGACTCTTATATTTTACTTTACAGTCATCTATTATTCCAATTTTTTTTTTAATCAGATTTTTTTAATTTTCGACTCTTATATTTTATTTTACAGTCATCTACTATTCCAATTTTTTTTTTAATCAGATGTAATTTTTGATTCTTATATTTTACTTTATAGTCATCTATTATTCCAATTTTTGTTTTAATCAGATGTAATATTCGACTCTTATATTTTACTTTACAGTCATCTATTATTCCAATTTTTTTTTTATTCAGAATTTTTTCTTTTTTTTTGGCTGTTATATTTTATTTTACAGTCATCTATTATTCCAATTTTTTTTTACTCAGATTTTTTTAATTTTCGACTCTTATATTTTACTTTACAGTCATCTATTATTCCAATTTTTTTTTACTCAGATTTTTTTAATATTAGACTTTTATATTTTACTTTACAGTCATCTATTATTCCAATTTTTTTTTTAATCAGATGTAATTTTCGATTCTTATATTTTACAGTCATCTATTATTCCAATTTTTTTTTTAATCAGATGTAATTTTCAACTCTTATATTTTACTTTACAGTCATCTATTATTCCATTTTTTTTTTTAATCAAATGTCATATAATTTTCGATTCTTATATTTTACTTTATAGTTATCTATTATTCCAATTTTTTTTTTAATCAAATGTAATTTTCGACTCTTATATTTTACTTTACAATCATCTATTATTCCAATTTTTTTTTACTCAGATTTTTTTAATATTCGACTTTTATATTTTACTTTACAGTCATCTATTATTCCAATTTTTTTTAATCAGATGTCATATAATTTTCGATTCTTATATTTTACTTTACAGTCATCTATTATTCCAATTTTTTTTTTTTAATCAGATGTAATTTTCGATTCTTATATTTTATTTTACAATCATCTATTATTCCAATTTTTTTTTAATCAGATGTAATTTTCGACTCTTATATTTTACTTTACAGTCATCTATTATTCCATTTTTTTTTTAATCAGATGTCATATAATTTTCGACTCTTATACTTTTCTCGAATTTTTTATCATTGGAAATTTATGAAAAAAAAAATTCGCAACGATATCGTCGTTATTCAGAAATAAATAAATAATTAACAGGATTAAAACAGGATTAAATATTTCGTTGCTCAATGTACGACTTTGCACTCTCTCCATTCCTTTTTCCATATTTTCCACGAACAACGTCTTATATAATGTATCGATCGTTGTTCTCCTCGTTTGTTGCGCGGCTTGGCCGACAACCGGTTATCAGGATGTTCGTAAGTGGAATTGTCAGCGTTGAGATCCGCCTCTTAAGCGGGTTTTGAATCAAATGGATCCCTGGATCATTAGAGGAATTGCGGTCTCCGCCGAGATATAACCCGGAGTGTGAACTCGACAGTTCGGCCATCTCGTTATGGGACAGAGCCCCATTATTATCCACCTCCCAGGTTTGTCCAATATAAACGTGCTAATTGGAAAATTCCTTCTGGAAGTCGCGTTATAACGCGCCCCCTCCCCCCTCCATTGTTTCGCAAGGATAATTATTGGCGAGTATAAATCCGATTTCCTCTCGAACACTTTTACATATATATTTATTTCAGAATTTTCGAACAGCCAAGAATGAAGTTTTCAAGAAACGAGGATCGAATCGATAAGTTTAAGAAGTGTTTTTTTGAAGGAATATCTAGAATTGTCATTCTTGCGAGTTTTGAACCGAAATATTGAAAGATCGATGGCTTTAAAAATTCGAGGCGGACCGAAATCCATGTATCGAACGAAGAAAGGCAGAACAGAAAGAAAGAAACTTATACATCATAAATTGTTTTATAAAAATTAATTTAGGATAGGACGAGAAATTTTTACGATTATTTCAAAAATAGAATATTCGAGAAACTGTGATCGAAGAATTTTTCTGAAATAAAATCGTGCAAGTTTTGTAAAAATACATTAGTTGAGAAAAAGTCGAGAAATCGATCAAGAAAGAATTTGTACATCACAATCGAGAAACTGTGATCGAAGAATTTTTTTGCAATAAAATTGTGCAAGTTTTGTAAAAATACGTCAGTTGAGAAAAAGTCGAGAAATCAATCAAGAAAGAACTTGTACATCACAATCGAGAAGCTGTGATCGAAGAATTTTTTCGCAATAAAATCGTGCAAGTTTTGTAAAAATACGTCAGTTGAGAAAAAGTCGAGAAATCGATCAAGAAAGAACTTGTACATCACAATCGAGAAGCTGTGATCGAAGAATTTTTTCGCAATAAAATTATGCAAGTTTTGTAAAAATACGTTAGTTGAGAAAAAGTCGAGAAATCGATCAAGAAAGAATCGTATTCTATAAAAATTAGGATAAAACGAGAAATCTTTACGGTTATTTCAAAAATAGAATATTCGAGAAACTGTGATCGAAGAATTTTTCCGCAATCTTGCAAGTTTTGTAAAAATACGTCAGTTGAAAAATCGATCAACAACTTATACATCACAAATCGTTATATAAAAATAGGACGAGAAATCTTTACGGTATAATAGAATACTCGAGAAGAGTATTTTTTTGTCAGTTGAGAAAAAAATGATTAAGAGCGAAGAAGCTTCTTAAAACAATTTTCAGAGGGCTAGTTTCCAATCTCGCGAAAACATAAGGGAATATTTCCAACGGATATTCTCTTAACGCCGTGGTGGCAGGAGGAAATTTATGGTGGGGGGGAGGGCGCTCGTTATTCGACCGACGACGATCATTTCCTCGTAGTTGGACACGAAAGAACTTATCGTCCCTATTTCGAGGAATCGGGCTCGAATACCGGGCTATCGAAGATCCTCGGTTGAATTTATAAGAGGGGGAAGAAGGGAGGGCGAGGTTTCTATCGATGGCCGGAGGCTGCCGAATCGACGACGCAGTTTGAACGAGAAGGTATTGTTAACGTGGGAGATCCCCTAAGTACCGATAAATAAAAGATCGTAAGCCCCCGCCCGGATTTACCGCCCCGATTTTTCGGGTAAAAGGCGTAGCCGGGTCGCATTGTGATCGCCAAGAACGAGGGGAAACATATGGAGGATATTACTGCCGTGAAAAATTCCCTATCCGAGCGATCTTGTCACGAATGGACCTAATGGTAACTTTGGATAACTACATTACCGACTCGTAGCTCATCCGCTATCTAATAATATCTAATAGCCTGCGAAACTCTTCTACTCGATTGATACACGTTCCCTCGTTCCAAAGTTCCAATCCTTGAAACGTCTTAATTATATGTAATTCGATATTATAATATATCGCGAAAGTGATTTAACAAAAGGTACAAGTATTCGAATTGATATTTCTCATTGTTCATTCTCGTTAATAAAATCAATTTTAAATAAAGTTGCAAAGGTTTTTATTTTAGATCAAGAAAGAACGATAACGTTTTTCGATGGTTTAAACAATAAGATATCGGGGTCGAGGTGTCGCACGCTTCACAAATAAACATTCAAGACGATCGGGAAATCGGGTTAAGCAAGGAATCACCGAGCAAACATCGCCATAGTTACCGTGCCGGCTAATCGAGCACCTGTTGCTTAAACACTTCCGCCGTTATACGCGCATATATGTATATACATATACACGCCCCGCACAATTTTACACAAGTTTCTCAACGAACGAACATCTCGCCGCGTTATTAGCCGCAAAACTCGCCATTCGACAAACGTTCCGAAGAACACTCTCCACGAACGCGCCTTTCGAAACTTTCTTTCTCCCCCTCTTCTATTTTTTCGGCAGAGGAGTAGCGGAGCGAAGAGGAGAGGAGTGGTGGCGAGAGGAAGGGAAGGGCGGACGGGCGTATCGTTAAAACGTTTTGCGGCTAAAAGCATCATCAGGCGGGAAAGGACGACGGCGGCCGGGAAGGAGAAGGAGAAGGAGGAGGAGGAGAAGAGGAGACTGTGTGGCGCTGTAGGTGTAGGTTTCCCCTCCCCTCTCTCCTTCCTCCCGAAATGGACTTGCCATTATGGGCAAACTAAAGCCGGGTATTCAGCCATCCACAAGCTTATTAGTATGCAAGCGAGCTTGTTGCCTTAGGTGGAGGGTTGAAAGCCCCGTGTGTCACATTCACGACGTGTTTCCCCGAGACACGCAACATACTGCGCCGTGGCAGCACGATATATACCGGCCGCCAACATCCTTCCATCCCCTCCTTCACTCCGCCCAACCGCTCTTGCTCCCCTCCCCTCTCCTTTGTTCCGCGTCCCGTATCTCTCTCCCTTTCCCCCTGCTCGTCCTCGTCTCCTCAGCCGAACTGAGCGGTTGGCGGCGAAGGAGTGGGGGGCCTGCCCTACGTCTCCCTTGCGTCGCGATACGTTGAATACGTCTGCCACGCAGAGAGCCAGCCCGGCTTGCTTCCCTTTCTACGCTCGACAATTCGAAGTTAATTCCCCCTAATTGGCTTGCCGGTGTGCCTCCACGGGATCCCCGCATGCACGCGATTATACACGCGCGTATATATATATATATACGCGTGTTTTTGGAATCGTGGATCACGTTAATTCGGTACACGCGGCTCGAATACCGGCCAACCGCGCCCGGCTGTACACGTGAGAGAGAGAGAGAGAGAGAGGACACGTGGGCCTCGCGCGGCGAATCTTTTGTCCGTTTCGCTTTGGAAAATAACCACTCCTCTTGCTCGGATGTACGCGTCTCGTTATTAATTATTTACGTTGTCGCGCCGTCGGTGAATTATGGGCGACGAACTTTTAAACGATGCACAGGGTTGTGGAAATGATTTTGATCGATGATAAAGTGTAAGGAAGGGATGTATTTGCTTTACGGTAGTTCAGTAGCAAGTGACTCACTCGACGGGTAACGTTAATTTACTAGAGGAGTAGAGAATGGAGGAAAGATATTCGGAAGCGATATTCGTGTTTCCCCCTCTCTTCTTCGTGTACGACAAGCGCGTTGAGACAAAGAAATGATACATCTTGGTTAATTAATTGGGCGTTGGAACGAAAAGTAGATAGTCGTGTCGGAGAGATTGTGTTTCCAATTAATCTCTCGACTCTCTCTCTCTCTCTCTCTCTTTTTGTGGATTCGCTGTCTTTTGGCACGAGTTTACGTCTTTGACCGTGACGAATAACCTCTTCTATTTATAATACGTAAATCGTCGATGATAGACGATTGGAAGTCTCGCGAATTCGACGTTGAAACGAATGGATATTCGGCTCGGCCAACTTTTTGGAGGATGAAAAATCGGGATTTGGTTTGGGATTTTCGAGAAGCAGCCGGTTACGTGTTTTGGACGTGCGGGACAGACCGGAACGAGAATATTTACGCGTGCGAACAAAAGAAGATTATTTATAGATCTTTCAAAAGATTTTCTACGTGTTGCGCTAGGTCGAGATAATTTTAATCAGCTCAACCGATTTTTTTCTATTCATTAATTAATTTCCTAATATTAATTCTTGTTAATCGATATTAAATTTACGAAAATTTTCAACAATTGTAACAATTTTCGATAATGATAAAATAAAATGAAATAAAAATTCCTGTCGTACAAATAAAATTTTTACTCTCTCATTGACTTGATCTTTTAAACTTTGAATCCTCGTATCTCGATCGAGATATAAAACGAAAAAGCGAGATACAGATGCATTCTACACCTTATACGGATAAACAGAGAGCACTTGGATTACTTTTCGCGAGTAGATGGCGCGATTAATCGCGGAAAGGAAAGGTGGGGGAAGGAATAACCGTGTTTCAGCGCGATCTTGCGAAAACAACGGACCCAACCGGTCTACCTTACCGGTTAATCTCGCTGATGTAGCAGTCTTCCCCCGTAACAGTTATGATGAACGTTAGCGGCATTTAGCCGGGCAAAACAGGGGCGTTTACAGACGTGCAAGCGCCGCGTAATCCAGCTAATGTCATTAACGGGGGATTAAATCCTATTATATTAACCGGCCCGTTAATTATAAACTTTGCATTCCGCAACAAATTCCCTCTTCCTTAAATAAATAAATAAATAAAATAACATGATAAATTTCCCCTTAGACGGAAATTCACATCACATTCTTCATCTCTCGTTCGATCATTACGAGAATAACGTTTTCGCGAATACTCGACGAGAATGATCGTGTTTCGAGATCAAAATTACCCGGGCCAACATGGGCCAATACCGTATGTTTTACAACCGGCCGTAAAGTGCAGCCGGTGTTTATACTACACGGCTATGATACCACTGCCTCCATTCTACCCTCTACTATTGCCACGGTTCATTCCCGAAATCCTCTCCATCCGTTAGATATTTGTACCGAGCCGCGCTGTCCCGCATTCTCGTGAATTGTGAAGACCAACTTTTTTTCTTTTTTCTTTTTTTTTGAATTTTTATATATATACATATATATGGAAAGTTGGGGTGTGTTGATACAGCTTTAAAGTCTCTTTACACCTGCTACGTTGCGGATACGCAATCGGGGCAAAAACGCGGGAAACGGAACGCGGAACGGAAATAAAAACAAGTTGAAATATAGTCGAGTTTCGGAGGGGAGGGGGGAGGGAAGTTTATGTAACGATGCAAAAGGAAGAAAAGAGGGGAGTGTGGGATTAAAGCGACGTTACACGGAGATGGAAAAATTGAATCGTTTCCGTTTCTTCCTCCCCCTCCCTCCCGCGTTTTTTTAAATTACACTCGAAATATTTCTTTCGTGTAAATATTTAGACAGAGGATAAGTTTTATCGTAATGAAAATATAAAGACTGACTTTATATTCTGTTTTTTTCTTTTAAAGTCGAATCGATCTTCGAAAAAAAAATCTTCCAATATAAATTTGATTATTTATTCCGATACAAATCGAAAATTTGGTTATTCGTCTCTCGTCAATGACACTGGCGGCAGTGTCATCGTGCCTCTAAACACGAAAAACCGTGCAATATCGGGCGTGTGATGTGGTCGCCTCTTTGCCCCGCTTTTGCACCCCTTTTCAAGGGGTGAGTTCTCCGTCTTGAGGGTAATAATAGGGGGTAATAAAAGATTTAGATAGCGGATTTTGGAATAGAATTATTATCGATTCCGGGACGAAATTTAATTATTCCTAAATATAAAGTGATTAATTTTACTATTTTAACGAACCTTCTGTTTCCGTCCTTGATAAAGTGGAAAGAAGATTTATTCGAGAGATTTCTTTCTATCGAGGAGATTTAATAAAATTAGTAAAAATAAACGTGTCGTAATTATTCTCGAATTATATTATATACAGTGATCAATTTTATTAAATCGGTAAATCTGCGTTTTCAAGGATCCAATTTTTGAAAGGATATTGGAAAAAAAGATTTTACAGTGAAATTTTGGAATTATTATTGATTTTTTTTGGATCGGCAAAATTTGGAACGGAATTTAATTCTTGGTGTTAAATATATAATACAATATATTAATAATTTTATCACCAAAGCTTTTTTTCCAAACGATCCAATTTCCATTTTGAAAATAATAAAGATATTGAAAAAAAAGGTTTTACAGTAAAATTTGGAATTATTATTAATTCTTCTGATCGGCAAAATTTGGAACGTAATTTAATTCTTGTTAAATATATTAATAATTTTATTATCGCCAAACCTGTTTTTTAACGATCCAGTTTCCATTTTGAAAATAATAAGAATATTGAAAAAAAGATTTTACAAAATCTTAAAATTTGGAATTATTATTGATTTTTCTGATTGGCAAAATTTGGAACGAAATTTAATTCTTAAATTAATTCTTAAATATATAATTCAATATATCAATAATTTTATTATCGCCAAACCTGTTTTTCTAAACGATCCAGTTTCCATTTTGAAATTAATTGGAAAAAAGATTTTACAATAAAATTTTGGAATTTTTAATTCTTGGTGTTAAATATATAATACAATATATTAATTTTATTATCGCCAAATCTGTTTTTCCAAACGATCCAGTTTCCATTTTGAAAATTAATTGAAAAAAAGATTTTACAATAAAATTTTGGAATTTTTAATTCTTGATGTTAAATATATAATACATACAATATATCAATAATTTCATTTTCCATTTTAAAAATAATAAGAATATTGAAAAAAAAGGTTTTACAATAAAATTTGGAATTATTATTGATTCTTCTGATCGGCAAAATTTGGAACGGAATTTAATTCTTGATGTTAAATATATAATACAATATATTAATTTCATTATCGCCAAACTTATTTTTCCAAACAATCCAGTTTCCATTTTGAAAATTATAAGAATATCGAGAAAGAGATATTTAGAACACAATTTATTAATTCTCTTCCATCGGAAGAATTTAATATATATTGCATAAAAATAAACGCAAACAATATTATATAAACGTACAAAAATCATCATATTTTAAACTCAAACCTTTAGATTTAAAAAAAACACATATTAATCAAAAAATCCACCAGATGTACGCGAATCATTCAATAATTCATCGGGAATCGAGTTAAAAAGGCAACGCAGTTTACCTGAAAATATCGAAATGTGTTGTTATACGCTCAGGAGAGAAGAAAGAGTGAAGTCGCTTCACTTTTTTCCTCTCCTCCCCCTCCTCCTTTCCCCCCAGCTAGCCCAGGAGCAGCGTGAATTCAATGAAATACATCAAATTAGCTTCTTGGTCGAAATAAGATTTCCCAGGAGCGTGTATCGAGGTGGCCCCTGAGGGCCGACCCTCCTCCCTCCCCCCTCCTCAGGTCGCAGAGATTGCCGGATGAGGGATGGGAGAGGTCGTGTCGCCAACCATTGGCAATATCCTGTTTTTCCACGCGGCCGTGGAATTAAATATTTGCCACGGTGAAACGAGGAGTTTCTTACTTGGGGGAGCCATCTCACGGGGGAATGGGAGGGATAGAATATCGGGGGAGGGGAGAGAGCCAATGTAACAAGGCCAATATTCTCTCTTCCCCCTCCACTTTTGTTTCTCTCCTTCGAATAGAAAGATTCGAACGAGTTATTCGCCACGAATCATTTATTATATATATATATAACGAAGCGATGGAAAAGAAGAAATTTGGGATCTCGGCGAAATTTTATTCGATTTGCGTTGTTTCTTTATCGCTTCGATTCCATGCGAAGCGATGGAAACGAAACAGACGCGTTAAGTTTAAAGAAGAGGACCGGAAGGTACGAGCGAAACCTACTTTACCATCGTGGAAAGAAAGATAGCGATTATTAAGAAACGAGAGGTTAGCGAGAGGGGAGGGGATAATCCGATGAATTATCACGGCGATATACGTTTCGTTTATATACGACGCGCCACTGTAAAAAAAATCCATTGAATTATAGCTGTTTTTTTATAGCGATATATCGCGTTCCGTGCAACGCTTCGTACCCATTCGCTTTCACGTATACTACTCCTCTCCATTTATCGAGATAGATCCACGGTATACTTTTCGAGAACTCGTTCGCGCTCGCTCGGCCATCTGCGACCGTACATACTTGATTTCTCCATTAACACACGTTTCCAACGATCGTTTCTCTGCGCTTTGGAATTTGCAGTCGAGTTTCGAATAATTCGGAATTTTTTCTTTTTTTCTTTACGAACGATTTGACGAATATAATATAAACATACGAGAAACGATAGAATTCTCGTTTTTTCGAGAAGGACAATTTCGAACGTCGAGAGGACGGATCACGGATACGGGCGATGATCTATGATCTATGGTGATTAAAATCATCGTTATTAATTCACGAATGAAATCCGGTGGCCGCTTATGCATCTCGTACCGAACAGTGGTTCTCTATTGATCGCTACGTTCATTCGGATAAAACGACTGGGTGGCGTGTGCCGCCGCACCAAGTTTTGAATTAGTTTAGGAAAATCGACCGGCCGAATTTTCGTAATTCACGGCTAATGATAATGTTCCCGGCCAACGCGTTTATACACCGAATTATACAACCGCATGCATAGTTGAATTTAACGAACTTTGTAATTGCAATTTCTAAACGTCCGTCTTGTTTGTGAATAAAGCTATAAATATAAAGATAAAAATAAATTGTATTGTCGTTCCTTTTTTATTATATAGGGTTATTCCAATGAATAATTTTTCTTTCATCCCATCGGATGAATTCCATAAAACTCTACATCGAATATATCGTGGATGCAACTTATTTCGAGACGACGATTGGAAATCGTTGTTCAACGAACGATCCAAGATTTACGAGTCGATGCGACATCCTCCAAAATTTCCAGAAAAAATTCCCTAGAAATCTCTACGATTCAAGCGTAAATTTTTATCCTTCTCGACACGCCTAACGTTTTAACGCGCGATGTATCGCGTTTATTGGCGAAATTCCGCAACGTTAGTTTCGTTATCGGTCGGCGGCGGCGGCGGAGGGGGAGGGGAGGGGAGGGGAGGGGAATTCCCGCCTTCGACCCTTTGTAAATGAATGAAACGGGTGAATGGAGCATCCGATCGTGCTCGTTCGGGCGCGAGGCGCGCCGATCGCCGGAATCTGCGCGATCGCTTTTATTGCACGGTTTTGCCTGGCGAAAGGTCGCTAATTGAAGTTCGAGCGGCCGAATTTCACGAACGCGTTTTCGGCGATCGGATAAACGCGACAAAGGCTCCGTGTATTATTCCTCGAATAAGATCTGTTTTTCCATCCTTCCTTTTTTTCCTTTTGTATTCCATTATTCTGATATGATATACGTGTGAATTACTGTTTAGTTTCAAGACTTTCGTATGTTTGTCGCGCAACAGGTAATCGCAGGCAAGAATAATATATTCAATCAGGGCTTCTATAATAACAATAATAATCGGATTAACGAAATCGGATTAACGAAACGTTGAATTTATCGAATTCTTGTTGTAAAGAAATGAATGGAAGAAAATTTGAATTATATTTGAATTATATTCGTTTCGAAATTCATCACTGGTGATGACTTCTGGCTGTCGAATGTGAAGAGGTGGTTCATTTGCATTCGGGAGAAGGGTTCTCGAAATGAACGGTCGAAGAAGAAGAGGAGGAGGAAAAAAATATATTTTACCTTTCGGAAGATTCGAATCGTGTTTATTTAAAATTTTTCGAATTTCACTTTGATCAAATTTGTATATTCTTATATCTCTATAAACAAGGAATATTTTAAGAAAGCAATTGTTAAAGTATTTTTTACACTATGATTTCTTTATTCATAATAATTAATCGAAAAATACGTACGAAAATCTAGTTCGATTTATAATTCGAGACAAAAGAAAAAAAAGAACGTAAAAAAAAGAAACCCTGCCCGATTCTCCAAATTAATCAAAAAAATTCCTCTTCCTGTATAAAAACAATAGTCGCGATAAAAATTTCATCACTTTCTTTATATCTCTATAAAGAAGGAATATTTTAACGAGAAAGCAATTGTCAAAGTATTCTTTACATTGATTTTTTTAATAAATACAAATAATTTCTTTATTCGTAATAATCGAACTAATCGAAAATTCAAAGACAAAAGAAACTAAAACTTATAAACTCATTCTACAATTATTATTACTCTTTTACTTTACTTTGATATTTAAAAAAAAAAAAAATAAACATCGTTCGAATCACCTAAAAAAAGAAACCCTGCCCGATTCTCCAAATTAATCAAAAATATCCCTTTCTCCTCCTCCTACAACTATACAAACAATACTTGTATTCGACAAAAATTTCGTCACTTTCGTATTCTTATATCTCTATAAAGAAGGAATATTTTAACGAGAAAGCAATTATCAAAGAATTCTTTACACTACGATTTCTTTAATAAATAGAAATAATTTCTTTATTCGTAATAATCGAACTAATCGAAAATTCAAAGACAAAAGAAACTAAAACCTATAAAGCCATTCTACAATTATCATTACTTCTTTACTTTACTTCGATATTTAAAAAAAAGAAAAATAAACATCGTTCGAATTGTCACCCTGTCCGATTCATAATAATCGAAAATTCAAAGACAAAAGAAACTAAAAGACCTATAAACCCATTCTACAATTATTATTACTTCACACTTTCAAAAAAAAAAAAATAAACATATATAAATAAACATCGTTCGAATCGTCATCTAACAAAAAAAATCCTACCCGATTCTTCAAATTAATCAAAAAAATCCCTTTCTCTATATAAAAAAAATAGTCGCATTCGATAAAAATTTCGTCACTTTCGTATTCTTATATCTCTATAAAAAATATTTTAACGAGAAAGCAATTATCAAGCTATTCTTTACATTGATTTCTTTAATAAATAAAAATAATTTCTTTATTCGTAATAATCGAACTAATCGAAAATTTACGTACGAAAATTCAAAGACAAAAGAAACTAAAATCTATAAATCCATTCCACAATTATCATTACTTCTTTACTTTACTTTGATATTTAAAAAAAAAAAAATAAACGAATCGTCACCTAAAAAAGAAACTCTGCCTAATTCTCCAAATTAATAAAAAATATTCGTTCCTTCTCTTCCTATAACTATACAAACAATAGTCGTATTTGACAAAAATTTCGTCACTTTCGTATTCTTATATCTCTATAAAGAAGGAATACTTTAACGAGAAAGCAATTATCAAGCTATTCTTTACATTGATTTCTTTAATAAATAAAAATAATTTCTTTATTCATAATCAATTAAACTAATCGAAAATTTACGTACCAAAATTCGAGACAAAATAAAATAAAACCCATTCTACAATTATTATTACTCCTTTACTTTGAAATTTAAAAAAAGAAAAATAAACATCGTTCGAATGGTCACCGAATTCTCCGAATTAATCAAAAAAAAAATCCCTTCCCCCGTATACAAACAATAGTCGCATTCGACAAAAATTTCGTCAAATTTCTCATCTCACCCTGCCCCCTCCTCTCCCCCTCCCTATTCATTATTCTCGCCGTAGCAATCGCGGCGCAAAACACGGTGCAAGAGTGAGGAGGAAGAAGGAGTGCGGGAGAGGAGGGGGAAACGCGCAGTTTGTCACCGAGCGAGGAGGAGCGGAGCGCGATGGCGGTGGCCACGGCTCGCATTTAAACGCGGAGAAACATTTGACGGAGATTGCGGAGTGGTGGGGGGCCGGGCCCTCCATCCCTTCGGGACAGCGCCGCTGACAGGCAGACAGTGGCGGAGATGAAAGGGTGGGGGGAGCGAAGGACTCGCTTCGCCGACCGCAACTAAAACGCGGCCTCGACAGAGAGTTCAGTTGCCAACCGGTAATGGAATTCCTCTGTTTCCCGGAACAATGATACGCTACGTCGCGGTATGAACTGCGCATAATATAGCGGCCTGCCCCCGTGATCCTGGATGCGTGTATATATATATATATATATATGTATATGTATATGTAAGGTTGCCGCGTGGAATATGAAATTCAAAAATCCTCGAAACAACTTCGCATCGTATCGACTTTGCGGGATGTTATTAGGCAAGTTTCTCGTTTATTTTTGTTTTTCTCTTACGGTTTTTGTAACGATACAATATAATGGAAGGTGTTACGTGAGCAGTATCTTCTTAAGTTCTTTCTTCGAGTTCCTTCAATTTTGATTTTTAATAATAAAATTTTATATGATATTTATATATGATATTTATATGATATGTATATTATGATATTTATATATGATATTTATATGATATGTATATTATGATATTTATATATTATATTTATATTTTTATAATGATATAATATAATAGAAGATGTTATGTGAGCAGTATCTTCTTAAATTCTTTCTCTGAGTTCCTTCAATTTCGATTTTTAATAATAAAATTGAAAATTTTATATGATATTTATATATGATATTTATATATGATATTCATATATGATATTTATATGATATGTATATTATGATATTTATATATGATATTTATATATAATATTTATATGATATGTATATTATGATATTTATATATGATATTTATATATAATATTTATATGATATGTATATTATGATATTTATATATGATATTTATATGATATGTATATTATGATATTTATATATTATATTTATATTTTTATAATGATACAATATAATGGAAGGTGTTACGTGAGCAGTATCTTCTTAAAATAATTCTTTCTCCGAGTTTCTTCAATTTCGATTTTTAATAATAAAATTGAAAATTTTATATGATATTTATATATGATATTTATATTTTTATAATGATACAATATAATGGAAGGTGTTACGTGAGTAGTATCTTAAATTCTTTCTCCGAGTTTCTTCAATTTCGATTTTTAATAATAAAATTGAAAATTTTATATGATATTTATATATGATATTTATATTTTTATAATGATACAATATAATGGAAGGTGTTACGTGAGTAGTATTTTCTTAAGTTCTTTCTCCAAGTTTCTTCAATTTCGATTTTTAATAATAAAATTGAAAATTTTATATGATATTTATATATGATATTTATATGATATGTATATTATGATATTTATATATGATATTTATATTTTTATAATGATACAATATAATATAAGGTGTTACGTGAACAGTATCTTCTTAAACTTTTTCTCCGAGTTCCTTCAATTTCGATTTTTAATAATAAAATTGAAAATTTGATATAGCATGTTTAATAATATATTTGATACATGATACGATATAATTTAATGATATTCGTATTGATATTCATTTCTCATTCAACGGAGAGATGAGTTTCTCTAGTTGAAAAAGAGGCAGTTATTATCTGATTTTTTAATTATATGTTAATCGTAATTCAGAGGGATTAGTAATAATTCGTCGTGTATAGTTGCTAACTTTTAGAGTGGGATTCGTGGTTGTATTACTGCTTATCATTCCGTGTAAATAAAATTCGAAGGGAGAAAACTTTCCCTCTTCTCGGCCACTCTCCCCTCTCCTGTTCGAAGTTGTGGCCGAGTCGACGAGAATTTCGAAATAAAATCGGCTATTGTTGCAACTTTTCGGTTCATAAAAAGATTATCAACGCTGCGTAAACGTTTTTTTTTTTTCTATTTTTAAAAAGTCTCCACGTTTTCGAAGGTCGATTAAAGATTTTTGGGAATTTTTCTCAAGTTCGAATATTTTTATATTTGAGGAGGAATCGATTTATTTATTTCGACACGATATTTTTGATCTTTTAATCGATTTGTTTTTGTTTTTTTAATAGAAATGAGATCGAGTTAGGTTAGAAAAAGGATTATTATTGTAAGATTGTTAGTTTAATGGCGAGTTTTGATTTTTTAAAAAGAGGAAGAGAAGGTGTCGCGGGTGAAAGAGACACTTATTACTTACTTGCTTATCTCCTGCGAGCTTTTTGAAATTTACATCGTCCTCGGGAGTGTTACGTACGTATAAAGGGAGAAAAACAAGCGTGCAGTTTGTTATCCACTCTTGGGACCTATTTCCTCGGAATACAGTGAACCTGTGATTTCGAAACCTTTGCCGATTTTTCCATCCGACCTGTATATTTATAATTATTTTTCCTGCAAATTCTAATAAATTTTCCATTATCTTTGTATATAAATTGTACGAAGATAAGCAAATCGATGGGGTAAGTTTTTAAATTAAAATTATCTTTACACCATTGGATTAGTTAGGCTTGTTAATTATTTCGAACGATTTTTGAAATTTTAAAAAAAGAGAAAGAAGGATTAAATCATGATCTCTTTTTTTTTTGACAATCGTATTTAAAATACGATCTCTCTTTATGATGCATTCCAAAAGTATATGAATTTATTTCACCTTGCTTGGATTTTAAAATTTCAAAAGAAAAAAAACTATGAAATAATAGATCACAATCGTAATTCTATCGATCTCTCTTTATGATGCATTCCAAAAATATACGAATTTATTTCACTAGGATCTTAAAATTTTAAAAGAAAAAAAAAATTATAAAATAATTAATATTTAAAATATTCAAGTTCGATCACAATCTATCGATCTCTCTTTATAATACGTTCCAAAAGTATACGAATTTATTTCATCTTATTTGGATCTTAAAATTTCAAAAGAAAAAAAAAAAACTATGAAATAATCAATATTTAAAATATTCAAGTTCGATCACAATCATAATTATATCGATCTCTTTTTATGATGCGTTCCAAAAGTGTATGAATTTATTTTTCACGTCACTTGAATCTTAAAATTCCAAAAATACTCAAGTTCGATCACAATCGATCTTTCTTCGTGACGTGTTCCAAAAGTATACGAATTTCACCTCACTTAAAATTTTAAAATTCCAAAAAACTATGGAATAATCTTTTTTCTCTTTTCCAACCGTATTTATAAAATATTCAAGTTCATTCACAATCGTAATTCTATCTTCTCTCTTCGTGACAATTTCACCTTACTTGAATCTTAAAATTTCAAAAGAAAAAAAAAAACCATAAAATGATCAGTATTTAAAATATTCAAGTTCGTTCACAATCTATCTATCTATAATTCTATCTTCTCTCTTCGTGACACATTCCAAAAATATATATATATAAATGAATTTCACTTAAATCTTAAAATTTCAAAAGAAAAAAAAATCCATGTAATAATCAGTATTTAAAATACTCAAATTCAATCACAATCGTAATTCTATCTTCCCTTTTCCTTTCCGTTTCACGTTCCAAAAATATATATAAATAAATTTCACTTAAATTAATATAATAAAATAAAATATAACATAAAATTTCAAAAGAAAAAAAAAACCCATGTAATAATCGATCACAATCGTAATTCTATCAATCTCTCTTTATGATGCTGCTTTCAAAAGTGTACGAATTTATTTCACCTTGCTTGGATCTTAAAATTTCAAAAGAAAAAAAAAAGCCATGAAATAATCAAATAATATATTTAAAATTCGATCAAACACTCGAATCACAATCCCAATCCTATCACAATAATCCCTCTTCACCAGCGCCATTCCAAAGATATCATCTCACTCGCCAAAAATCCTCCCTCCCCTCCTCCTTTCCGATTATTAAACCTTCTCATCGCTGTTCTCATCGCCGCAGCGCGATGGGACAAATTGCTACTCCTTGCTGCGACGTATAAACAACGATGAAACGCGCGATAATATCGTGTAATCAGAAGGGGGGGGGCTTAATAAAGCGCGATCGAGGTTGGTGGCGATGCGTGAGCGCTCGGATAAGATAACAAACCGAGCAGGAGGAGGAGGAGGTGGAAGAGGAGGAAGAAGTGCACGCATCGGCGAACCCCCAGAGAAAATTTTCCCCCCCGATGGCAGATTGCAGCTCGCAACCTGTGTACGCGCGACACACCGAAGTGAAGTAGACACCTGTGACACGTGGATAGATAAGTTCGATGGGCCGGCAATATTGACTTTCCCCTCCCAACTCTCGTGCAAACTCGACTTATCCACTCGAAAGTATTATATATATGTATATTATATTATATTTGTATTGTATGTATTAATGTTATATTATATTATATTATATTTGTATTATATTTGTATCAATGTTATATATTTGTATTATATTATATTATATTATATTATATTTGTATTGTATGTATTAATGTTATATCATATTTGTATTATATTATATTATATTATATTATATTATATTATATTATATTTGTATTGTATGTATTAATGTTATTTCATATTTGTATTATATTATATTATATTATATTATATTATATTATATTTGTATTGTATGTATTAATGTTATTTCATATTTGTATTATATTATATTATATTATATTATATTATATTATATTATATTATATTTGTATTGTATGTATTAATGTTATATCATATTTGTATTATATTATATTATATTATATTATATTTATATTGTATGTATTAATGTTATATCATATTTGTATTATATTATATTATATTATATTATATTTGTATCAATGTTATATATTTGTATTATATTATATTATATTATATTATATTATATTATATTATATTATATTATATTATATTTGTATTGTATGTATTAATGTTATATCATATTTGTATTATATTATATTATATTATATTTGTATTATATTTGTATTATATTTGTATCAATGTTATATATTTGTATGTAGCTTCGTATTATATTATATTATATTTATATTGTATGTATTAATGTTATATCATATTTGTATTATATTTGTGTCAATGTTATATATTTGTATGTAGCTTCGTATTATATTATATTATATTTATATTGTATGTATTAATGTTAGATCATATTTGTATTATATTTGTATCAATGTTATATATTTGTATGTAGCTTCGTATTATATATATATACATGTATAGAAAGAGGAAGTTTAAGTAAGAATAAGCATTTGTCGAAGATCCTAAGATAAAACTGGAAAGTGTGTGCAACGTAACGAGGAAAGTAATTGCGCTTTTTCACACGAGTGTCGCTAGTTGTTTAAACAATTCGGTGTTGTTCGATATTTTTTTGTGTTACATCCTTGTAACAGAAATGCAAGACCAAGAAATATATCATTTTTGATATGTTTTTATTGCAATACGCCAGTTGTCAAAGTATTGGATCAAGGTCAATTAAGGTGTTTGGTTGTCATGAAAAAAGAAAGAAACGAAATTATATATATCGAATAACCTAATACGTTATAATGCTATTAAAAAGTACGTATTATCAACTCTTTGTAATCAGATCTTTTTCGAATCCACACGATTTCGGTGAATTTCTAATTTATCTTTTTTTATCTTTTTTTACGTGAAGAAAGCTTTCCAATTCCAATAACGTTGCATTGCTCGTTCATCTTCTTATACTACATTTATATTTCCATCGCTTTTTCTCTATCAATTTCTTAACTCTTAAATAGAAATAATTTATTCAATAACGAGAAAAAATCAAACTCATCTTCCCTCACTTTGAAAATAATATTTCTAGTCCCACTCGAAAACGTAATCCGAATCTAATTAAAACCTAACCACTCGATAATACATTATTCCAAGCCTCGCAAGAACTTAAAGAACTTAAGAATATCTATGATATTCTACGATATTTTAAAAAATAACTCTTTCTCTCTCTGCCTCTTCGTGCAAAGATCGAGCACATTGTTCACTTTTTCTTCGAAAAAGGTGTTCTTTGATACACCTTGTTAATAAATCATCTTGTTTCCTTCCACTCCATCAATGTATCCACAATGTCTTCTTTGAAAATATTTCCAGCGAAAACGACAAAATTACGACTAATTGCAATTCGCTTACGAGAAACGAACCACTTGATTCACCTATTCTCGACGAGCGTGGCGAATTACAGATTAAGGTGTTACGTGTGGAGTGGTAACGAAGGAGGGGCAAGGGAGAGGAGGAATTCGGGCTCTCGTCTACATAGTTTTCCAGGGAAATCGGGGGAAGTATCGACGAGTATCGCGCTTCCTTTGACGGCCGCGCTCGAACCACTCGAAACCACCCTTCACTCGCGAGACAGAGGAGGGGGAGGGGGGGGATGTGGGGCGAGAGTGGGCGGAGGCCTGTGCACCACTCGACGTACGGGGGATGAAATGGAATGATGACGCGTGACTGATCCGCTGTCGTCCACCCACACGTATCGACAACCGCGTCATCCGTGATAATCCGCCTTTCCTAATTGAATTTCAGATCTCTCTCTCTCTCTCTCTCTATCTCTCTTTCGACGTGCTGCTGCCCATCTTTTTCTTAGGAAAAAGTGTTCTTTGATTCATCGTAAGTGAGAGTAAATTTTTAACGACGAAAATTTGGATTCTTTCTTGATAAAAGTTATATCTATATTTTGGAATAGGCTGAGGAAGAGGAGACAATCTCACTCTCTCTCTCTCTCTCTCTCTATCTATCTCTCTGCCTCTTTCAACGTGCTGTCCATCTTTTTCTTAGGAAAAAGTGTTCTCTGATTCATCCTAAGTGAGAGTAAATTTTCGTCGTTGAAAATTTGGAGTTTTTCTTGATAAAAATTATATTTATATTTTGGAGGAGGAGAAGGAGGAGACAATCACTATCTTTCTCTCTCTTTTTCTCTTTCTTCTGCCTCTTTCAATTGGAAGATAAAAGATGCTGTTGTCCATCTTTTTCTTTGAGATTCGCTGTAAGTCGTCTTGTTTCTTTCTACTAATCCACGTGTCTTCTTTGATTGACTTCTTCCACTGTTCCATAAGCGATACTTATGAGAGGCTTTCTTCCTCTACTGTTTTGTAAATGTGATACTTATGAGAGGTTTTTGTTATTGAAAATTTGGACTTGTTTTTGATAAAGATGCGTTAAATTTACATTTTTCTTTGGAAAAGGTATTCTTTGATTCACCTTGTTTCTATCAATCCACGTTTCTTCTTTGGTCGACTTCTTCTACTGTTCCATAAGCGATACTTATGAGAGGCTTTCTTCCTCTACTGTTTTGTAAATGTGATACTTATGAGAGGCTTTTGTTATTGAAAATTTGGACTTGTTTTTGATAAAGATGCGTTATATTTACATTTTTCTTTGGAAAAAGTATTCTTTGATTCACCTTGTTTCTTTCTACCAATGCATGTATCTCCTTTGGTCGACTTCTTCCACTTTTTTATAAGCGATATTTATGAAAGGTTTACTTCTTCCACTTTTCCATAAATGTGATACTTATGAGAGGCTTTCGTCATTGAAAATTTGGACTTGTTTTTGATAAAGATGCGTTATATTTACATTTTTCTTTGGAAAAAGTATTCTTTGATTCATCTTGTTTCTTTCTATCAATCCATGTATCTCCTTTGGTCGACTTCTTCCACTTTTCCATAAGTGTGATACTTATGAGAGGTTTTCGTTATTGGAAATTTGGGCTCGTTTTTGATAAAACTGCATTATATTTACATTTTTCTTTGGAAAAGATGTAAGTCTCCTTGTTTCTTTTTATCAATCTACGTGTCTCCTTTGGTCGACTTCTTCTACTGTCCATAAACGATACTTATGAGAGACTTTCTTCCTCCACTGTTTCATAAAGGTGATACTTATGAGAGGTTTTCGTTATTGGAAATTTGGGCTCGTTTTTGATAAAACTGCATTATATTTACATTTTTCTTTGGAAAAGGTGTAAATCTTGTTTCTTTTCACCAATCTACGTGTCTCCTTTGGTCGACTTCTTCCACTTTTCTATAAGCGTGATACTTATGAAAGGTTTTCGTCGTTGAAAATTTGGATTCTTTCAACAGGATGAGGACAAAAGATACTGCTGCCCATCTTTTTCTTTGGAAAAGGTGCGTAAAATTTACATTTTTCTTTGGAAAAGATGTATGTCTTCTTATTTCTTTCCACCAATCCACGTATCTCCTTTGATCGACTTCTTCCACTTTTCCATAAACAATACTTATGAAAGGCTTTCGTTGTTGAAAATTTGCACTCGTTTTTGATAAAAGTGCGTTATATTTACATTTTTCTTTGAAAAAAGTGTAAGTCTCCTTGTTTCTTTTCATCAATCTACGTGTCTTCTTTGATTGACTTCCTTCACTTTTCCATAAGCTTAATACTTATGAGAGGCTTTCATTATTGAAAATTTAAACTCTTTCAATTAGATAAAGACAAAAGATACTGCTGCCCATCTTTTTCTCCAGAAAACATATTGAAAATCGTTGAAAATTTGCACTTGTTTTTGATAAAAGTGCATTATATTTACATTTTCCTTTGGAAAAGCTGTTCTTTAATTTGTCATAAGTCGCCTTGTTTCTTTGGTCGACTTCCTCCACTGTTCCTTAAACGTGATACTTATTTGAGGCTTTCATTATTGAAAATTTGGACTCGTTTTTGATAAAATTTACATTTTGGAATAGGAGGAGGAGGAAGAGGAGGAAGCAATCGGGATTGTTGGCGCGTTGCCAGCTAGAAGGAGAGGGGGCACGGATCTGAGTATAATCTCATTACATCGACGTTCCATTGTTTGGGTAATTTGGATCGTTGTCGATCGACGAGTATTAAACTCGTAATTCTAATGTTTCTCCTCGAAATCGAACCACTTCCTCCTCCTCCTCCCTCTTTTTCCCCCCTTATTTTACTCGAGAACAATTCATAATATTATTACAATCAATTTTTATTACGATTGTTGTATTCCAACGAATGAAACATCATCATCCAAAAATTGGTGTTTTGGATCCAAAAGTGAAGTGTGTTATCCTTTCCCCTCCCGTTCGAATAACTTCTCCAGGGACCCATTATGAGCAAAAAGGATCCATACATACGAAAATATCGGGGTGGAATTGGAGAATACAAGTATCATCATTTTTCATTTTTCCTCGTATCTTTTTCTATTTAATCTCGTTGCTTATTAAATATTTAATATACCGGCTACCTTGTTCCTAGTTTTATAAAATATATACTTATTTTCTTCTCTACGAGGAAGAAGAAGAAGAATATCGCGCGGTTTAAAAAAATGTTTAATAAATTATTCCAACGAAAAAGGAGGAAGGAATGTATTTAAAAATTTTTTAAAAAATTAAAACGTTTTCAACACGATTTTCGATGCATTTTAAAGTTATATATTCATAGAAAAGGAAAATTAGAGAGAGATCTTAGAGATTCGATATACAATCCTCATAGAATTATTTCCAGCAAATTATTTTAATCGTCGCGTCGCTCGATTTCGATCGATAATTACAGTGATAAACATTTGCTTCAACGACGGATGGAATAAAGTCAAATTGTTGATGTTCTCGACAAAATTGGCATTTAATCGAGTATTGATTTCAATTTATTACGGACACGATAATAAGGAGCTCGGAGGGTCATCGACCCCTTTACTTACTTGCCGACTAAATTTATCTAATCTAAACCGTAACACGGCTCAGTTGTTTGCTCAATTTAAACTTCATTCTCGATCAATTTCAAATAACAAAGATCCTTACCTTGAAGTAAAATTTAAATATTCTTTAAAGATCGCTTACACGCATCCGAAATAATTAGAGAATTAATCGTGAAAATTTTAAGATTCGAAAACAGACGAATATAATATAATTCAAATGATTAATAATTCCTTATTAAAATCAAAAATATTATTTCTCCTTATTCGAATGTTAGAGAGAAAGAATTATTCGAGGGATAAATATTAAACGAATCGAGATCGAGCGTGTAAAAATAGCGTGGATAACCAACGGAACGGTATCTCTCTATTCTCTCTCGAGGATAGAACAGAGACAGAAAAAGTTTTCTCTCGAATAAAAGATTACGAGAGAGGGGGGGAAGCGGTAATGGAAGCTCGACTTTAATTAACTGCCAATGATCCCCTTGAAACGTGGAAACGTATTTGTCGCGTCGTGGGCGTCACGGTTCCACATATTGTTGCGCGGTCGTGTTCCCGACAGGTATCAACGAGGCGTTAACAAAGCAATCGATTGCGCGTTACGCAACAGTGTGTTACGGGACGACGAGTCCCGTGCCCGTAACACGATCGAACGCGCATGCGCAGCCCGCCGCGCGTCACGCGTTAAGCGAATAACGCGTTCGAGGCGAGTGGAAGGGGAAGAGAGATTAGCGAAGGCGCTGTTGCTGCGCCTTCCGCGTCTTCCGATTATATTTATTCCGCCTTCGTTTCTCGCCTCCGTCGTTTCGTTCGACAACTCGACTCGGATTTCTTAATTCGGATGCTCGATTCATTTACACGAAGTGTTGAAAATAAAATAATAATATTATGTATAAAATAACAATATTATGTATGTAATAATAATATTATGAAAACTTTTCGAATACTCGTGTCGTTGTTGATAGAAGAATAGCGTTCGACAAACGTTAATAAACGAAATTGGCGCTTATACGCGTTGTTGCTTCGCGTGTTTCTCATCGGTTCTTTCTTTGATTCGCTCTTGGAGCGATTGGAGTTTCTTTCTTTTTTTTTGGAAGTTGGTTGGATTTTAGATGATTTTAGCAGCGACTCGCAATTTTTCGTAATATATATATATTCTTCTCCCATCATTCGTAAACTCGTAATAAAACCGTTCGAATATTTATATCGATGCACCGGGCAGAAATGTCAATCCAAAGTCGAACCCTTATCTCGCGTTTACGGTTATTTATTCATCTTGCATATCATTAATTTATCGTGCTCAAACGATACATGATAAATGTCTAGGGAATGAAATATAGAAATATAGAGGTTAGTTGAATAATTCACTTGCCTTTTTATCATTTATAAAAGTATGAAACGACGTTTTAGCTTGTAATAGAATAATCATCGTAATCAATAACACGAAACGATACATCCATTTATAACAAGATTAATAAAAATTTAGATTCGATTAATAAAATCCCTCCTTCGTTGCTAAAATCATCTAAAATCCAACTAACCAACTTCGAAAAAAAGGAAAGGAAAGAAAGAAAGAAAGAAAGAAACTCGAAAGGATTCATCAATTTACCTCGACTGTCTCTCGCACGAAAGTAGTAAATCTCGATGGCCTCGTTGCACGCGGTTCCGCCTCGTTCGTCCCAATACATTTAACTCTCTCTCTCTCTCTCTCTCTCTCTCTAGTCTCTCTTTCAAAGAAGAAGAAAAAGACGGAGAGAGAGAGAGAGAAAAGGGGCGCAGGAACAAAGGGTGAAACATGGATTCGCCGAGGAGGAAAGGGATAAGGGGAGAAGGGGGAGACATTCTCACGTCACTCACACGAAGAATACCTCAGCGACTCAATCCTGGGCTCGAAAGAGGTTCGAAGGTTGGAAGATGCAGGGGGCTCCCTCGGCCCTCCTCCTTCTCCTCCTCCAAGAATTTTATCTCTATTGCTTAACGTCGCGAAAATGAAAATTTCTCGTTAGAGGGAAAGGGAGGAGAAGGGGAACCTTCGTTCTTCAATTTTATGAATGGTTTCGAAAAAATTGTTTTGAATGAAATTGAATTTGATATAATTGTTTTTTACTTTCGCTTCTCCTTTTTTTTCTTTTTTTTGAAATTTAAAAGCAATTTCGATCAAGATCACGTGCCAATTTCACGAATCTTTTTCTCTTCGTGTTATTATTCGAAGAATCGAAAAATAAAATTGCAAATATTAAAATCACGAGTTTCTCGAATTATAAAAACTTAAAATAAAATAATTTTCACAAACATTTAATTCTGACTGTGATTGATCGATTTTTTTACTTTTGATATTAGGGATAAAATCTGAGACGGATTTAAAGAGAAACGTATTCGACTTTATCTTGAAAAAAAAAATTCCTTTCTTACTCAAAGTTTATTTTTTAACAAACGAAAGCTGGCCTCGAAACGATTGAATCGATAAAAATTAACGAAAGATGAGAACAAGGAGATAACGATTTATAAATTCTACGATAATAAATCTCTAAAAGATTGCTGTTACGTGTTCGATTTTCACAATGAAGGACTCGTTGACGTATTTCCAAATACTGTTTCGAATTAAGAAGGAACAATTTAAGAGAGAGAAATTTATCCTTTAATAAATTAGCTCGCACGATCGAATTGTATATAACGAATTGATAAACTCGACGAGAATAGAAGAATCGTTTATAATATTCTACCGTTTCGTTTCTTCAAATTCTATTTCCTCGAACGCGATCTGTGTGCACAGAGGATATCGATTGCATAATATAATCTCTCGTGTCTGAAGGGACAGCCTCTTAAATTCTTTATTTACAGGAAATCAATGCGATGAGATACGAGGGATATTTTATACGGGCCGGACTTTCCTTTGTTCGAGAAGTGGAGGAGGCACGGCATAGTCGGACTGTCGGAACCAGGGATCCCCCCCCCCCCCTCAATCTTCGAAAGGAAACGTATTATTCGTTGTAGCAAATGTATTGTAGCGTTGCATAGACGAATTTCAAAATTTTAAAAACGAATGACAACACTTTGTTACTTTCGAGAAGATAAAATATGGATAATATTTCGAAAGCTAATTTCCTATTGAATGAATGTTGATAAATAAATAAATTTCAAGTTTTTAGAGTGAGAGAAATGAATGGATATTAAGATGATAGATCATCATTTCCAGAAATTTTAATGATTCACGATAATGGAAATTAGTTAGTTTTTATAATTTAATTTTGTTCGATGAATTCAGTGAAGTCTGGAATATATGAGTGAAATATTTGGAAGTTGTTGGAAGTTCGATGAATTTTCCTTTCTTCCTTTAAATAAAAAAGGAACATATTGGAATACGTTAAATTTAAATTTCCTCCTTAAAATTTACTATTTAGAATTATTTGTTAAATTTGAAAATTTGTTAATCAGAAGAAAACAATATTAATAAGAGAATAATATTGAGAGTGGAACGTTCTCTTCTTCACCTCTTCTTAAACAAGAAGAAAAGAAATCGAGAGTAATATTCAGAGTGAAACATTCTCTTTTTAAAAATTTTGTATGAGGAGATCTTATTAAACCAAGAAGAAAGGAAATGAAACAAAGTTTCTTCTTAAAAATTTCGTATCGTTCGAACGATATTTATAAGAAGAAGTTATAATATATATTAAACATTAAGAAGAAAAGAAATGAAGAATAATATTCAGAGTGATAATATTCTCTTCTTAAAAATTTCGTGTGAGGAGGCCTTATTAAACACCAAGAAGAAAGGAAATCGAGAGTAATATTCAGAGTGAGACATTCTCTTCTTAAAAATTTCACGTCTTGAAGAGGTCTTATTAAACCAAGAAGAAAGGAAATGGAGAGTAATATTCAGAGTGAAACATTGTTTCTTCTTAAAAATTTCGTATCGTTCGAACGATATTTATAAGAAGCAGTTATAATGTATATTAAACATTAAGAAGAAAAGAAATGAAGAATAATATTCAGAGTGATAATATTCTCTTCTTAAAAATTTCGTGTGAGGAGGTGCTAAATACCAAGAAGAAAGGAAATCGAGAATAATATTCAGAATAGAACATTGTTTCTTAAAAATTTTGTTTAGAAAATTAAAAATTAGAATTAGTTTAAATTTTAATGCATTTAAATGGAGAGATTTAAATTAGAGATTAAATTAGATTTAAATGGAGGGGGAGGAGGCCTTAATTTCACGAAAATTAAACTCAGAATGGAACATTCTCTTCTTCAAAATTTCTTCATTACTAAACACCAAGAAGAAAGGAAATCGAGAATAATACTCAGAGTGGAACATTTTATTTTTAAAAATTTCGTATGAGGAAGTCTTACTAAAAAAGTAATACTCAGAATGGAATATTTTTTTTTTCAAAATTTCGAATTAGATTTAGATAGAGAGGGAGAAGGCCTTTTCACGAAAATTAAACTCAGAACATTCGTTTCTTTAAAATTTCTTGTGAGGAGGCGTTAACTAAGCATCAAGAAGAAAGGAAATCGAAAATAATATTCAGAGTGGAACATTCTCTTCTTCAAAATTTCGTATCGTTCGAACTAAATTTAAATGGAGGGGAAAGAAGCCTTTTCAGGAAAATTAAACTCAGAATGAAACATTCTCTTTTTCAAAATTTCGCGTGAGGAGGCCTTACTAAACATCAAGAAGAAAGGAAATCGAAAATAATATTCAGAGTGGAACATTCTCTTCTTCAAAATTTCATTCGAATTAGATTTAAATGAGGAGGGGTAGGAGGCTTTTTCGTGAAAATTAAATACCAAGAAGAAAGGAAATCGAAAATAATATTCAGAGTGGAACATTCTCTTCTTCAAAATTTTGTATCGTTCGAACTAGATCGAAGGGGAAGAGGCTTTTTCGAAAATTAAACTCAGAACATTCTCTTCTTAAAAATTTCGTATCGTTCTATAAATTATAAGAAGGAAGAAATTAGAAGGAATTATAAGAAATTATAAGAGGAGGCTTCACTAAGCACCAAGAAGAAAGGAAAATCGAAAATAATATTCAGAGTGGAACATTCTCTTTTTCAAAATTTAGTATAATTTGACCTAGATGAAAGAGGCCTTTTCACGAAAATTAAACTCAGAACATTCTCTTCTTAAAAATTTCGTGTGAGGAGACCTTACTAAACACCAAGAAGAAAGAAAATGGAGAATAATACTCTCTTTGTAAAAATTTCGTGTGAGAAGGTATTACTAAGCACCAAGAAGAAAGGAAATGGAAAGTAATACTCAGAGTGGAACATTCTCTTCTTCAAAATTTCGTATCATTTGAATTAGATTTAGATGAAGGAGGCCTTTTCACGAAAATTAAACTCAGATTCTCTTCTTAAAAATTTCGTATGAGAAGACGTTAACTAAGCACCAAGAAGAAAAGAAATGGAGAGTAATACTCAGAGTGGAACATTCTCTTCTTCAAAATTTTGTATCGTTCGAACTAGATCGAAGGGGAAGAGGCTTTTTCGAAAATTAAACTCAGAACATTCTCTTCTTAAAAATTTCGTATCGTTCTAAATTATAAGAAGGAAGAAATTAGAAGAAATTATAAGAGGAGCCTTCACTAAGCACCAAGAAGAAAGGAAAATCGAAAATAATATTCAGAGTGGAACATTCTCTTCTTCAAAATTTATTATAATTTGAATTAGATTTAGATGGAGGAGGCCTTTTCACGAAAATTAAACTCAGAACTCTTCTTAAATTCTCTTCTTAAAAATTTCGAATGAGAAGGTTAACTAAACACCAAGAAGAAAGAAAATGGAGAGTAATACTCTCTTTGTAAAAATTTCGTGTGAGAAGGTATTACTAAGCACCAAGAAGAAAGGAAATGGAGAACGATACTGAGAGCATCGTCTCTTCTTAGAAATTTCGTATCGTTCGAGTTTGCACGTTTGCAACTCGGTTGGAAACGAAAGTGTGGAACGTGGCAAAGATTATCGGCGGGAAATTTATTCGTTCGGGCGAATTGGCGAGCGGCGGCCAACCCCTTCCCTCCTTCCCTTTCTCGCAGTGGCACACGTGCAAGCGCAACGCCAATGCACAAATCAATCGAACCGTAACAACTGTCACGGCTCGCAACGGTAGAAAATGCATTATAATGCGGCGAGAGACGTGAACGCGATTTCAATCGCGGCCGTGCGCGAATTTATGGCGGTGCAGGATCGCATTCGCCCCGCTTTAAATTGCTTTTCCCAAGAACAACAACGCCACCAACACCGACACCGCCGTGTTGATCTTTCTCGGAACCCTCCACGATCATTATTAACCATTCGGCCACGTAGAAATATTCCTAGACAGAGAAATTTTTGATTAGAAGGAAAATTTTTAAAGTTGAGAAATTGAAGGAAGGAAGAATTTGGCCACAGATAAATTTTTGATTAGAAGGAAAATTTTCGAAGCTGAGAAATTGAAGGAAGAATTCGGCCATGTCGAAAAATTCCTAGACAGAGAAATTTTTGATCAGAAGGAAAATTTTCGAGGCTGAGAAATTGAAGGAAGGAAGAATTCGGCCACAGACAAATTTTTGATTAGAAGGAAAATTTTCGAAGCTGAGAAATTGAAGGAAGAATTTGGCCACGTCGAAAAATTCCTAGACAGACAAATTTTTGGTTAGAAAAAAAATTTTTGAAGCTGAGAAATTGAAGGAAGAATTTGGCCACGTCGAAAAATTCCTAGACAGACAAATTTTTGATTAGAAGGAAAATTTTCGAAGCTGAGAAATTGAAGGAAAAATTTGACCACGTTGAAAAATTCCTAGACAGACAAATTTTTTAATTTTAGAAAGAAAATTTTTGAAATTGAAGGAAGAATTCAGCTACGTCGAAAAATTTCTAGACAGACAAATTTTTGGTTAGAAAGAAAATTTTCGAAGCTGAGAAATTGAAGGAAGGAAGAATTTGGCCATGTCGAAAAATTCCTAGACAGACAAATTTTTTAATTTTAGAAAGAAAATTTTCGAAATTGAAGGAAGAATTCGGCTACGTTGAAAAATTCTTAGATAGACAAATTTTTGGTTAGAAAGAAAATTTTCGAAGCTGAGAAATTGAAGGAAGGAAGAATTCGGCTACATTGAAAAATTCCTAGACAGACAAATTTTTGAATTTTAGAAAGAAAATTTTCGAAATTGAAGGAAGAATCGTGTAGGAAACCAAAATTCGGCCACGTTGAAAAATTTCTAGATAGACAAATTTTTGATTAGAAGGAAAATTTTCGAAAGTGAGAAATTGAAGAAAAAATTCACGTCGAAAAATTCTTAGACAGACAAATTTTTGGCAAAAAGAAAAATTTTTGAGAAATTGAAAGAAGAATCGTGTAAGAAGGAAGAATTTGCTCACGTCGAAAAATTCCTAGACAGACAAATTTTTGGCAAAAAAAAAAAAATTTCGAAAAATTGGAAGAAAAATCGTATAGAAAGCCAAAATTCGGCCACGTCGAAAAATTCCTAGACAAAATTTTCGAAGCTGAGAAATTGAAGGAAGGAAGAATTCATCAGCCACGTCGAAAAATTCCTAGACAGACAAATTTTTAGTTAGAAAGAAAAATTTTCGAGGTTGAGAAATTCATGAAAGAATTCAACCACGTTCAAAAAATTCCTAGACAAATTAGAAAGAAAAAATTTTCGAGAAAATGAAAGAAGAATACAAACGAGAGAAAAGTTGATTTTTGGCGGGAAAAAATTTCGACGAATTACGAATCAAACGGATTTCAATTATTATATCCGTAAGCTGCAATACCGAACCGATTTCCTCTCCCTTTCCTTTCTTCCTGTAACCGTGTGTTTCGCCGATACACCATGTCTCCACGGATATATAACCTTGTTGCCATGCATTCCCTTTGAACCAACTCGCCCTCCCAACTTCATTTTATCAGGAAACACGCGGTAAGGGATCTAATATTGGCGAAGCAATAAGTACGTATCGACGTATCGATGGTAGGAGGAATACTACGAGCATCGAGTCACCAAACCCGTTTCACTTTTTCCAAGAATTTTCTCGCCCCGAGCGATCCCTTTGATTCCTGTTATTCGTTTTCGCTATCGCTCTTAAAGGAAAATAACGTCGTAAGGTTGGAAATATGGGCGAAATATAATGATTCGAATCGAAAAATTTCTTCCTTCATTATTTCCTTTATTATTTGTAATCGTCTTTTTACTAATATTTTTCGATATAGGATAGAAATAAAAAAAATTCGTCCGTTTCTCTTCTTTAAATAAGTTTCCACGAATTCGATCGTTCTCCTAAAAAAATCCAATCCGATCGATGATTGAAAATTAATATAAAAATCCAATTGTCAATCATGATTCGTCTAAACAATCGAATTAAAAAGTTGTAATCGAAATGATTATATTTTTTGTTGTAAAATAAATATTTTATAATCCATGTTTTATAACATAAAATTTTCATAATTTTCGAAAATTTAAGATCTAAATGAAATAATAAATATTATCAAAAAAAAATATTAAACAAAGTAATGGAATTTTTCATTAAAGGATATTTGTTGTAAAATTAATATAAATTTCAAGCACGAAATGCGATATTTCTAATTCTGTCCTTGGAAAGCCGAATAAATTTTCGAGTCACAGGAATCGAGAGAATAATCTAAGCGATAAAATGCTGTGTCGCTTTTTCAAAATTTCGTATTTCGTATCCGAACACAATCAAGAGGAAGAAGGAGGGATAGTTGGAAAGCAAGAGATAAGTAAATAAATAAAACGGTAGAATCGGCTCTCACCTGCCTGCCGATCTCCGCGCCGAGCTATATGCGTGTAACTACGTTGGAAGGGGGAGGGGAGGATGTCGGGAGAAGCAGAGAGAAGACGTATTGTTCCTTCTTCTCGCGGATAATGGAGCTCACCTGTCAGACCGAGTTATGTCTCTCCCCGTTGGAAGAATGCGTTATGCTTCCACCTCGCTTGCATCCCCCCCCCCCCTTCACTTACCTCATCTATCCTTCCACTTCGCCCTTTTCCTTCGCGCCTTCCACGAGAGGCGAAGGAAGAAATCAATGTTCGAACGATCCTCTTCTTTCCGTCCCACCGATAAGAAGGATTTTTACAAGTTGAAGATTTCGTCTGCGCTTATTCTCGAACCGATTGGACGTTGTCGACGTTATATATTGTACATCTTGATTAAAATATTCCGTATTGAAAAATTAATAGTCTCGAGTTAAGAGATAACTTAATGGAAACAAATTTTATTTTTCGAGTGGATCGAATTAATAATAACCAAGTCTAAAATCTTTTCGAAAAAAAAGTATCGTTTTTAATTGGAGAGAATTTAAAGAAAAACTTTCATCCGATTGTAAAAGATAATCGCGAGGCGAGATCGATTGTTTCGAAAAAAGAAAAAAAAAGAAAAAAAAACTGCGAATCCCTGTTAAAATTCATTTGGAAAAGTTGGTGACCCGAGGGGCGGCGAAGAAAGAGCGAGCGAGCGAGCGGCGGTGGAGCGTGCAGGTGTTGCGAAAGTAGAATGTGGCGGGAATCAAATTGCGAGCGGGCACCGCGACGACTATGTACGCGCGGGGAGAGCGGAGGGGGCCGGGCGAATAAAACGTATAAAACGTTGCTCTTTATGCGTGCTCGGCCGGTAAATAGCAGCGCGCGTATAACTGCATTGCGGAAGCGGTGGGAGTTCTCGTTGCCACGTTGCGAAGCAATGAATTCCGTTTATTACACCGTTCCACGCTTTTCTTCATCTTCGTCCGCTTTATCAAAACTCGGCTTGTTCCGCCGTGAATTATACGGAATTATATGGGAAGGAAGGGAGGGAGGGGAGGGAGGGGAACTCGGTGTATTTTCTTCTCATCCGGTAAGTGTGGATGGAAAGAGAAATTAATTGCTTTCAACGACGATTGTTACTTGATTTATAAAGAATATAAAGATAATTCGTTCAATGGATACGATAATAACTTAATTTACTTGTTCCGTTTTTTATACATTTCTCCACCAGAAGAATAAACACGAATAGAGCTCTCTTTTATCGTATTATTCACCATCTTCTCGTTTACCAGACATCTTTGACGTGTTTCTGGTTCGAGCGTTACTGATGGGAGGGGATGGGCCTGTCGAATTTCGAGGGAGGGGAGAAAGCCGAAAAATTGCCACGTCCCCTCTCGCGCATATTTTTGATCAAAATCGGAAATTAAATCAAATACGGAGACGAGATAATAAAACTACGTTACACGGATCGTAACGATTTATTTAAACTCGTAGTTAGCACCGTTTATACACACACGTAAAGGGGACAGCGAAAGTTTCGGGAGGCGGTGACGGTGACTTTAATAGACATCGTCTGGGGGAGGGGCGGGACGATGATGAAATTCACGCGAGACGATTCACCGATCTATATTCTAGGCCGGTCGCGAGGAATTTTAAAACTTGCCAACTTTATTTTGCCAACAAACTTTGCCAACGAATATTCCCGTTGAAAGCGGCTTTATGCAGGCAGCTACTACTACTCCCCTCCCCCTCCTGTATTTTCCATGCCACCTTTTACTCCACCTTTTCCCGCGCCCTGTACAACATCCATTCCAACGTCGACTTCAATCCACGACCGAACGACCAGATACACACACGTATATATATATATATATATATATATATACGGATACGTGCGGTGTGTTACACGAAAGATCTAATCCCGAAAGTTACGCCGTAAACGTGCCACGTGACTAACAGACACGGGACCAACGGATTTCGGTATACGCGAGCACGTCGTAATCTAATACGTTCTAATAACTCGTGTCCGATTAATCCTTGGGATATACCGATCGTATTAGTATATATAATGGAAACGATATTGCTTTCCATATTTTCCTGACAACTTGCTTGGAATTAACGCAAACTGTTTGTTTCGAACGATCTTCTGGAAACTTGTCGTGTAGTCGCGTGGAAACGCGTACACTGTTCGCTGGTGAAAAAAAGTCTCGCGGGACGGGTGAGGGGCAAGGAGAGGAGTCCTTCGCTAGGATCATTTATCCCCACTCCAGACGCTTTGTTGACAAACCTGACACCACACGCTTACGTAGCGGTCGACGAGCAACGAATATTATTTTCTTTTACCAAGTTATATTATTGTAGGATAGTTTTGTAAGCTAAAGTATTTTCGAATAAATGAAACGATTCGAATATTTTCCTTCAGATGATAATCTGTGATCTGTGGCAATGGTTTAAAATATAAAATAAATTCGACTTCTTTTTTCCCCTCGTGTCGCTTTCATATTAACGATCCAAAGTATGAAACGATGAGTTATCGTTCAATCGTGACGAATAATCGCTCGAACAAGATGTGTAAAATAAAATCGAGATAGGAGATATGGAGAAATTGTCTCGTACCACGAATTCGAACGTACCTTTGTCGACATATCGATATAACGTAATACACTCGGTCCCTCTCTCTCTCTCTCTCTCTCTCTCTGTCCACGTTTATCGATCAATCCCTGTTTCGAATTGCGTCGCCTCCACAAATTCTCCACCGATCCCGCGCTATAAATTCACCGAATAATGGCTTAATGATGTCATATCATGTTACATCTGGTATCAATCGGGCCGTGGCTCTATGGATTGGGCTTGGATTGCTGTAACATCCGCGTGTTCAAGCTTCCGGAATTATTGGCCGTGCATAGCGATCGGATTTCATACGACGGTTGTATCTCAAAGTCAACAAGTTTATCGGACCATCGAATTGCCGACGTTTCGGGGCTCCGGTTACACTCTCAAATCACGATATTACCTAATCATTTTACGTACGAGATAGAATCAATGGGATAGACGGGTCCAATTGGGTGAGAAATACGATTCGACGATTCCGTTGTTATCTCTGAAATGATAACTCGATACTTTCAAATTATAACCTTCGGTTATTTTGAAATCTTGGATAATCTTTTTCTAAAAGAATCATTCCAATTTATATATTTCCTCGCTTCGTCGATAATCCAATCGATTCACGCTACTTTTCGTCGCTTGATTAAACTTGGCTTCATTCGGCGGATCTTAATTCAATCCAACTTGACCGAATAATAATTCGGTTTTATTCACTTCCACCTCTATCTTCCACTGACCCCATTTAATTCGATTCAACTCAATTTAACTTGGCTTTAACTTCGCTTAAACACGTTCAAGTTAAAACAGTCCAATCCGAGTGTATAACCAAATCCAAATTGTATTTAATTACCGTTTAATGTGTAAACGTTAATACTCTCTCCCTCTACCTTTTCCACCCGAAATTTCGATAATCGATCAGATTTAAACGATCCTTCCAAGAGAGCTACATTAACAACGAATAAACGTATTCTTCGATAATTACAAAATTATTTCTCGATCTAATTTCCTATAATCGACGTACGCATAGAAGAATAATTCCATTACACGAATTCGTGCGTATCCCCCTCCACCCTCTCCTTTCGCGCGAAGATTTGCGAAGCGTCCTGAGGGGATGTTTCAAGCGTACGCCCCTCGCAGCCAAGCCGGCCAAGATCCATTTAGTCGCGAATTAATACATGCACAAAGGGATATGGCGCACCGCACCCTCCCCGCGCGGCCAATCAAATTTACTCGAGGAGGAGGGAAAATCAAATAAGGAAACTGGAATAACTGGTTGTCTCTCGTTGAAAATTCGAATTAATCCGACTCGAGACAATTTAATTGAACTCTTCTTTTTTTTCTTCGGGAAGATGCGAAATTATTTTCAAGTTTCTCTTTTTATATTTATATTTATATTTATTTTTATATTTTTATAAAATATAAATTATACATTTTGGTTGAGTACAATTTTCGAGACGAAATTATTTTCAAGTTTCTTTTTTTATATTTATATTTATATTTATTTTTATATTTTTATAAAATATGAGTTATACATTTTGGAAAGGAAGGAGGGGTTAAATTGTTAAAACGGGCGAAAAGAATTTACGCATCAACCCAGTTCTCGTTCGAACTATACTTTCGAGTTCCATTTAAGTTTATTCGAGGTTGAAGTTCGAAATTGAAGTGGCCCGGAAACACACAGAGGAGGAAAACACAGGTAATTTCTGGCATCGAGATTTCCATCCCTGGAAAATTATTTGTCGAGGAAGAAGGTATATTTTGGCGTCTCTTTAGCTTTTTAAAATTTCCCTCGAGTTTTGTCATCGATATCGAAATTGAAGAAAGGGAACTCGATTTAAAGAAACTGAAACCAAGATAAATCTCTTCTTTCGTGAAACAAGGGGAGGATAATTAAAGGGTTGTGTAGCACGGTTTTGTAAGTGGAGCAAGTTGCGCAAGCGACTTAAGGAGGAGGAGGGGGAGGGTTGCTTAACTGCGACTTAAACATACGCTCTCATTGGTGGCGCAAGCCAAGAAGTTGGCTTATCCGGCGGCGAGGCCCTGCAACTTAAAGTCAATCTTGGCGTTATGCAAACGCTTATTGCTCGGGTATAACGCTGCGGGCGAGCCACTGCTGGCTTTAAAGCACGAATAAATTTCCCCGTTTTCCGAAATCGAGACGAATCCAACAATCCATTTCGTGTCCCTCTCCTGTTTGTCCCAATAATGATCAACGATTTTAATCTCCTTCATTATATAATTATATTTCACAACTCTTCGATCTTCGAAATAACTGGAAAAGATTCACTTCCAAGATTTTAATTATTGAATCGTATCAATTGTTTTTGAAAAGCTTTTTCTGTATTCTTTCATCTTAAACAATCTCTCGAATCTTTGAAGTAATTGGAAGAGATTCACTTCCAAGATTTTAATTATTGTTCGAATCGTATCATCCAGTTTTTGAAAAGCTTTATTTCTGTATTCCTTCATCTTAAACAATCCCTTGAATCTTCTAAATAACTGGAAGAGATTCACTTCCAAGATTTTAATTATTGTTCTAATCGTATCATCCAGTTTTTCAAAAGCTTTATTTCTGTATTCCTTCATCTTAAACAATCCCTCGAATCTTCGAAGTAACTGGAAGAGATTTACTTCTAAGATTTTAATTATTGTTCGAATCGTATCATCCGATTTTTGAAAAGCTTTGTTTCTGTATTCCTTCATCTATATTTACACTTCAATCTACTCTTGAACCTTCGAAATAACTGGAAGAAATTCACTTCCAAGATTTTGAACGAATTATGATTTGTTCGAATCGTATCATTCAATTTGGAAAACTTTATTTCTATATTCCTTTATCTTAAACAATCCTTCGAATCTTTGAAATAATTGGAAGAGATTCACTTCCAAGATTTTAATTATTGTTCGAATAGTATCATCCAGTTTTTGAAAAGCTATATTTCGTCATCTATATTCACAACTCTTGAATCTTCGAAATAATTGGAAGAGATTCACTTCCGGTTTTTGAAAAGCTTTATTTCTGTATTCCTTCATCTATATTCGATATAAAAATTTCGTATGAATTTGAAAATTAAATTATCAATTACGAATCATTAAACAATCCCTCGAATCTTCGAAATAATTGGAAGAGATTCACTTCCAAGATTTTAATTATTGTTCGAATCGTATCATCCAATTTTTGAAAAGCTTTGTTTCTGTATTCCTTCATCTTAAACAATCCCTCGAATCTTCGAAATAATTGGAAAAGATTCACTTCCAAGATTTTGAGCGAATTATTATTCGAATCGTATCATCCAGTTTTTGAAAAGCTTTATTTCTGTATTCCTTTATCTATATTCAATATAAAAATTTCGTATGAATTTGATCGATTACGAATCATTAAACAATTCCTCGAATCTTCGAAATAAGAGATTCACATTCAAGATTTTGAGCGAATTATTATTCAAATCGTATCATCCGGTTTTTGAAAAGTTTTGTTTCTGTATTCCTTATATTCGATATAAAAATTTCGTATGAATTTGAAAATTAAATTATCAATTACGAATCATTAAACAATCCCTCGAATCTTCGAAATAAGAGATTCACATCCAAGATTTTGAGCGAATTATTATTCGAATCGTATCATTCAATTTGGAAAACTTTATTTCTGTATTCCTTCATCTATATTCGATATAAAAATTGAATTTGATCAATTATGAATCATTAAACAATCCCTCGAGAATCTTCGAAATAAGAGATTCACATCCAAGTATATATATTCCACGTACATTTATCATATACTTTTTCTCCATAAAAAAGTAGTAATTATTCGAAGAATCCTTCCAACACTTGCCTTAACTCCATTCGAGCTTCATCCTTCGAAACGGTCGAATAATCCTCTTCGAAATTCAATCAAACGATCCTGGAAAGGCATTGATTCGTTTTAAAAACTGCACCCTCCTTCCCTCTCCTCTATTAACCTAATAGAATCGTTAACCAGCGACCGATAAACTCGATGATAATCGAAGAACCGAACAATCGAACTGTTCGATCTTTATCTCTTTCATTGCATCGCGATGCGTAATAAACGCGAGAACGTTTCACGTTTCGATGATCGAGCAGATTCTATCCGATAGCAGATGCGAGAATTCTGCAAGAATTCGGTTCGTTTGATGGATCGGGGTGGTTTGTGAGGGGGGTGGTGGTTTTGCGTGGTCGATGTAACGGTGAATAGTTTATCGAGGGGGGAGAGGGGCGGATCGTAATAAAAGTTTGCTCTCGTGCGATGTTCTCGTGTTGAATTATGAATGGATAGGTTGGGAATTCGTGTGTGTGATGGAGTGGGTAGGAGGAGGGGGTGTTTGGATGATCGATTGTAGGAGGGTAAAATAGATTTTTAAGTTAAGAATGTGGTATTGGTATAGGGGAGACAAAACTGTTTTTTCTTTCTGTTATTTACTTTATTTTTATATGTATGTATATATACGTAAATTTGTTTAATCGAGGTCGATTTCGAATCTTCGTTCGTATTAAATTATCATGATTTGTTCTGATGATGTTTCTAATAATATTTGTTCTAAACGTTATTGATAACTAATCGATACTTTCTTTAACATTATATGTATATATATATAGATTTGTAGTTAAGAATATTGGAGCATCGATAGGGAGAAAAAAGTGCTTTGTATTACAATTTTCGTTCCTATTAAAATTCGGATAACTCGAATTTCACGAATATTTATCGATATTTTTTTTATTATTATTATACGTATATAGATTTATATATAGATTTGTAGAATATTTTAAGAATATTGGAATATTAGGGAGAAAAAAGTATTTTGTATTACAATCTTCATTTCTATTAAATTATTATGACTTTGTTCTAATAATATATCTAATAATATTTGTTCTAAACATTATTGATAACTAATACTTTCTTATTATACTTAATACTTAATACTTAAGAATACTTTCTTTATCATTATTATGATTATAATTATATTATAATTATTATAATTTGTTCTAATAATTTTTTATAATTTCTAATAATATTTGTTCTAAACATTATTGATAACAAATACTTTCTTATTATACTTAACACTAAGGATACTTTCTTTATCATTACATGTATATGTACAAATATATTTATAGTTAAGAATATTAGTTACGAGACATTATTGATAACTAATGCTTTCTTATTATACTTAATACTTAATACTTTTTATCATTATATGTATATATATAAATAGATTTGTAGTTAAGAATATTGGAATATTGATAGACAGAAAAAAGTGCTTTGTATTGCAATCTTTTCTATTAAATTATCTATTAAATTATCATGATTTGTTCTAATAATATTTCTAATAATATTTGTTCTAAACATTATTGATAAGTAATACTTTCTTATTATACTTAATACTTAATACTACACTAAGGATACTTTCTTTATCATTACATGTATATATATAAATATATTTATAATTAAGAATATTAATTAAGGGACATTGATAATTAATGCTTTCTTATTATACTTAATACTTAATACTTAAAGATACTTTCTTTATCATTACATGTATATATATATAAATAGATTTATAGTTAAGAATATTGAAATATTGATAGACAGAAAAAGTGCTTTGTATTCCAATTTTCGTTCCTATTAAAATTCGAATAATTCACAAATACTTATCGATATTTTCTTTATCATTACATGTACATATACAAATATATTTATAGTTAAGAATATTAGGGAGAAAAAAGTATTTTGTATTCCAATTTTAGTTCCTATTAAAATTCATCACAAACACTTTATCCTATACTTTCTTCTTTATTTCTCTATTTTTATATGTAATCAAGAATGGAGTATTAATTAAGGGAGACAAAATTATTCTGTATTTCGATAATTAAAAATTAAAAATTATCCTTTCAGAATTCACGAAAAACTTATCTATACCTTTTTCTTTCTTCCTCTATTCTTACATATATATATATAACCAATGAATGTAATTTATCAATTGGAGTATTAATTAAGGAAGACAAAATTCTTTTATATTTGATAATTAAAAATTAAAAATTATCCTTTCAGAATTCACGAAAAACTTACTCGATACCTTCTTCTTTCTTCCTCTATCCTTACATATAAATATATATAAACGATAATAATACATGGGGAAATCGATGAATGTAATTTATAATTACGATGAATGTAAGTTTTGTATTTCAATAATTAAAAATTAAAAATTATCCTTTCAGAATTCACGAGAAACTTATCAATACCTTCTTCTTTCTTCCTCTATCCTTACATATAAATATATATAAACGAAAATAATACAGGAAACCGAATGAACGTAATTTATCAAAGACACGAGGCACGTGACAAGAAGCGACCAGCAACAGGTATATCGAACAGCGAGACCCTCCTCCATCCCCTCCCCCTCCCCGGATCCAGTTTCCCCGGTTAATCCCATCATTTCTTTTCTCTCTCCTTCCCTCCCTCCCTCCTCCTCCTCCTCCTCCTCCTCTCCAACCTCAACCGAACGAACGTGGCCGTGAACCGAAATCTTGCCCGCGATCGATGAATCGAAACGTGTAAATCGATCCCTCCGTTACCATGGAGTGAACGTCATCCAGTAAATAACGTCAATAAGGCCTACCATGTGACAAAATCGATTCAAGTGATATTATTATATATATATTTTTTGTGTTCCTTCTTTATCTGTATGTTTTAGTCCGTTCCTATTCCTCGGATTCTTCGATTTCGGTGTGATCTCTAAATTCCATACGAGTGATAGTTTTCTAGATACATTATATTGTTATTATTATTGTAAATAATAATAATAATAATATATAAATAACACGGCGGCCGCGTTCATGGGGGAAATTCATGGAGGAGAATTTCTCGATCGAAATTAGTGGGGCAGGGTAAGAGAGTGAGAGAGGGGGAGAGAGAGAAAAAGAGAGAGAGAGAGAGAGAGAGGAAGAGAAGGTGTTGTAAAAAGTTAGGCGTGTCGAGGCGAGGAGTGGAAACGAAGAAAAAAAAGGGAGAGGGAGAGCGGTCTGCTGGCCTGGTCGTTGACAAGGTAAGGGGAATAACCAAATGATTCCATAACTTAACCTTTACCCTTTAGCCTTTCGTCTTTCTCTCCTCGATAGAGAAGAAGAGGAGAAAGAGAAAGACGGAAAATTCATAATCGAATTTCAGAAATATGTTTAAATATATATATTTCTATTATCTCGAAAACGGTGGAATTTTGCGAGTCGACAGCCGACAGTGATCGAATCAAAAATTCGAATTCGCTGTGAATTAGTTAAATAGTTAAAAATTAAGATTAGAGAAAGAGAGGAATCGAATCTCGAGCCAATTTTCGTTGTTGGAAAACGACTTTATAATAATATCGATCGCGGTTAATAAACGTTGGGGCAAAAGTTTCCTCCTGCGTTAATCGGCTAATTCGAGTCGATCACTTCGCGGACGCTCATCGTGCCGATTCTTCATAAATCGGTTGCCAACAAATCTGTACATATATCTGTACATATAATTATTTTGTGGTTGGAGATTAATTCGAGAGAGAGAGAGAAATGATTCGTGTACAGGTTTTTGGAGGATAATGAAATTAAATATTTAATTCGACGGATATGATATGAAAATATTCTAATATACTTTGACAAAGCGCTTTAAAAACTTTATCCTTGTTAATTAATTAATCGAAACGAGGATGCTTTAAATAAAATTTAATGAAATATTGTAATTTATATATGGAGAGCGAAGAAAGAATATTTCTTTTTTAAAATACTTTTTAGTAAATTAATTATTTAATGCAATTATTCGTGGAAAGGATGGCACCATTTCGTGAAGGAGTAACAAGTTTTCGATCGACAAAGGCCTCCGTTATCTTAACAAGATCCTCTAATACGAATTTCTAGGTCGAGGAGATACGAAAGAAAAGGAGTAAGAAACTTTTTCAGGGTGCGATTTCCGATCCCTCTGCAGCTGGTTATGGAAAATTAACGATTCCTTTGAATAGCTGGTCCAATAATACTCGCCCTCAACGATTCCATTTTTTTCATCCTTGATGGAAAGAAATTTCTTTACTTCGTACTTGACAGATCGCACAATTTAATATTGGCACGCTGTATTTTTGATTCACTTGTCAACTTCTGTTCTAAAATTTCTGTCTCTCCAAGGTCGAAGGAAAAAGAGTTATCGAAATTTTCTTTTTCATTTTCTATTCAGAATCCTTTAAAATTTTTTACATATAATTTTCCTTAATGATAAACCATTTTTGATTTTCGTTAATATTTCTTAAAGATCTTTTTCAAATTAATAAGATCCTTTTAAGTAATTCGCAAAGAAGAATATTCTGTTCGAAAAATTCTCAGCCCCAATTAGAAACCTGTCCAGTTGCCTCTGCTTTTCCTGATATCGAGAGGAGGAGGATGCGTCTTTTCTTTTCTTCGAGGCACGCGATCAGACCGCGAGAAATATTATGTTACAAGGAGGAGGAATCGAGAAAAAGTTCCTCGAGCCGGTGGAAAAATAAGGAGGAGGGTTCAAACGAGTTGTCGAGAGAGAACTTTTGTGAGAATGGAAACTCTTCTCCTCTCCCTTTTTCCCTCCCTCGTCTCTCTTTCTTCTTCCATCGAAGTGGCACACGAAATAAAACTTGTTCCCTCCATGGAGGAATTCTTCCTTTTTTTTTTTTTCAAATGGGATTTCATTGTTCCGTTGTGACATTATTTACGATCGTATTATCGAGTGTTTTAGATTTTAGAATTGAGAGTTTTAAATTTTTGGATCGATTCGAGTTTGATTGATTGATTTGTTTAATTCATGCATGAAAGGAAAAATATATAGGATATACTCTTGAGAGAAAATCAAATTGAAATTTATATATTTGGTGTAAAAGTAGATGACAAAATTATTAATACTTGGCCCGAGTTAATATCGGATAATAATAAATAAGGTAAAATTTGAAATAACCGAATCGAGTTTAATTCGGGGAGAAGATTGACGGGCGATTGATTTCGGTTTGACCGAGCTGTCAAATTTCAACGTCACATTTCGATGCATTTGTGGAAGCGGGATATATTTTATTTTAAGAAATGTTCTCGATAATGTAACGAGTGGAAATTAATTCGTTGGGAATGTAGAATTATTTCCTATAAAGAAAGAATCAACGTGACGAATAAAATTCATATACTCGAAAAACAGATAAGTTAGAAAGAAGAAAATTCTTCTTGTTAATTTAAACGTTCTAATTCGATATAAGAAGCCGCCAAATCACTTGATTTAATTATTTAATAAATTTTTCAATCTTTAATTCATCGAATCCCCTAGTTTTTAAATAAATTTTTATATAATTTTTTAATTATATTTAATTTCCCAATTGAATCTTTCATTTATTCGTTTCAGAATTTATTATTAATTATCTTCGATAAAATTTAAAAAAAGTTTTATATCGTACGATTCATTAATGTAATTAACGATTCAAGAAAAACCATGAAAATCCGAACGAATGTTCTCTATTTCTCTCTCTCTCTCGATCCACTAATTCTATCCCGGTCGGTAACCAGTCGGATAGGTGCGAAAACGCATCGCCTGACTAATTAAATTTCTGCATTATCACCGAGCCGGGCCCGGCACACCCATCCCATCCCCTCCCCTCCCCTCGCTCGAGTTTTAATCCGGCGAGGTAATATCTTACGTCCCTACATTAGGTCCTTATCCCGGACCCCTTGTGAACGGTGGTGGATCGCGAACCACCAGGAAAAGGGGGGGAGAAACGAGGGACGGCGAGCATAAGCCGTCTGCCTGCCGGCTAATCAATGATTCAACTCGCCAATTACGTAGGCGCCTCGAAAAAATAATCCCCCTTCCTTCGTTCGTGTCTGAAACATTCACCAGCCCTAACTCTTCTGTCTTTCTCCTCCCTTCGATTCTATCCTCTCCTTTGCCTCATTCGTTATCTTATCTTATCTTATCTTATCTCTCTCGCCTCGCTCGCTGTCCCGTGTGGCTTTTAAATGACGCCTCGAACATGCGTTTTATTTCGATTCGTCTCATTTATTATATTATATATATATATATGTATATATTCGTTTGGGCAATTCATACGTGGATTTGTTGCTTGAAAGAAGATTTAAAAATAATTTCACTTAATATTAACGTGATTAAACTTTTATAATATTTTGTGTATCGCACAGAATCGAACGAAACAGTAACTGTTTGGAATGAAGTTGGCTGGATAAACGTTCACAGTAGCGACACTCGTGTGAGAAAACGAAATTACTTATATATATATATACGATATTTGAAGGAGAAATGGATGGACTGTTATATAGAACTTAACCAAATATTTATTAGGTCGATATTAAAGGAATCTTCGAGTAGAATTATATACTTTATATTTACATATTTATTTAAAAAGTGGTATTCCTTAAAGGTTCCACATTCGAAAGAGGCCGTGACTATTTCTCGAGCTGTTTTTCGTTACGGCATTAACGAAAAATGCCGTTGTTCTCGAGAAGGGAAAATTTCTCTCCCCGAGAATTCGCGTGTCGCGCGGAATGATAAGACTGAAGAGATTGTGGTTGTGAGGGGAGGGGGAAGACGAGACAAGAAGAGGAAGAAGAAGGACGTGGAAGACGTGGAAGGCGTGTTTCAACGTTTCCACGGATGTTGTGCAATCCTATTTCTAGTTTTATGAACTGGCGGGATTTGACAGGATGGATTGAATCTTTCAATTGGATGTTCGATGAAATAGAGGGGGGAGGGGTTGGAGGTATGGATATAAAGGGAAATTTTATTTTTTCCGTTTCCTCTCCCCTCTTTTATTCCAATTCGAGATTTGTTTTTCGATACGAAAAGCGAGAGATGGCTTTTAAAGAGAAATTTTAAGAAATAGAATTTACACGCGATATACACGCTCGTGGAGAAATAGATCAAACTTTGACAAACTTCTGTCGTCCGAGGACGAGAAAACAGATCGGATGGATGGAAAAACGCAAGAAATTTTCCTTTTCTGTTCGATAATCCACTTTTTTTGGTTATGTTATGAATGGAGAAATGAATTCCACGATATTCCACCGATGTTGCCATTCATCCACTGGAACGAACTTTCCATTTCGATCTTTCCTTTCTTCGCTGTGTCATAACCGTTCCAAAAAAAATTTTCTCGCCTCTCATTATTTATCTTGAGATTGAATATTATAGATCCATCGTGGTTATAATTTTTTTTTGATTTTCGAAGGAAACAATAGCGCAGAAAAATACGGAGAAAAATTTGAATGAAAAATTCATCGATTCGCCTCGATCTTGCCGAAACTCGGCCAACCACCTCTCCAACACACGTGTCTCCCCTCCCCTCCCCTTTCTCTCCGGCTCCTGCAGGAATTCCGCGAACAATATCACGGCTATGAAGCTTTCCTACGTCTCTCCCTGCGGGATGATTTTATTAAATTTGCCCTTATCATTTCGCCAAGTGGAAACCCTCCAGCTCGAGGAGACGAAGCAGGCCTTTTTTTTTTTCCTTTTTTCGAGGGAAACTCGACGTTGGAGGGATTGTTTCCTCTGTCTTCTCCTCGCGGATTACGAAACGGTAATACGTTTACCCGGTTCTCGGCTCTCGCGTTTCATCTCTTCCCCTCTTGTATTTTCTTTTTCTTTTTTTAAACCATTGTTATACGCGTTCATCGATATAGTAAATCTATCCAGTTTTTCGTTCGTCGAGATGAAAAGTGTTTTTTCAAGCGACGAGTTGAAACGAGTTCCTCGCGTGATTCGATAATTCGATTTTGAGGAAAAATCATTTTTGAGGTATACTGAAATATGCATTCGTCGATATCGTAGTAAATCTATAAAACAATGTTTATCGTTAAATTATTATCGAGATGAAAAACTTTTTTCAACTGATTTAATAATTCGATTTTGGAAAAAGAAAATTTTTCGTAATAAATCTATAGTACTCATTTGTCTTTATTATTAAATTATCGAGATGAAAAAATTTTTTCAACTGATTGTTAAAATGTTTCTCGCTCGATTAATAATTTGATTTTGGAAAAAGAAAATTTTTCGTAGCAAATCTATAGCATTCGTTTGTCTTTAAATTATTATCGAGATGAAAAAATTTTTTCAACTGATTGTTGAAATGTTTCTTGCACGATTAATAATCCAATTTTGAGGAAAGATAATTTTTCGTAGCAAATCTATAGCGCTCGTTTTAAAAAAATTGATTGTTGAAATTTTTCTTACGCGATTAATAATTCGATTTTGAAAAAAGAAAATTTTTCGTAGTAAATTTATAGCTCGTTTGTCTTTAAATTATCGAGATGAAAAAATTTTTTCAATTGATTGTTGAATTTTTCGCTCGAAATATAATAATTCGATTTTAGAAAAAGAAAATTTTTCGTAGCAAATCTATAGCATTCGTTTGTCTTTAAATTATTATCGAAATGAAAAAATTTTTTCAACTTTTGTTGAAATGTTTCTCGCTCGATTAATAATCCAATTTTGAGAAAAGATAATTTTTCGTAGCAAATCTATAGCGCTCGTTTTGAAAAAATTTTTTCAATTGATTGTTGAAATTTTTCTTACGCGATTAATAATTCGATTTTGGGAAAAAAAAAATTTTCGTAACAAATCTATAGCTCTCGTTAAATTATTATCGAGATGAAAAGTTTTCGTGAAATATCTTCTCGTATGATTAATAATTCGATTTTGAGGAAAGATAATTTTTCGTAGCAAATCTATAACTCGTTTGTCTTTAAATTATTATCGAGATGAAAAATTTTTCTTTATATTTAAACTTAAAAACTAGAATAGTAGAATTTTGTTTTGGAACGAAGAAAATTTTTTTCTATCTCACATTGCAAGGAGTGAACCCCTCTTACACCCTCTCCTCAAGACTTGTCCTCCTTTTCTGTTTCAGATTCGTCGATATCGTGCCTCGTGTGTCTGCTCGTCTATCAATTATAACCAACCAAAAAACCCATTTCCGTGTTCCTGAAAAATTATCATATATGAAAAATTATTACTCACTACCAATTCGCATGCATTTTTCGACCTTCGATCTTTCCGTTCGTCGTGATCGTTTGTCGCCATCGAGCTCGGTTCCGTGACGCTCAAGAAACACCGAAATCGCGTTCGCCCATTTGAAACGACACCACATTTCCTCCATTGATCCGCGGGAGCAACAGTATTTGAACAGGTGAGTGCAAAGATAGAGAAGAAGTTATTAATTTTAATAATAAAGTTACGAAAATAAGTTAAAAATTTTATCAAGTTTGAATTTTCATACGATAAATTATCTATATCTGTATCATCGACGACTGTATTAATCTGTATGCAATTTGGCCATCGTACACCGGCGTAGTTTTCATTTCTGAACCGTCTGTTTTTTACGAGTTGCTCGAACGGTGGTCGCATAAAAGAGCGGTGATACATCAAACAGGGCAATTTATAGTTCAAAACGTGCCTTATCTCGCCTCTAAAAATATCGTTCTCGCCTTTCGTGATTTAGTGCCTAAACAGTTCGACGTGACTGCAATTTTGATGTGAGTTACTACGCAAACAATAGCCGCGTATGAACCTTAATAACCTTTTACTACGCTTACGTGAAGAATGCCCCACACACTGGTTCCGTTGTTCGAATAATCGAGAGAGAAAAAAATGGCGCGGTCTTCTCTTAATTCGTCGAACAACTTTCGCCAAGATCGAAAAAAATCTTAATTTTACGATCCTACAATTGTCGCATCCAAAGTAACGTTATAACTAAAATCGAATTAGAATTAAAATTAAGAGGAAGAAGAAAAAGAAATTGCGAAAAGAATATGTAATATAATATAATCAGAGGAGTGTGTACTCTTGAAATCCTATTTTAACGCACGTCATTTCGACGTCTCGATAAGTTCTCGTTGTGCAGGTTTGGAAAATGTAGTTCAAAAAAAAAAAGAACGACGAATGACAATATACAAGCTCGTACAGAGTTCGGCGTAACCCACTTTTTCCGTGGTGTTGGTATATAAGGTGCGTGGTAAAATAGGTAGGAAAAAAACGGTGACTCAGCGTCTGTCACTGACCAGCGCGGTCTGTGGTGGTGGGGATAGACTGGGTCAGCGACGAGCGGGAGAGGAAAGTGGGGCGAGAGAGTGGGGGAAGTAAGAGCGTCGAAAGTTTACGCCACGCTTCGAACGACGATGCCTCGCGAACGACAAGTAAGTCGACGAAATTCGTTTTAAAGGGGAAGCGTTCTTCTCAAAAAATACAAATGGAATTAACAATGATCTTAATCTCGACTCGAACGTTTCCCAATCGTGGATATATTAGGATTAGATTCGTGAAGGAGTAACGAGACGAAACTGTTATTTCGAAAATAATTTACAATGGATTCGCATGTTTATGACGTATCGCGGAGAACCGTCCAAGAATAATAATTACGAGCGTTCGAGGCTCATCCGCGCGAGGCGCGTAAATCTTCGTGGTATGATGTAACCGTGAAGTTGAGAAGCTGCCTGCCTTTTGGAAGCGGTATATATATATATATATAGGGGAATGAAGCGAAGTTATGGGTTAATTTATGAGTCGTTGAAGAGTTTCTTCCTGGCTCGTTAAAGTGGTAGGGATTTAACTCGATTGCGGTTGACGTTTCTGTTGCTCGTTTCACGTCCATTCCATAGTTTATTCCCTTTCTTTTCATATTCGAAATATCGGAACTTAAATAACTTATCAAAAATATCACGTCTGAAAATTATATATTTCAATGTTAAAATTGTCGCGATTTATCATTTTTTATTTTATATAATTAATTTTTACACGAACGATTCGTTTCTCTTTTTCTTTTTTTCCTAAGCGATTTAGTTTATCAAAAAAACTTGAGATTTTTTTTTCGCAATACTTTTTTCAAACATCGTAAAATATCAAGCGTTTTAACTTCGTTATTAACTTGGATAATAAATTTTATAATTAACTTTTCTTCAAATATTTTACTTTTTTTTTTTACCAACGATTTTTAATTTTATTATTATTGCAAAATTTCGTGGCATTTTTTTTTCGACAATAATTTCGACAATAAATTTTATAATTAACTTTCCTTCCAATATTTTAATTTCTTTTTTCTTTTTATTAACAATTTTTAATTTTATTATTATCGCAAAATTTCGTGGAATATTTTTTCGCGAAATACCAGGCACTTGTTAATTTCGACAATAAATTTTATAATTAACTTCCAATATTTTAATTTTTTTTCATTAACAATTTTTGCTAATTTTATTATCATTGCAAAATCTCGTGGAATATTTTTTCCGATATTTGAAATATCAGACGTCTGTTAAATTTTATAATTTTATAATTCTTTAACTTTCCTTGAAAATATTTTAATTTTTCACTCAACAACACTTCGATATTATCTTTATTTCGTTCTTCCAGTCGTGGAATTTTTTCCCCAAAGAAAAATTAGAAAAAAAAAAAAAAGATATCCCGCGGACGCGAGAGCATTGGTATCCAGGCAGGAAATTTCGGAATTTCCTCCTTCGTGGAACTCTATCCAACTAAAAGTGTAACGTTTCACCATATCTCCATTATTTTCTTAAAAGCTTCGGGCTTTGACTTAACCGTTACCTGATGTAGATCGATGAAAGCTTTTCCCCCCTTTCCTCCCCCCCCCCCTTAGAAGTTTGTTTACACTCCAGTCAGGAAAAAGCTTCCCTCCCCTTCTTCTCTCCCCCATCTCTCATTTGTTACGGTAATTCGATATCCTTTGCTTATCTTTTGCCCCAGCTTTTAACGATCCATCGATCAATATCACGGCCGTATCTACGTGCACACGGAATATTATTATCGATAAACGCATTATCAAAAATATCGAACGCTGATTATTTCCTTCCTCCTCTTTGTTATTTCCGTTTGATAAACAATAAGACGTTCGTTTGAAGAGAGAGGATTGAAAATGGACGAATTTTTAAAATATTTGTACTCGCGTATTTTAAAACTTTTTACTCAAAAGACGAATCCTTGCTTCAGTAATAACATATCATCGAGAAATATCGAATTTTTTATTTAATCTTCTTCCATCTTTATTATTTAATAACAATAAATGTCGTTGAATATGTGAAAGTAAAAATAATTAGTTGCAATCAAACTTTCTTAAAAAAAAAAAAAAATAGTTCGTATATATAAATTAATCTTCTTTAATCTTCTTCCTCCATCTTTATTGTTTAATAATAATAGATATCGATAATGTAATTACTTGCACGTAATCAAACTTTCTTAAAAAAAAAAAAAAAAAAAGTTGAGTCTCGTATATATATATATATAAATTAATCTTAGGATCGAACGAGATTAAAGAAAAAATTAATTGTGGATCAATATCAATCTCACGAAATTAACGTCAATGCTTTTCATATTTCGTATTTCATAATCATTCATCACATGTTTCTCTCTCTTCATATTCGTCCAATCCTCGTAATTTTACCACGATATATATTATACACATATATATATTCCTGGAAAATATCTCATTAAAATCCCTTAAAATAACGTTAGTTAAGAGTTAATTAAGAGTTATGACCGTTTTAAGGCAACGGTTACACGTGCAGCAAATGTAGACAGAATCCTTGAACGTATTATATTTTCCTTGGGACAATATTTCTCAACGTCGTACGTTCAAACAATATTAAATAGCGACAGATTAAGACCAACAACAAAAATTCGTTTCTTTCTCCCATCTCACCGAACGCGACGTTTTTGTTAGTAAACAAAGAATACACGATCGTCTCGAAAATTGTCCTCCAATCGTCCTTCGACTCGATTCGACGCACGCAACGCGAAACGGAATCCTAGACTCGTGCGGTGTTGCCAACCGTTCCCAACCGCCATATCGCGGGCCATTTTCCTCGAACGTTAAGCCGCCTCCTCCTATTTGTAAAACGTCCAACGGACTCCTCGCCTCGCTCCCTCGTGTAAAAAACAAGCGGCGCGCTGGATATTCGAGCGTGAAGAAGCAACGTGATACAGACGGCCCGTGAACGTTGCGGCCACGAAAAATTAGCATTTTTTTTCCACGCGACCGGCTCCCCCGCCCGTGCAGGGCGTTCCATATTCGGAACCATCTTTTTCCAGAAGAGGATGAAACTGTATTACAATGGAAACGATTTTTCTTATTAAATTTAATATAAGAGAGAGAGAGAGATAGATTGAAGAAGAGATGCGTATCTTAAAATGGAAAAATGTTTAATCATAGACGCTTATTTTAATTCTAATTTTTATGAATTGGAAGAAACCTGTTGTTAATTTAAAAGACAAGGAATAATGAAAATTAAAAATAATTTCGAAGTAATTTGAAAAAAATTTATAAGATTAGAATTTCTAACAACGATAAAGAAATATTCCAATATTCGACGAGTCAATATACAAGCGAAAAATATTTAATCATAGACGCTTATTTTAATTCTAATTTTTATGAATTGGAAGAAACCTGTTATTAATTCAAACGACGAGGAATAATGAAATAACGAAAATTAAAGATAATTTAGAAGTAATTCGAAAAAAATTTATAAGATTAGAATTTCTAACAAGGATAAAGAAATATTCCAATATTCGACGAGTCAATATACAAGCGAAAAATGTTTAATCGTAGACGCTTATTTTAATTCTAATTTTTATGAATGTTATTAATGTTATTAATTCAAACGACGAGGAATAATGAAATAATGAAAATTGAAAACAATTTCAAAGTAATTCAAAAAAAAGGGAATCTAAGGATATACAAATTTATAAGACTAGAATTTCTAATAATAATAAAGAAATATTCCAATATTCGAAAAATTTTTAATCATAGACGCTTATTTTAATTCTAATTTTTATGAATTGGAAGAAACCTGTTGTTAATTCAAACGACGAGGGAAATAATAAAATAACAAAAATTAAAAATAATTTCGAAGTAATTTGAAAAAAATTTAAGATTAGAATTTCTAACAACGATAAAGAAATATTACAATATTCGACGAGTCAATGTACAAGCGAAGGATGGGTGAGAGAGGGGGGGGGGGGGAACAAAGAGGCTTGTGGAAGGATTAACGTGTAACGGGGGCCCACGCGAGGCGAGCTGACGTCGAACGTTTTTTAAAAACTAAAACACGCCCTTCCTCTCCCTCTCTCTTTTTTCCTTTTCTTTTTTCCTCTTCCACGAGTTCATATCCCTTCTCCCCCCGCGGCCAGACGCTTTTTAAACGCGCGATTTTGACTGGGAGGGGAGGAGGGGGCGATCGAGACGCATTTTTATCGAAAAGGGTGCGAGGGAGGGTTAATTTGGGCGGATCGATGATTGATACAGGGATAAATGTTGAGATTGTGAATCGTACAATAATTAAACGAATTGATCGAAAAGTTGATTGAAAAAAATGTGGATCGAGTTTCGTAAGAAATGTTTTAACATTTGTTTGTTTGCGATAAAATTTAATTATAAATTAATGTATTCTCGTGAGGAATAGGTTGGAAAAGTTGAGGTGGATTAAAGTAAATTTGATTAAACTGTGGATCGAGTTTGTAAGAATTGACATGTTTTTCTTTAAATTTATGATGAAATTTAAATTTGTCTTGGGGGAGAGATAAAGGTTGAGATAAATTGATTAATTATTGAGTTACAGGAATGTGATTGTGTTTCTCTTCAACTTTTACTTGTGATACAATTTTAATATAATAATTATGTGCTATAATAATTGAATAATTGATAATAGGAACACTTCCAGACAGATAAGTTAAAGAAGAAGGTTTGGAGTTTGTGGGAAACGAGAAAAGAAAAGTTTCATTTCATGGTTTCTCTTTCTTTATTTTTTTAAAAGCAAATCGAAGGACGGAAAACAAAAAGTAAAATCTTGGTCAAAAACTTTGTACAAGAGACATATCACGGTTTCTAATATTAGATCACAAGAATAATTAATAAATGAATATTTCATCAAATTTTACCGTACACTTTTCCATTTTCATCTGTAAATTTAAAAAAGAAAATTAAGAAAAGTCAGCCTGCAACGATATCGTCGAGTAATTATGATAACAATAATAAAAAATTCGTTGAAATATATATTTCTCATAAGAATAATACTCTCCTTCCAAAAAAAAAAAAGAAAACCTCTTTCAACTCTTTCGACTCTTTCTCTTTTCTCGAGTTAGAAAAAAAAAAAAAGAAAAGAAAAAGCATTAACCATTTCATCCGAAAGCAGCTTTTTCTCCATTCTCCTCTCCCCCTCCTGAAAATAAAAATAGCCCTCTTTTGGGGAAAGGAGAAATTAAGACGTTCCGCATCAGATCGATGGGGATAATTACGAAACCTTTCTCGCCTCGTCGAAAATTTCCAAGGCAGATCGATCGAGGGCGAGGAATTGAGAGGAGGAATGGACCTGGTAAACAAGGAACAAGGAACAATAAGAAGCAAAAGACAAACTGATGACGAAATTATTTTTGGAAAACAATACTTATTGTTCCATTTAAAGATGTATGTAACATAAGAGAAATTAACGTTGCGTTTAATTAATGTAGAATAAAAAGAAAAGAAGACAGTAATCGATGAAGATAAAATGTACAGAAGAAGAAAGAACAAAACAAAAGAACGAAATATAACAATTAAAAATATGATTTGCACTTTTTATCCACTGTTTGAATCTGAACTTGAAGATGATCAGACAATTTGTATTACAAAAGAGATGGAATCTAATCTATTCTTGTGAGAAATGTGACAATTCCCAAGTCATGTGTTGCTTTCAGATCGTATTCTTAAGTACAGCGTTTAGAAAACGTTTAGAAAATGCCACCACCATCCCTGACTCGTTCCCAAAGGAGAGGATGATCTTAACAGAAAATTGAAAAATGATCGATGAAGTTTGTCCTTGAATATGAAAATCGACTGATTCGTCAAAATCTTTCGAAAAATCTTTTAACGAATTTATATTTAAATTACTTTTTGGAGATTCTCTAACGAAGCTTTATTTCCTTAAGAATCAATTAAAAGAGGAATGAAAAGTTTCCAGAAAATCGTTTCTATTTCGAATTAATTTCGAATCGCGTGTATTAAATTTGCCTTTGAATTAAAATCATGATATGTATGATAATTCTACTTTCTATTTAAATATAATATACTATTAAAATCGTAGAACATCCGATTTCTTCACTAAAAAATACTTATTTCAATATTTTTTTATATATTTTTCAAATATTAATTCTTATTCATAAATATAATTAATAATATTGTAATAAAATTTTATCAATATAAATTCAATTATAATTTATCTATTTTATTAAAAAACGTTGTACAAGAAAATCCTGATCTAATAGATAAAATATTAAAAAGAAAAATGTTACTATTCGTGGATATTACACATATCCATAGTCACTGTATTCGTGCAAAATTCTACGTATACCCGCCAGTGTCGATTCGAATCTTTCATCCTGCGACATGATTGAGCAACCAGAGAAATAAAAATGCGTGCGATTCATCGTTAGAATGCGAAGAATCAATTGTCTTGATCCATGGGAAAATCGTTCTTTGAGAAACATCTACAATAACAATTACAAAAAAGATTGAAATTTAAAAAAATATGCAATGAAAATGGAAATTGAAATTCCCTTCTTTTTTAAAAGAAGTAGAAAATTTTAAACGAGTATAAAAAACAAAGATAGAAAAGCGTGTAAATTATTTTCTTATTCCAATAAGAAGAACGACGGAGAGACTTATGAAGGAGAAAATTAAAAATTACAAGATCCATCGATCCCTCACCCCCAGTCTTCTCCATCGAACAGTTTCATCGGTGCGCTCGACAACGATAAGCTTGATTACCTTAAATAATACACCATTATCATTCGATCGGTCCAGCGATCACATCCGATTAATCAATTACCACCGAACACCCGCGTGCGTCGGCCGAATGTGTCGGCGGAAACATGTTGTTGCGCGTTCGTTCCACCAACGCGTGGAGAAGGACGAGGGGAGGGGAGAGGAGGAGGGGATGTTTAATGTCGCGCGAAACGTTTATCAACTTTCGCGATTCGTCATCCGCGCCCGTTGGCCGGCCGCGTTCGTGGTTCCGTCCCGAAATGAGCGTGACGTGTCGCGCACACGGTTTCTAAACCGTTAAACCGTTGTATATGAATACTTTAACGCGCGAAAATACGCGGGAAATTTCGGGGGGTGATTTATCGATATTATCCCGTTATTACACGCGTGGAATGTTAAAGGAGGGATGAGAAAGAACGTTGACGAAACGTCTTCGAGAGCAACGTGATTCGATTAATTCATTGATCGTTCGTGATTTTGGATCGAACGGATATTCATTGTATTTGGAAATATTGTATATCTAGAATTTGAATCGAAGAAGTGATGAGAACATTGATGAAATGTCTTCGAGATTCGATTAATTCATTGATCATTCGTGATTTTGGATCGAACGGATATTCATTGTATTTGGAAATATTGTATATCTAGAATTTGAATCGAAGAAGTGATGAGAACATTGATGAAATGTCTTGGAGATTCGATTAATTCATTGATCATTCGTGATTTTGGATCGAACGGATATTCATTGTATTTGGAAATATTGTATATCTAGAATTTGAATCGAAGAAGTGATGAGAACATTGATGAAATGTCTTCGAGATTCGATTAATTCATTGATCATTCGTGATTTTGGATCGAACGGATATTCATTGTATTTGGAAATATTGTATATCTAGAATTTGAATCGAAGAAGTGATGAGAACATTGATGAAATGTCTTCGAGATTCGATTAATTCATTGATCGTTCGTGATTTTGGATCGAACGGATATTCATTGTATTTGGAAATATTGTATATCTAGAATTTGAATCGAAGAAGTGATGAGAACATTGATGAAATGTCTTCGAGATTCGATTAATTCATTGATCATTCGTGATTTTGGATCGAACGGATATTCATTGTATTTGGAAATATTATATATATCTAGAATTTGAATCGAAGAAATGATGAAAACATTGATGAAATGCCTTCGAGATTCGATTAATTCATTGATCATTCGTGATTTTGGATGGAACGGATAATCATTGTATTTGGACGAAATATTATATATTTAGAATTTGAATCGATCGAAGAGATGATTCGATTAATTATTGATGATTCATCTTCGAAAGCAACGTGATTCGATTAATCATTGATTATTTATGATTTGTGATTTTGGATCGAACGGATATTCATTGTATTTGGACGAAATATTATATATTTAGAATTTGAATCGATCGAAGAGGTGATTCGTCCATATTTATCTTGTTATTACACACGTAGAAAAATATTAAGGAAGGGCAGAACATTGATGAAATGTTTTCGAGAGTAACGTGATTCGATTAATCATTGATTATTCGTGATTTTTAATTTTGGATCGAACGGATATTGATTGTATTTGGGCGAAATATTATATATAGAATTTGAATCGATCATGATTCGTCGATATTTATCCTGTTATTACACGCGTGCAGGAATATTAAGGAATAAGAAAAGAAGATATTGAATGAAATGTCTTCTTTCTTTAATTGTGGATGGAACGGATATTCATTGAGCGAAATAAAGGGTGTCCCAAAATTAACGCAAGATTTGAATTAAATATAAAAGAGAGTTTTTAAAATATTATTTTTAATTTTATTATTATTAAAATATTATTTATTATTTTTAAAATATTGTTCAATAATGAAGACATGTTGTATCGCTCCATTTTTACTAACTCTAAACTCTCAACTGTCAAACTGTTCTTTTTTCAGGCTTGTCAACAACTTAATGCAAAAATGGCGGCAAATTCAAATTATTATATATAGAATTTGAATCGATCGATATTTATTCTATTAGGTATTGAAAGAAGCTATTGAATGAAACGTCTTCGAGATTCTATTAATCATTGATCATTCGTGATTTTTAATTGTAGATCGAACGGATATTCATTATATTTGAACGAAATATTATATCTAGAATTTGAATCGATCGCGTAGAGGAATATTAAAGGAGGAAAGAAAGTATTGAACGAAATGTCTTCTTTCTTTAATTGTGGACGGAACGGATATCGATTATATTTGAATCGATCGAAGAGAACCTTTATTTCGAAATCCTTTCCTCGATCTATCGGTCCGTTTGTTGAACTTGTTTTCTGATACGATTTTCGAATTGCAGAAAATTGGTCGCCATGGTGGATCGTTTATTAGCTACGTTTCCACCGAGAATTAAAAATCCTCGACACGCGCGCGTGATTCGTTCCTTTCTTCCTTCCTTCGGGGAACCGAATTCCAATTAAACGTTCCCATTCTCGTCCATGTTTCAGTTCGATATTTAAATTGAATTAACCCGTAATTTCTTTCGCTGCTCCATTTTTGAAATTTAAAATACGCTTAGTTAATGAAGTGGTGTAGTACGGAATTATATGGATTAAATCGAGGGACGGTATCCATTTTGGTTCGATAAATACGTTCGAGGAAAATAGCAAATTAAATTATATATATATATATATATATATATATTTGTAAATGTATCCTTGGATCGTTTTATTTCCAAAATATAATCACGTATAAATTAATTAATGCAAAAAATCAAGACTCTCTTTCTACAAAATTATCATCGCAAAAATAATCTTATCCCTTTCAACAATCGAGTCGAAGAACACGAAATTCCATTCCAATCTTCTTAAATTATATATATATATTTGTAAATGTATCCTTGAATCGTTATATTTCCAAAATATAATCACGTGTAAATTAATTAATGCAAAAAATCGAGACTCTTCTTCCATAAAATTATCATCGCAAAAATAATCTTATCTCTTTCGACAATCGAGTCGAAGAACACGAAATTCCATTCCAATCTTCTTAAATTATATATATATATTTGTAAATGTATCCTTGGATCGTTATATTTCCAAAATATAATCACGTATAAATTAATACAACTACAAAAAATGAAGACTCTCAATAATATCAACAATCGAATCGAAGAACACGAAATTCCATTCCAATCTTCTTAAATTATATATATATATTTGTAAATGTATCCTTGGATCGTTATATTTCCAAAATATAATCACGTATAAATTAATACAACTACAAAAAATGAAGACTCTCAATAATATCAACAATCGAATCGAAGAACACGAAATTCCATTCCAATCTTCTTAAATTATATATATATATTTGTAAATGTATCCTTGGATCGTTATATTTCCAAAATATAATCACGTATAAATTAATACAACTACAAAAAATGAAGACTCTCAATAATATCAACAATCGAATCGAAGAACACGAAATTCCATTCCAATTTTCGTTTCACATCTATTTTACTCGAGAATATCGCAAACAACGCGAACATCCCAAAAATCTGTCTCCAAAAAAATATAATATTCCAAAGGAATATATACTTTTATCTAAAAAATTATTCGATTGCACGAAAAATACTCTAAATACAAAAAAACTCCTCCTATCTATAATCTAATCTCGACCGTTAACAAAACATCCGAAAAAAAATCTCTCCCGTATCCGCAGTGTTTATCCGAAGCTCGCGCGAGCGCAAGTGGTATAAGCAAGTATAGCGAGGAAGGAAGAAGAAGGGTAAGTTCGGGCAAAGAACACTCCTCGAAAATCCCTCCCTTCCGTTCCAAATCTGGTCTCAGATCAACGTGTCGTACACGTGGCGTCGCACAAAGGCGAGGAAAAAGTCGCGTCTCGGTCCGATCGACAAAGAGGCGCGACCTCGTATACACACATACGTGTACACGCCTCTTTGTACTCTTTAAAAGCAGCCACTCGGACCTTCTCCTCCCCCCTCTCCTCTCCCGCCCCTTAAATGCACTTGCTCTTCTCCGACTCCTGCGACGGTGTGTGTGTGTGTGTATCGCGATAACGCCTCCCCCCCCCCACTCCATTGTCCTGGCCCCTTGTCATTCCGTGGAATATCTCTTGATACCAGTGGGAAACGGACAAATGTTTGGGAGAAGAAACGGCTGGACGCGGCGTGTATATATATATATATATATATCTCGGTGGACGAGTTTCTTTCTTTTTTACGACTCGCATGGACGGACGTAAACGACTCCCATCGATCATCTTATGGTTAAGTTATACGCGTCGAAAGAGGAAGGATACTTGTATACATTGGGAAGAAAATTTCTCTTTTCTTATTCGAGTAATTAATGAGATTAATTTCTTGTAAAAAATATGATGTGTGATTGGTACTTTATTCGAGTATCACCAAGTATATGTAAGAAGGAAATTGTCTTACATTTCTAACTATATATAATATAGTATAGTAATATAGTATAGTAAATATATATAATTTATTCGTAAAATTATTAGTTAAGGTTGGATCATTTTCACGGTTTGTTCGAGAACTTGTTCATCCACTCCCTCGTCCTTCGGGGGTTGGATGATTTTTTTCGCAAATCGTGGCCATCTTTCACCTTGTGGCCCAGGAGAAAAATTGGTCTGTATAATCTGGATCCATACATCCCCTCTCGAGAACTACTCATTTCGCGAAACTGTAACTCAATTTGGGCTTGGTTGTAACTTGGAAAGTGTGGTTTGGATCTCCGATTTTATTCCGTGGAAAAGTTTCGAGCGTTTTCCCCTTCTCTTCCTAACCTTAAAATCATCAATTTGTATCCATTGAATACACAACGAAATATCTTCGAAACTTTTACTTACGAAATATTTCCACGAAGTGAAAAAATAAAATGGAAGGAAGAGCTGAACTTGAAAGAGAGGAAAAATTTATATTTTATCCGAGTTGAAAAAAAGATTCCACTCGAAGAGAGGAAAAGGAAAGGAAAATATAAAACAATAACGATAAAACTGCCAAGCGAAAATACCATCCATACACCTTCATCCGTACTCTCCGGATCGGAGCATCCTGCTCCTCGAAATTTCCATCCCATCGTGGATGGCGATAAATTTCCACGGCATTGATAATGCCGGCGAGATTCAGTTACCCGTGCGCGGATCGAGTGTATAGCAAAGGAAAAAAGAAGGGGGAGAGGGGAGGGGAAAAAAGGAAGGAAAGAAATTAACCGACGAAAAACCGCGAAACTCGAGTATTCGAGCGAGCCGAATATCGGTTTAAGCGCGAGTGCGACGGAGATACGGTGGTAGAAGAAGCGAAAGAGGGATGGATGGACGATGCGCGCGCACCCGTATATAGGGGAATAGGTGTCGCCACCAGCTGTGAAATGTTTATGAAGGCCCGACTAATTTATCTTCACTCGCGCAGCGCTGACTTTATCGCACTTGTCGCGCGTCCTCGCTTGGACACCTGGACGCGAGAAAAGGCTCGCCAATCGATAGGAACGGGGAGAGATTCTCTGATCCATCTTTTTTTTTCTGTTTATTTTTAACGAGTATTTCAAATTGCGTATGTGGTGTATTATTATTCAGAAGACCAAATTTTCATTAAATTGTAAAGGGATAATAATCGTCAATTTTTATCTAGACCATCTATCACTCGTTTTTAAGGCTAGCAAGAAATGCAAATCTTAATTAATTAAGGTTAGGCCAGGCTGTAAGGAAAAGTAATAACAAAAAGTGACAAATTATCGAACTAACTTTATTTTACGAATTTTACGAAATTCCGGATTATCGAAATTCTTAGGAATTACGACGAGCCTCGAACATTCGATTTATTTATTAAAGGACAGGTTCGGGGGAAAAAAGGACGGGATCGGCGAAGAACTCGAGGACACGACTCGACGAATCCCGTCGTTTTCAATATCGTTTGTAATAAACGATTCCTTTGGCGAGCCACTTCTGCTTATTGCGGATTGGAAAATACGGATGAGCTTTTATCGAGCGTAATACGTATTCAATTATGAATAGTCGTCTATTACGATAGAGCCACGCATAATAGCGTCTTACGAAGTTGGAAGAGAGATCGGATTCGCTTCGACTTCTCTGTATACAACATTCGATTTATTTATTTTTTAATCCTTTTAATATTCATAACATTTTGGACCATCGTGCCTTTCTCAAAAAAAAAATTTTCTAAGAGCAAAATACTAGAGAATTTTATTATTATTCCCGATAATTTTCTCTCGAGCAATTAGAGACGTCGGGTGCAAACATTTTGACCCCTGAGGAGGAGGTGGAGGGGGGAGAGACTGCTCGGCGTGACCAGCAGCTGGTCGCCGAGGATTGATTCTTTCTTCGCTCTCGAAAGAAGGAGGAGAGTGACGAAGGAAGGAGGAGATTATGGTGGAAACTTTGCCGAACGGAGACGAAAGTTTTCCGGGCGGCGAAACTGGGTCGTAATTCTTGCGAGTAGAAGCCGCAAACGAGGAGAAGAAATCAAACGGGATCCCGAGCGCGGAAATGCCGGGGATGGGGACTCGACTTTTACGGCTTACGCCCTCCAGCCTCGTCAGATATTTCTTCGTTATAACGATTTCCTCTTTCAACGATTATCGATAGAGATATCTAGGATGGTAAAAGTAGTATCTTCTCTGCCCTGGGTTTTCAGATATCGCGACAGCAGTTCATCTACCCGTTATATTCATTTACATTTTCCGAAATCGAATTTTGTTTCGTCGAAAGTGAAGAATATTTCAAATCGTTTGGCTCATTTTTTAGATGTATATCTGTTGTAGAAACAGAGTTTTATATATATAAAGGAAAAAAATATCCTGGGATATTAGTCGGATTTTCACGCGATTCGGTCGAAAACAAATTACTCGTGCTCGTCCGTGGCGAAACTTCATCTTTTTCGAGCTTCCCAAATGGACAAAGAATCACGAGAACTCCGTTCTCCGCGATCTGTCAACTGTCCATTATCATTACCGGCCAGAGAGCATCCACGGGAAGCTCGCTCCCTGAACTCCTTTCTCTCCATCTGCAAAAAAAAAAAAAAAAGAAAGAAAGAAACTCTATTATCTCGAGTGATGTGTTTTTTCTAACGTGTTTTAATAGAGAGAGAGAGAGAAAGGGAGAAAGAATAACATCTTCTTACTTTTAATTTACGCGTGATTTGAGAAGAATTTTCGAAATTATTTTTATGGAATTAAAAGGAAGAAAAAGAAGGAAAATTAGCGATATAAATAATAAAATAAAGCGGTAATAATAAGGACGAGATAACGAGAGTCGAGTGGGTTCGCGAACGAGACAATGTTCTTCGACTGTTTCTGTTCCAGGCCGGATCTAGCGCTATCCTCGTCGCGTATTTATGTACACACTGTGCGCCTAAAATGCTGCGCAGTAATCGTAAAGTCGTGTAAAGAGAGAAAGCGAGACACGGTTCGTAAAATTATTGGTCGCAACTCGCATGGTCTTGGATATATTTTTATATGTCTGTAACGTCGTTATTAAAATGTTTAATTGATGTTGAAATATACGGTTGTTAGATTCATACATTTACATATGATATTTGAATAGAATTATATTTCCGTTCATCGAATTCACGTTACATTTATCTCGCGAAATAATTAGTCCACCGAGTCAATGTGGTTTCAAACGTTGTTTGAAACGTTAGAATTCCGTTTATCGATTTCGTATAAATTCTCGTACGAATTTTTAGCATAATATAAAAAATTATCTATCTTACTCGTGGATGATCTAATAATAACTAATGTAAGATTTGAAAAAATTTAATAATAAATTTAATTTAAAAAATTCCATCAACCATTATATCATCTCTATTCAATTTTTTAATTGTATTCATTATCGTGCGAATAATTTCCAAGTAGAATAGAAAACAAAATAAATTTGATTAAAAATACGAAATTATATTAATTAAGAATCGGAATCGATCCACAAACGTTTCCAACTTTTCGCTGGAACAACAATTTCGAGGGAGCAATCTCGCGATTACATCTTTACCAGTTGGAGAACATACAACAATGAACCCCTTTGCCGGCTACAGAAACAGTGTGAATTTGTGATTACGCGGGTAGTTTCTTCGGCTTAAACGCAACCTCTACGCTCCATATATCAAAATATAATTTCCACGGATGTTAAATTCAGTTTCCTGGCTTCCCAGGATCACCTCAGGACCTAGGAAAACGATCCACGCTTAAGAAACCGTGTACATCTCGGAATCCTATCTTATTTATTCGTCTAAAAATTTTTCTTTTGGAAAAAGAAGAAGAGACTCGACAATTTCATTCCAGCGACCGTGTAATACGATCCGTCGATTATTTCCAAGGCGCGCTAATTGCGTCATTTCGGGCCGGCAAACGCGATAAGCGATCTCCCGAGCAACCGAGTTCGCTCGCAAAAAAAAGGGGAGGGGAGAAGAGCGTTGGACCGTTCGTCGAATCATCCTTGTCGCACTCATCTTCTCCTCCATCCTTTCCTCCCTCCTTCCTCGACGATCGTTCTCGAAACTTGCTCCCCGCACAGCTGTTCAGACGACGAATACGCCCTTTCGGAGTCGTGGCAAGTTTCTTAAGTACGGCACGCTCGCGAGGGCCCTTCGCAAGGGCTCTTCTCTCCCACTTCTCCACCGATGCTTTTAGGAGATTAATTTGTACAGTGCCGCGTTTCGGGTGGCGCGCGGAAGAACGATAAGAATGGATGCGATCGAGTCGGGGAGGGGAAAGGAGCGCGCAAGTAGTTGCTCGGTTAACGAGATAGGTTAGGTGTGCGTTTAAGTTGGAGTAGTTTGTATTCGTCCCTCCTTGTTTCTCCGTTTTTTTCTTGCGTGCGTGTTACGAGGGCGAGAGAGAGAGAGAAGGAGAGATAGGTGGCGGACGGCTTTCCTCTCTGTTTGAGAAAGCGGAGAGAGAGAAGTATTTAAGAAAATTGAAATGGAAATGAAAGTGTATGGGTATTTTCTTTCTTTACAGTCTTCGAAGTTATTTTTTTTTGACTTGGCTCGTCGCGGAGTATTTTAATAATTGACGGATTTTTTGGGTTAACTTACATTTAACAAACCGAGAAAGAAATATTTTATTAAAATCGTAATATTAGACGATATAATTCTAATTATTTTACAAAGAGTATACAAGCATATAAATTGTAATTTAAAATTCAAATTTTAAATTATATTAGCGAATTGAAAAATAGTTTCGTCTTCCAAAGATTCTTCGATCCTCTTCCAAGTTCATCAAAAGCAAACAAACTTCCCTTACTGATACTTAAACTCATATTTTGTATATATATATATATATATATAGACTCGTGGTGGAGACGCTCTATTTCTCGCATGGCCGAACTTTCTTCCCATCCGCCGATAGAAATCCCCCGAGGCCGGGGGAGGGGATGCGCAAGGATTTGGAACAAGTGTTTCCATGGATGACGTTTTATTGTTTGCGAAACGATAGGGGGCGGATTTCCATGGATTTTGGCCCGCGCCAACTTGCCGGTACGAACGACACCTCGGAGGCCAGTAACCGATTCCACGCCTCGCGCCTCTTCCCCTCTCGCCGCCATCTTGGAATGGCTCAAGGCGACCGACTCTAACGATCATTCCACCTATCTAAACGGTCATGCAGCATCGTAACACTGGCTCCAAGTTCAGTTTGAGAACGGAATACTTTTCCCTAATTTCTTGTTCAATTGTTCGATTTCGAATAATCGAGTCGTTTTAATCCTCATAGAGAGGTGTCGGTCGAAAAGTTGGTCGATTAAAGAATTCTTGGAATATCGAATTGAAAATTCTTCTAGGAAGAAAAAGAAGATTCACTCTCGATCGTCGATAGGATTCGACTCGCCCTTGAAACTTTTTCAAACTCGTCATCGTTCTCTTCCTCTTCTTTCTTCGAGGCTCCCTTTGCGAGAGATTCACGACGTTCAATCTCGTTCGAATGAACCGAGAAAGGGAGGGGGAAAGATGAAAAGCTACGCGGTCTTGTCTACGCTAATTGGAGGCCAAAGGGCTCGTTTCGAGAGAGAAAGACTTATCGAGGAAGAAAAAAAAGAACGATCGATCGAGTGGCTCGCGATATAAATGCACGAAAAACAGGCGCTCGAGACTCGAGCACTCGATATAAGAACGCTCGAAACGAGGCGGCCTTCTTCTTCCTTTGTAATTTCGTGAATCGTTCGTTTTGTTAATGTTTTGCAATCGTTCCATTCTTTTCGACGATTGGTGGATTGATGAGACTGGAAGAGGATATTTTTTTTTCTTACAAATTGCGAGACGATAAGAATATGAAAAGTTTGAAGGAAGATTAATTTTGAACGTACGAATTCTTTTTTCTCGTTCGTTTCAGGGATATAATCGTCGGCCTTAAATCTATATACAGGATACGCGAAATAAATAATAATCATAGGGATGGTTGAAAGAGAGCACCGGTCGGTCGATAATGAAATATTAGCCGGTGCAGCTAGTTCGATTCACTTGGATAGCACGGATGACCATACGTACCGGCCTCAATTAACAGTCGATTGCTTTCGCCATCGGCAAAAGTCATAAATAATAGCGGTGGGGACGTCGAAGCGAAGTGGGTCGCCCCCCACTCCCCAGGCTAGGAAGGAGAGAGAGAGAGGGAGAATCGTAGCTCGGCAACGGAATTCGTGTCAACGGAATTTCGATAGTTCCATCCGAAGTTGATCCTTCTGTTCAAACTCGTTTAATTCGCGGGAAGAATGTTCGGCGAAATATTTCCATGTATGTATATTTATATAAAAAAAAAGAAGAGAAAGAATTCCATTATTTTTTTTTCTTCCCTCATCCTCATTCCTTTTTCAATCGTAATGGATAATTCTCTAAATAATGAATTTTTTCTTATTGTTCTAAAATTTTTCCAAAATAATATTTCCAACAATTTCGATTCGATTCGGTTAATTAAATATTGATTATGATATTCTTTTAGAAAATTCTGTAAATAAATAGCGCAATAAAAGTTTGGTGTACAATTCTTTTTCGAACGTTAAAAAATATTTCATTCGTTTCGATTCGATTCGAACACGTCGATTACAATTTTCAATTTTCTCCTCGTATATATATATATATATATATATATATATATATATATATATATATATATATATATATATATATAAATAATATTCGAGAATTAAAAATAGAGGCGCACGAATGACAAGACATTTGATGGCGGAGAGGGGAGGGTCGAGAGGGGGAGCGTATCAACCGCGTCGTTATTAGGATTTAAATAACATTTTGTAGCAGTTAACCGAGCGGCTGGTGTTCGAATGGTCGTATATTTCAACGTAATAGGATGGAAGCGGGAGCAAGAGAGCGGAGCCAAACAAGTTACAGAGCGCGGGTTACGAATTTCTCGTATATGTCGGAAACCAACATGGTACAGGGACGCGCCGCAATCGCAAAGTAGTTTAATTGGATTTTCGACGAGATTAAAGTGCACGCGTCTACCTTCTCGGCTTGATCGCGATAATCAGACTAGCGCCACCTAGTCTTCGCTTCTCCCTTCCCTTCTCCCTTCCCTTCTCCCCGCCGCCGCGAATACATTTTTCCCCCTCTCCACTTTCTCTGTTCCTTTCTTTCCTTTCTCTCTCTCTCTTACTCCTTCTCTTTTTAATCCACGTTTATTCCTTCAACATGGACGATACGTCGAAGGAACGTATTGCGAAGAAATCGTTCCAAGCACGGTTGAATCGAGCACGGTTGGAAAGAGATTTCCCAACTCTGTGTTAACGCTAACTCTGTTTAGATTAAACTAACCCTGTTTCGAACAAAGTTAGGCGGCCGTGTAGGTGGCGCTGGGTAGCAGCATGTTTGCCGGGATACGTAACGCGTTTAACGCTGGACGAAGACATTTTCTCTTTTTCTCTCTTTTTTACACGCGAATTTTATAAATCGTTTCATTCAATAGACGATAGAAACGATGGATAAATTATAAATTCGTTCCAAATAGGATATTTAATCCAGAGATTTTTTGTTAGATTAATAGCACGGAGGAAAATAAATATCTTTGTCGTGTGGTTGATTCGACTCGATTCGATGCTTCGGCGAAGTCGTTGCCGCGCATGCGCGAACGATCGGAGAGAGAGAAAGAGAGAAAGAGAGATACAGGGCGGGATATTCGATTTCGTTGCCCGCACCACCGTTCTCCTCCACCGTTTAATTTCGCAGTGTGGAATTGCACACGGCCGGTGTCGCGTCGTACGTTCTCATTTAGTTAGTTATCAACGTTGCCCGTGAGAATCGTGGCGCGCAAAGTGTTTGTCGTGGTTAATCAAGGGTGGCGAGAGAGAGGCACAAAGACGTGCGCCGCACGCACAATTTCATCCGCAAAGAACAACACCGCGAGCCGGCAAACACTTGACATCTTTACTCTTGACGTATTTACCCTGAAACTTTTACTTTTACTCGCTCAACGAAGCGGGCAGATGCGCTTTTGCCCGAGAGATAATCGGCGCGCTTTATAACACGATAAAAAAATTACACGGAGGAAAACAAGTTGGAAATTAGGCTCTGGAATTTTTAAATTTATACTTTACTATAACTTTTCTTAGATTTTATATTTTTTGAAAAACATTTCTTTCGATTAATCTATCGTTAATTGCGTCAATTTGATTCGTTTATCACTGTTGCAAACGAAATATAAATATAAATATCGTGATTGAAACGGATTAATAATCTTGAGAAAAAGATTATGCAATAATGGAATCGTGTATATATTCCACGTGTTAATTCCGGATTTGCAACTTCAGCTTCGGCGTTTGGACACGCGTTTTCGTACGCGAAAGAGGACATGCATAATCTGTTGAAAGCTTTTATTGAATTCAGAATGAAAACCCCCCGGTAGGGGAGGGGACTGTCTCTAAATCTCGTCTATATGCGCATCGCCCCGCGGCACTTCCCTTTGAGGGAACAAGTACTACCACCGTGTTTTCCTACCGTTTCGTCACGAGTTTTCCTTCTTCTCCTCCTTCTTCTATTCCTACAATTCGAGCGAATTGTTCTCCAAAAATCGAATTCGCGATAATCCAGCATTTGCACCGTCCGACCATACACGGATACGCATCACTCGAAGCAAGTAGCGGAATTGCTGTTTAAGGTCGATCGATCCACGCGTAATTTCTTTTTATTTTTTTCTATTTAATAAGTGACAAATAAGAATTCTAATGAAATATCTTCGAATCCTCTGTTGTTTTCAATGAGACAGGAGGAGAAAAGAGGAGGGAAAGTTATCATTTTGAATTTCGCGTTACTCGAACAAGTTGGGCGAAAGTTACGACGCAAACTTTTCCGCGGTATCTTAAACCCATCGTGGATCTTGTTCCATCTAACGTTATCTTATTCCCGCCGCTTCGAACGGTTCAACAAAATTTTCTCCTCCATATACGTACGCATTATTGCAATTCTTCGAACAGAAATTTTATTCAACTTGATTAAATTAATTATTATTCACTAATTAATTAAATTATTCAATTTGATTAAAATTGTAAAAGAAAGAAAATTTTCTCCTCCATATACGTACGCATTATCGCAATTCTTCGAACAGAAATTTTATTCAACTTGATTAAATTAATTATTATTCATTAATTGATTAAATTATTCAATTTGATTAAAATTGTAAAAGAAAGAAAATTTTCTCCTCCATATACGTACGCATTATCGCAATTCTTCGAACAGAAATTTTATTCAACTTGATTAAATTAATTATTATTCATTAATTGATTAAATTATTCAATTTGATTAAAATTGTAAAAGAAAGAAAATTTTCTCCTCCATATACGTACGCATTATTGCAATTCTTCGAACAGAAATTTTATTCAACTTGATTAAATTAATTATTATTCATTAATTAATTAAATTATTCAATTTGATTAAGATTGTAAAAGAAAGAAAATTTTCTTCCCCCTCTTCATTTACTAAAAAATGTATTCTGTCTTTATGAATCATCCGTTCTAAGGTTTTAAAATTTCGAAGCACGGAAGAAATTTCGTTCGAAATCCGAAAATTTCTTCCTATTTCTTTCTTTCTTTTAATTTCTCGAAGTATGCACGAGGGAGGAGGATCTCTTCGAGAGGGGAAGGAGACAAAGAAAGAAGGGACGGAGGATAGTTTAAACGGGGAAGAATGGAATAGGCGGAAACTGTGGCGAATCCTGGAAATTTCGAACGTTTTAACCGCTCCTCCAGCGGTTCCAGTTTTCCCGGCCTTGAGAGAGGGGAGGAAGAAGATGAAAAATGGGTGTTGGGGCTTGGTTCGGGTGTCCTTTTGTCGTTTGCCCCGGCGAAAGTTTCATTTAAATGTTTCTTTGTAAACAGCCGCCGCGTGAAATTATATTCCGAAGATTTTTCAATGTCGCGTGGATTCGCGTAATACCTATTTCCGTTTCCTTCCTCTCCCCTTCTTTTCTTCTCGGCCCTTTTTCTTCCTTCTTTTTTATGATACAGCGTCTCTTTCTTTCTTTCCTTCTTTAAACGCGATTTATCGTCGGTTTGGAATTGAAAAGAATTTGGAAAAGATATTTAATCCTGTTGGATATCTGTAAATATATTTAAAGCGTGTTTTTCTAATTGAATAATTTGTTATTGGAATCGAAAATTTATTTTTCTAATTTGAATTTTGAATTTATCATCGGTTTGGAATCGAAGGATTTGGAAAAGTTGAATCCAATTTCTTATCATTGTAAAGAATATTTTTAATTTAAACAATTTATCGTCGACTTGAAGAATTTTGAAAATTTGAAGTATCGTCGAATCCAATTGAATATTTATAAATATCTAATTGAATTTGTCATTATTTGGAATTGAAGAATTTGGAAAAGACGTCGTCGAATCCAGTTGAATATCTATAAATATATTTATTTGTATTTTTTTTAATTGAATAATTTGTTGTTGGTTTGGAATCGAAGAATTTGGAAAAAACATTGAATCCAGCTGAATATATATAAATATATTTATAATATTTATAATATTTATAAATATATTTATAAATATAAATATATATAAATATATTTGAAGATCAGTTGAATATTTATAAGTATATTTATTCATATTTTTCTAATTGAATAATTTATTATTTGTTTGGAATTGAAGAATTTGGAAAAGGTATTTAATCCAGTTGAATATCTATAAAAATTTTTATTTGTATTTTTTTTAATTGAATAATTTGTTATTGGTTTGGAATCGAAGACCAATTGAATATCTCTATAAATATATTTATTCTTATTTTTCTAATCGAATAATTTATCATTTGTTTGGAAGAATTTAATAACATAAACTATAAATATACTTAAAGCACATTCTTCCAGTTAAATAATTTATTTAATCAATTCGAAATTGAAGAAACCTGAACAAGATATCATTCAAGAATCCAGTTTCTTATCATCGAAAGACTATATATTCTTCTTCTATACATCTTAATTAATCAATTTAAACAATTTATCGTCACTTTGAATCGAAGAATTTCGAAAAGAAGATCGAAAGCGAAGAAATATTTTTCTTAAATTGAATCGAGAGGCGCGTTTCGAATGAATTAGAAAAAAAAAGAAAAAGAAAAAAGAGTTCGCGCTCCTCTCACTTTTCGGGAAGCGCGGTAGCAATTTCAACCTGTCCGACCTTTTTTCCCATTTTTTCCCCCCCCCCCGTTGAAAAATCCGCCGCGATGCGTTTTCGAACCGTCGGAAATCGTGAAATTATTGTTCCCTTTCCCTTTGTGTTAGCACAAGGAGGCAGGATGGTTCCGTTCCACGGTGGAAGAAAAATAGATTTCATCGGATACCACCCCGCCGGCTCCCCCCGGAACAGAAGATAACTTCTGTGTATCCCCGCGAAAAAAGGAAGCGTGCAACTGCGCGACGCCCGCCCGTATATTTCTTTTGAAAGCACCCCGTTACACACTCGACAAATATTGGAGATGTCTGTATCCAGGTCGGAACACCGCAAAACACCACCGCTACGCCCGCCCTACAAATCGTCGCTTTTCCGAACCAACGAATTTTTCCCTTACGCTTCGTGGAATCGCGGCCTAATTTCGAACGAAACGAACTCTCGCCAATTAATTCACGAGATTTCGTTTGTTCATCAAAAAAAAAGGAGGAGATGTAATGATTGTTAATATCAGAAAGAATTTAAATGATTTGTCGAATATATGTAACGAATAATAGAATAAGTTATTATTGGGTTGGCAACTAAGTAATTGCGGATTCCAGTCGAAGTTGATGACGACCTAATCGAAGCAATAATCATCACAGTACAACTCGTGAGATTGCAGAGAAGCTTCATGTATCGCATACACGCATTGAAAACCGCTTAAAACAACTTGGCTATGTTCGAAAACTCGATACATGGGTTCCTCTCGAACTGAAAGAAAAGCATTTAACGCGACGCGTTAACAGCTGCGATTTGCTAAAGAAACGTAATGAAAATGATCCATTTTTAAAACGACCGATAACTGGCGATGAAAAATGGGTTGTTTATAACGATATCGAGCGGAAAAGATGGTGGAGCAGGCCACGTGAACCAGCTCGAACAACATCAAAAGCTGGTATTCGTCGAAAGAAGGTTTTGTTATCAGTTTGGTGGGATTACAAAGGAATCGTCTATTTTGAACTCTTACCATCCAACCGAACGATCAATTCTGTTGTCTACATTGAACAACTAACGAAATTAAACAATGCGGTTGAAGAAAAGCGGCCCGAATTGACAAATCGAAAAGGTGTTGTATTCCATCATGACGATGCAAGGCCACGCGCATCTTTGGTCACTCGGCAAAAATTATTGGAGCTTGGTTGGGACGTTTTGCCACATCCACCGTATAGTCCTGACTTTGCACCATCCGATTACTTTTTGTTTCGATCTTTACAAAACTCCTTGAATGGTAAAAATTTCAATAACGATGATGATATCGAATCGTACCTGATTCAGTTTTCTGCTAATAAAAACCACAAGTTTTATGAACGTGGGATTATGATGCTGCCTGAAAGATGGCAAAAGGTCATTGATCGAAATGGGCAACGCATTACGGAATAAAGTTATTCAGTTCCATGAAAAAATTGTCTTTGATTTTCTAAAAAAAAATCCGCAATTACTTAGTTGCCAATCCAATATATAACGAGACGAGATTGTAGGAGAATGAACGTTTAATCATTTGGGATAAGTTTATTCGAAGATTAAATATTCGAAGCATCATCGAAATCGATTTATTTCATCGAGTGAAAAGAAGGAATAAATTTTTGCACGGATCGAAAAGTTTTGCTCGAAAGTTGGATTCCTGGATGAGAGGAGTTTGCAGAGGGCGGCGTATTTACGAGGCATTAATATTACACGCTCTCGAAAGCGTGAACGAGGGAGAAGAAGAGGCGGAAGAAGAAAAGACTCGATTATTCGGTCTCACGATCTCTCCCTTCGCTCCCGATTTTTCTCTCCACGTTGAATCTACAACGTGGGCCTACAACGTGGGCGCCGTAAACAAACCGCATTTGCATATTCGCATTAACAAAACCGATGGCCCGATTTGCATGTTGAGCGCTTTCAACCTTTTCCTCTTCTTTTTCTTTTTTTTTTATTCAAACGAACCGTGATTCTTTCGAAAATCGTTTCACGGATGCACCGTTTCCTCGATGCTAATAATTATAGCCCAACCTTTCCATTCTTCGATGCTTTCTTTTTTCATCTTACGCGTAAGACACGAAAACATTCGTTTATATGTTCGATCCAACTTTTTCCTGAACATCCTTTTAACGCGAGACATCTTTCAATCCTGCTGAAGAGAACGCCCAGTCGAGTTTTTAGGTTAGGTTGACTCGATACCATCTCGATATTCTTCTAAAAACGTGAAAAAAGAAAAGGATAAAATTACCTTCGTTAATATTCGATGAAGAAACTATATATATATATTGTAACATTTCCTGCTTTTCTTTTCTTGTAACTATATTAAAACATTTTCCTAATATTCTTTAAAAAAAGAAAAATAATCTACATGTACGTATAAAAGAATTTGGAAGAAGTATCTGTATATATATCTATATATACACGTTATTCTAAAATCTATTTAGAAAACTATTTTTTTCTATCCCAAAAGAAAAAAATTCCGACAATTTGTAGCCCGGATATAGGGCGATTTTTCTCTCCGTGTCGTATCAAATTTTCCGAGGTTAGGTTAACACGAAGCATACAGGCAGGAGGAGGAGAGGGGGGGCTAACGTGACTGTCCATTTTGTTGTTAGACAGGTTAGCTCTGGCCCGGCCGGTAACGTAAAATATCTCATGCCTCGGCCACCACCACTCGTGACTCGCAAGGCTCTGATGGATCGATTTGGGATCGATCGTCGTCCCCCTGGCGGGCGGACTGGGAAGGTGCGCGGAGAAGAATCGTGGCAGGGGGAGTGAGAGGGAAGGAGGGACGAAGGGAGGGAGCCATATTTGAAACACGTGATCGATGCGTCCATTCGATGTCGATCCGTCCAGCCGCGAACAACTTTTGAGATGCTCGCGTAACGCCCTCGACGACGAATACACACGATGGACAGATTTACGAGGTTGCACGCCTGCGGAGAATGCTGAATTTCGCCTTATTTACCTTGAGCGGGACGGTCATCCTCTCTGCACGAGAAACGGGATGAATGGACGGATGTGATGTATAAAATATCGTCTCGTTTCCTTTTTTTTTTTGCTAGGAATAGAAAATTTTCTTTTGTTCCGTCTCGTTATTTCCATCGTGAAGAATCAATCAAGTTAGATTGTGAAGTGATATTTGTACAATGAGAGAGAGTGTATTTAATGAAAGGAGAGTAAATTATTTTGTATAGATCGTGCTAATGGCTTTGTTTCTAGTGTACAATGGTATTCGAATAATGGTGTATATTAACTGGACAAAACGTGTAACAATCGTATTGTATTAAATCGTTAGAAATTATATAGCGTTAAACTATATCTTATATCGAAATGCATTGCAATCTTACGTCTTCTTACGGTTTTGTCATTTTTATTTGTATTTAAGGTATCACTGTTTGGGCCCATATCTATTTTAGGTTAATTTATTAGGACGGGATAGGATCGTCGAGGAGGACATCTCGTGACAAACAATCGTAACTTCTTTTCTTCGCCAACATTTTTCTCCTTCGTCCAACATTCGTTCCTTCAGAATACCATTTCTCAAGCTCTAATTTATTGCTCGTTCTTCAAATTCCAACTTTCCAATTTAATCGCCTGCTATAACTTTTTCCCTATATTCGTATATATTTATTATCGTAATATTAATTTTTCTTCATCATTCTATCTTTATGTTACGTATTTATATATATATATATATATATATATATATATATATATATATATATATATATACAAATTTTTAATGAAATAATAAAATCATTCTCACTAATTATCCAATAATTCCAAGACATATACGATAAACTCACTATGAATTAATTAACACATCCCTAAAATATGGATCTGAAAATTGGCTCAAAAAATCCGATCCATAATCGAAAAAAACTTTCATCGTGGAAGATATTCATCGATTGCCCGCTAATAAAATTTCCCCCTCCATCCTTCTTTAACGCTCGATTGCGTGGCATAAGTCACGAGTCGAAGGATAATACGCTGACTCGGGAGTGCAAAAGGATTCACGATTAAATTCCTTCCTTCTCGTTGCAAATATTCCTCGAGGACACGCAACATTCGCGAAAATGATGAAGAAAGAAGAATTCTTCAGATCAGATTGGAAGCATAATTGTTAATGAAATTGCCAAGACGAAACCGTTGATACAATATTTAATTGAATATTTGATTGAATTCTCAGTGAGCGTAACCGCTATGAAGTTGCTATACACACACTATACCTTTCTCCATAGTTTGCGTTTGCGCGAATGATCGGTCGAATAAACGGAAGAATGCGTCGAGGATCGAGCTTGATCTAGATCTACTTTGTAATTTTTATAATATTTTTTAGAAATGTTGAGAATTATTTTTCACTGTGTTAAATTGTACTTGATAGAAATCGTAAGTACGAGTCGATGAAACTTGAATTATTTTATTAGAAAATAATAGAGAAAAGAACTTGAAGATTTTCGTTATCAAAATTTATTCAGAGAATAGAAACGATGTTGTTGAAGAAGTTTTTTTTTAATATCTCAATCGGTTACATATATATAGATACATTGGACTTTCTATGTCGCTTAAAACAATGACCTGTATTCAGATATGCTCTGTTTAGAGTTTGGGATAGATGACACGAGTGCGAGTGAGAAAGTAGGCAACAAGGAAGGAGATAGTAAACGATAAAAAAATTATCCTTTCCTTTACACGACGATATCTCGGGAACCAAAGATCGTGGCCAGATAAATCAAAATGCATTTTAAAGTGCAAGATTTCACGCTTCTAATGATCGTTCATTCATCGATAAAGAGCGATTATCTTCGAAGTTATAGCGCTTCAAAGTTTTCGTAATTTTAATACAGCTTAGAATCAAGTTTAAGGTAAACGATCGAAAATTATTCTTTCCTTTACACGATGATATTTCGACAACTAAATATCGTACAAGAATAAATGAAAAAGAGTTTTAAAGTGCAAGATTCCACGCTTCTAACGATCGTTCGTTCATCGATAAAGAGCGATTATCTTCGAAGTTATAGCGCTTCAAAGTTTTCGTAATTTTAATACAGCTTAGAATCAAGTTTAAGGTAAACGATCGAAAATTATTCTTTCCTTTACACGATGATATTTCGACAACTAAAAGTCGTATAAGAATAAATGAAAAAGAGTTTTAAAGTGCAAGATTCCACGCTTCTAACGATCGTTCGTTCATCGATAAAGAGCGATTATCTTCGAAGTTATAGCGCTTCAAAGTTTTCGTAATTTTAATACAGCTTAGAATCAAGTTTAAGGTAAACGATCGAAAATTATTCTTTCCTTTACACGATGATATTTCGACAACTAAAAGTCGTATAAGAATAAATGAAAAAGAGTTTTAAAGTGCAAGATTCCACGCTTCTAACGATCGTTCATTCATCGATAGAGAATGATTATCTTCGAAGTTATAGCGCTTCAAAGTTTTCGTAATTTTAATAGAGCTTTTAGAATCAGGTTAACGAGAATTAACACGACAAAGATATTTCTGCAACTAAAAGTCGTATAAAAACAAATGAAAAAGAGTTTCAAAGTGCAAGATTCCACGCTTCTTAATCGTTCGAAAGGGATTATACCCGTAATCATAATGGACTCGAAATTTTCTTAATTTTTAATAAGATCCCCAATCGATATAACGAATATCCGTTCCGTAAGAAGAGGAATCGATACTTTCCGCCAAATCATCGCCAATAGAATCGAGCCACGCGGGAAAGAATTAAACCCCTTATTTCCATCGGTCCTCGAATATAATCGTTTCCCAAGAAGATTTCACGGATCAAGCGAGGGCTAACAATCCAACCTTTCTCCTCCTCCTCCTCCTCCTCCTTCAGTTCGTCCTGCGCAAGGGTGTGCCTTCGGTGCATCATTATTTACCCCCTCCTCCCCGTATATTATCCGTAGCAACGCGAACCCCGAGAAACAGAAGAAGAATATTTCGAGGAAAGGCACAAAGGGAAAACTTCTGCTGTCGGCTAATGGCATCGAAGGGTATATGTGTATATATATATATATATATATATATATATATATATATATATATATATATATACTATACTATACATATATATATAGTATATACCACGATTTACACAAGACGCCAATCTATCCTTGCACGGCAAACAGACCGGCAACCAACATATTTTCTCTTTCGCCGGTAATGCAGAAATAACAAACCCGCGGCACGAGACAGTTTATTTTATATCTCGGCCCGCCTTTGAACTATCGCGAGCTCGTTTGTGCTTTTTGAAGCGCAACGAGGGGAAGGGAGAGGAAAGGACTCGAAGATGACGACGGTGGGAAGGGAAGATAAAGAGGGAAACCGCTGTAAACGCGACCCTCGTTATGACAATGTAAATTTGAGCAGGAACCACGACGATTCGACGAGTCGTGAAGTTCAACCACGATTGAAGGGGGCAGGAGAGAAGGGGAAGTTTTTAAATATAATCGAATTGGATCGTCGACCGACTTTGACTTTCCCCCTTCTTGATGAACGTCGCCTTTCGTCGAAGGAAAGATTATTTGTTTTTTTTCTTCTAAAAGAGAGATTTTTTTTTAAATTTAAAATACTCGTTGCTACTTTTTTTTTTATTATTTATTAAAAACGAAACGTTTTTAAATATTCGAAGAAAATTTCGAAATGAAAATGCGGGGCAAAAATAAATTACTTCTCTATTTTCACGATATATTTCGTATTATTATTGTTGTTGCTGTTGTTATCATTATTATTATTATTAATTTGTCAATCGCGTTGATTATATTTACCGACCGCTGTATTGATTTAACGTTGATCAATTGAATACGGTATTGCGGTCGATTCTGCACGATAGCTGTAGTTAATTTAACACTCGATGTTGGGTCCGTTTAAATTTGTACAAACGGGGGTAATAGAACGATGAACGAGGTAATAGGACGAGAGGTGGGCGGAATCGATAATCAAAAGATAATTAAACGTAAAAAACAGGATATATGTATATATATATTTGTTCAAAGTATTCTTACAATCTTAACAATTTCCAATCATATTTGTCGATCAATCATCCCCTATAATGATTGTACCAAATTCTATTAATATTCATTGAATAAAAATATTATTGGAATTTATTATTAATATGAAAATGATAATTAAAAAATAAATAAATCAGTGGTATTTAAAATTTATTATGAAAATAAGTAATAGTATATATAAAAATTATACATTAATATTTTATCAAAATATTTCTTTTATCAGACATATTACTTTTTTAGATATAATATATAAAATATTAATTTTTAAATGCAATTTAAATGTTATTATTTATTAACTAATATCCAAATTTATTAATTTAATTAATACTATAAAATTCAAAATTTTATGTGCTTAAAACACTAAAATAAAATTAATAATTTATATAAAAATTATTAATTTATCGACAGGGTATGAACCTGTTAGCTTTATTTAGCTTATTATATAATTTATTTATTTTTTAATTAATTAATTAATTAATATTTTATTTAAATTGATTATATAATAAGAAATATAGATTATTTATAAATCTAAAGTTAAAGTTAGAAGCTTTATTTATTAATATTTCTTAAATTAAATAAATAATTTTTAGGTTATTTATTTTATTTAAATTAAATTTGACTTAATAATATTTATAAATTAAATTTAATTATTTTTATATTGAAAATATAATGTTTTTTTTAAACTATATAAATAATTAAGTAAATATTTTTAAATAAAATAATAAATGAATTAATATTAAAAATATTAATTATTATTTAGATTTTATATTTAATTTATTTTTTATTAATTTAATTTTTTATAAGTTTTATTTTTGTTAATTTAATTTTTTATAAGTTTTATTTTTGTTAATTTAATTTTTTTATTAATTAAATTTTTTTATTGGTTGGTTATTGATTTTAAGAAAAAATATTTAAAATTAATTATTATGCTTATTTATTCATATATGTTATTATATAATTTTTTTAATTAGTATAAAAGTCCAAGTTTTGAAAAAATTCAAAGAAAAAAGAGAAAGACAACAACGGTACACGGTATTTTCGTTCGAATTCGCCACGTCTTACAACTCCTAATACATTGTCATCGTACCCGGTTGAATGCTTAATGAAGTCGCGCCACCCGTTAAGAGGATTATTATGTTTCGCTTCGCGGGGAAGATTCGTGCGCCAGATTGCACAAGAGAACGAGAGTGATGTAAATAAGAAGAAAGATCACTTTCCACCAGATTCCTTCCTATTTCCAATTTTTCCTTCATCTCTAATTTATTATTCGTTAAAATAATTTTTTTCGTCTCTCCATTCTTCGTTTCATCTCTCGATACCTTCAAGTCCCTTTGTTCCGATCAGAAAGGAGGCGAAGGCGGGGCCATTCGTGCGAGAACCTCGTACCGGAAGGATTCGCGGCCTGACCTATCGTAGTCTTGATAAACAGCCAAGCCCTTGCTCTGCCACTGCTAGACCCATTATTGAAGAAATTAAGAGGACCATCCATTTCTGAGGTCAGCCCTTCGTAGGAGCCTCTCGTACCTTCTCTCGGCCCTTCTCACCAGCAGCCTCACTCACCGTGTTGGTAATTGTAACACGATAGCCGCCGTATATCAACCTTCCTTTTTCCAACCTCCTCTTTCTTCTCCGCGAGAGGAGGGGGAGAGGTGGAGGTGAACGTTCGAATGTACCTTTTTTTCTATCTTTCTCTCTCTCTTTTGTTTTTTTGGATTGGAAAAATTGAGAATTTTGTAATTTCGAATGTGTATTTCTTCCTCTTTTCTTTTTGGATCGAAGAAATTGATAATTTTATAATTTCGATCTTTTTGGAAAAATTTATAATTATAATATATCTATTTTTTTTCTTTTTTCTTTTTGGATTGAAGAAATTGATAATTTCATAATTTCGATCTTTTTGGAAAAATTGATAGTTTTATAATTTCGAATATATCTTTTTTCTCTCTCTCTTTTCTTTTTGGATTGAAGAAATTGATAATTTTATAATTTGTGATGTTTTTGGAAAAATTGATAATTTTATCATTTCGAATGTGTATCTATTTTTTTCTCTTTTCTTTTTTCACTGAAAAAATTGATAATTTATAATTTCGATCTTTTTGGAAAAATTGTTAAATTTATAATTTCGAGCCTATTTTTTTCTCTTTTCTTTTTGGATGGAAAAGATTGACAATTTTATAATTTCTTTTGGAAGAAATTGATAATTTTATAATTTCGATCTTTTTGGAAAAATTGATAATTTTATAATTTCGAATATAGCTGTTTGTTCCTCTTTTTGAATTGAAGAAATTGATAATTTTATAATTTTAATTTTTTTGGAAAAATTGATAATTTTATAATTTCGATTTTTTTTTTGAAAAATTGATAATTTTATAATTTCGAATGTATCTATTTTTTTCTCAATTTTTTTCTCTTTTCTTTTTTCATTGAAAAAATTGATAATTTATAATTTCGATCTTTTTGGTAAAATTGTTAAATTTACAATTTCGAGCCTATTTTTTTCTCTTTTCTTTTTGGATGGAAAAGATTGACAATTTTATAATTTCGATTTTTTTGGAAAAATTGACAATTTTATAATTTCTTTTGGAAGAAATTGATAATTTTATCATTTCGATCTTTTTGGAAAAATTGATAATTTTATAATTTCGAACATAGCTATTTGTTTCTCTTTTCTTTTTAAATTGAAGAAATTAATAATTTTATAATTTCAATCTTTTTGGAAAAATTGATAATTTTATAATTTCGAATGTATCTATTTTTTTCTCAATTTTTTCCTCTTTTCTTTTTTGACTGAAAAAATTGACAATTTTATAATTTCGAAAGTACCCATTTTTTCCTCTTTTCTTTTTTGACTGAAAAAATTGACAATTTTATAATTTCGAATATACCTATTTTTTCCTCTTTTCTTTTTTGACTGAAAAAATTGACAATTTTATAATTTCGAATATACCTATTTTTTCCTCTTTTCTTTTTAGATGGAAAAAATTGACAATTTTATAATTTCGAATATATCTATTTTTTTCCTTTTTTTTTTTTTTGAATCGAAGAAATTGACAATTTTATAATTTCTTTTGGAAGAAATTGATAATTTTATAATTTCCAATATACCTATTATTTTTTCTCTTTTCTTTTTCGACTGTAAAAATTGACAATTTTATATTATAATTGTAACATCGTTTCAACATCGTCACACGCGAGTCGATATCGAATTTCGATACTACTATCGAAATCGTTATTATTAACTCCTATATATAATGATAATTTTAATCGTAGCCCAATTCTGTCGCCCGTTTATAAAATATACGGAGGAGGAGTGACGGAAAGAAATGTGAAAGATCGTATTATACTTGGCAATTTCGTTCCGTCAAATGTCAGCGTAGTAATGTTAAAATTTCAAGAGAATAAAGCGAGTGGGGTTGTACGCGGCGATTCCATTCTCTCAAATGTCACACTGTTGAAATGTAGAAGTTGTAGGAGAGGCAAGTATAGCGGAAATGTTCCGTACCGCGATTTCGTTCTTTCGAAACTCCAACGTTTGGTGGGGTGGAGGGAGGGAACGTGAAAATTTAAAAAAAAGAAAAGAAAAAAAGAGGGGGATATCACAGGTAGAGGAAACAATCACTGGAGTGGCTTTATTTTTTTCCAATTAAATTTTTTTCTAATAGATATTAAAGATTACCTTTGTCAAATTTTATACGAGAATTAATATATATATATATTTTTTTTTATTACTTCGAAAGAATGTTCCAGTATTTTTAATTAATTCAAGTGTTCAAGGAGCTTTAAAAAAAATATTTACTTGTTTGAGTACAAAACAATCAGGATATAATTGTATGGATGAAATTTATTATAAAGCAATATTTATATTGTAGAAACATGACAGATTAGATTTTTCTTTTTCGAATTAATTGGAAAAAGGAGAATAATTACAATTATTATAAAATTATCGATCTTTTCAGTCGAAAAAGAAAAGAGAAAAAATAATAAGTATATTGGAAATTATAAAATTATCACAATTTCTTCCAAAAGAAATTATAAAATTGTCAATTTTTTCGATCCAAAAAGAAAAGAGGAAAAATAGATACATTCGAAATTATAAAATTATTAGTTTTTCCAAAATGATCGAAATGATGAAATTATTAATTTCTTCAATCAAAAAAGAAAAGAGGAAAAAATAGGTACATTCAAAATTATAAAATTGTCAATATTTCCAAAAAGATCGAAATTATGAAATTAATCAATTTCTTCAATCCAAAAAGAATTTTTAAAGTTTCTAAAGTTACTAAAATAAAGATATGTATATATATATATATGGACGAAATATATACGGAATAAATTTTTGATGAACAAGGGTCACGTCTTTCCACGTCTCGGCGCACAGCTCGCACATAATCGTAAGATTTTCACCTTGCTGAATACAGATGAATCTGTCAACGTGTTCTCCTGTTTCCCATTTCAAACGCAGCGTGCGCCGCCCCATTTCTGAATCTGTACCAGTGGCGAAAATGTCTTAATACCTTTCTTTCAAAAAAAAAACGATATCGAAAATATAATAAATACCAAAATCAATTTAAATCTCGTTCGTGTGAATTAATACGAAAATAAAATAAAATATACAAAAATTCCGCGTTAATATTTCTCAAATTCCGAGAAAATTCATTCGTATTTCATCCTCCCCTTCCCCGTTTCCTCCATCGAAATTAGACGGTCGAAGATATTCCTCGAGGATGGATGTGGACACGAATCGCGCGCCCGATCCCCTCGAAACTCTTTATTAAATTTCTAATAATGGAAATAATTGTCATCGAGATTGAGACTGCCGCGGGAGAGGGCCGATATTCGATTCTGCTGGCCCAATGGAGACAAACCAATGGAGGAGGCGAGGGATAGGAAATGGTCGAGGGGTGAATGGCGAGGAGGACAGGGAACCTCGATAATTTCATTCGATGCCTGTGTCGTGTCTTGTCCTAGGCGACGACCGCGTCTTGCGTTGTACGTTAAAAGCATCCATTAATTTATTATCCCACTGCTCGTTGTCACGCCCTTTATCGCAAATTATCGCGAATATTATATCGATAAAACAGAAGATTAAGCTCGTTTGTACCTGTATTTGTTATTATTTTTTTTCGTATCGCGAGGTGAAACTACAATTATCTCTTATCTCTCGATCTTGTTCAAATTAAATATTAATTTATCTCTCGAATAAACGTAGAACAAGAAGAAATAATGGATATAAATAACGTACGTTTGTCGAGTCCAACTAATTAATGGCCTAGTGTCGATTATAATCGAAATTTGGTTTCACGAAATCATACGATTTCTCAATTTGAACCAAGTTAAAGAAGATAAAGGAAAATTGATAAGCCAGAAATGGACAAGTCTTGTTTGAAGAATAATTCGAATAATTTCGAAAGAAGCAATGAATATAAATAATCGCCCAAGTATATCGAGTCCAATTAGTTAATAGCCGCGTGGCGCTAGTGTCGATTACGATCGAAATTTGGTTTCACGAAATCTCATACGATCTCTCAATTTGAATCTCTTTCTCAAAGAAGATAAAGGTTTAAGCAAGGAAACTTGATTTCCGCCAGAAACAAAATGGACACCAATTTCGAAAGAAGCAATGGATATAAATAACGTAAGTTTATCAAGTCCAACTAGTTAATGGCCACGTGGCGCTAGTGTCGATTATGATCGAAATTTGGTTTCATGAAATCTCAATTTGAACGTCAAAGAAAAGTAAAGGCTTAAGCAAGGAAAGTTAATTCGCCAGAAATGGACACCAAGTCTTGTTTAAAGAAAAATATAACAATTTTGAAAGAATATAAATAATCGCGCAAGTTTGTCGAATCCAACTAGTTAATGGCCGCGTGGCGCTAGTGTCGATTACACGAAATCTTATACGATTTCTCAATTTGAATTTCTCAAAGAAGATAAAGATTTAAAACAAAGAAACTTGATTTCCGCCAGAAACGAAATGGACATCAATTTCGAAAGAAGCAATGAATATAAATAACCGCTCAAGTTTATCGAGTCCAACTAGTTAATGGCGCTAGTGTAGATTATGATCGAATTCGATTTCATGAACATACTTCATAAGTTTCTTGATTTGAAGAACAAAAAAGATAAAAGTTTAAGTAAGGAAATTTGATCCAAACGAAATGGATACCAAGTCTTATCGAGTCCAACTAGTTAATAGCCGCGTGGCGCTAGTGTCGATTATGATTGAAATTCGGTTTCACGAAATCTCACGATTTCTTAATTTGAACGTTAAAGATTAAAATATAAATAAAGGTTTAAAGCAAGCAATCTTGATTCGTCAGAAACGAAATAGATAAGTTTTGTTTGAAGAATAATTCGAATATATAAATAATCACGCAAGTTTATCGAGTCCAACTAGTTAATGGCCGCGTGGCGCTAGTGTCGATTACACGAAATGTCATACGATTTCTCGTATTTGAACGCCAAAGAAGACAAAGGAAAGTTGATTCGCCAGAAATGAAATGGACATCAAGTCTTGTTTGAAGAATAATTCAAATATATAAATAACCGTGCAAATTTATCGAGTCCAACTAGTTAATAGCCGCCTGGCGCTAGTGTCGATTACGCGAAATCTCATACGATTTCTCAATTTGAACGTCAAAGTAGATAAAGATTTAAAACAAGGAAACTTGATTCATCAGAAACGAAATAGACATCAAGTCTTGTTTGAAGAATAACTCGAATATATAAATAATTAAGTTTATCGAGTCCAACTAGTTAATAGCCGCGTGGCTTACACTCACATCTCACACATCTCACATTTCTCAATTCGAACGTCAAAAGAACACAAAGCAAACTTGATTCGTCAGAAACGAACTGGACACCGAGTCTTATTTAAACAAAAACATAACAATTTTGAAAGAATATAAATAACCATTCAAATTTAATCCAACTAATCAATAATCACATGGCTGTCGATTACACGAAATCTTATCCGATTTCTCGTCATTTGAATGCGAAAGAAAAGACAAAGGAAACTCGGCCAGAAACGAAAACGAAGCCAATTCCCTCTCGACGTTGAACGACGATCCTCCAAACGACACGGTTCCATCGTTAATCGTGGCTGCACTCGGCTGACAATCGTTCGGAAGGAAAAGGGAAGGAAGGAAGGAAGGAACGAAGGGAGGAGGCGCGGACCGAAATCGCGGGCCGAAATCCCCATCTCGCCACCTTCTCCACGGCCGGTTGTTTCATTGGCATTGCAGATGACGAATCGCGAGCATACAGCGGGCTCGGAGATCACGGTAAATACAGGTTGCGGCGTGCCATTAGCCGGTTAGAGAGGGATTTCGTGTTGCTCCATTCTAATCAACCGGGATCGGGATCGGGATCGGGATCGGGGGAGAGCGTCGCCCCAATCAATCGCCCGCCCCTCCTCTCTCTCTACTCTCCTTCTTCCCTCGCGGCGTTGTCGCCCTCCCAGAGGATTAGCTAATGGTCCATCCGCTGTTTTATCGGACAGATTCGCACACCGCTCCGGGCTTGAAGGACGTGAAACTGTCCTGTGAAAGGACACGGAAAGGGAGGGGAAATGGCGCGATCGCGGCCACCCTTCCACGACCCTCTCTCCTCTCCCTTCTTCGTACCTAACTCGCGTGTTTGCGCAACAGAGACGGATTTTCAAACTCCTTTATCCATCCGTCCTGATTTTTTGAAGTCTTTGAATAGTTTTTCAATAAATTCTTCGGTGATCTAATTTTTAAAGCGTATTTGAATTTTTCGAATCTTGGTATCTGAAAGTTTTAATATCTCTATGTCGAAGAATATTTCTCTATTCGTAGCTCTATCTATTCATCCTGATTTTTTGAAGCGTCTTTGAATAATTTTTCTAATAAATTCTTCGGTGATCTAATAATCTTTAAAGCGTATTTGAATTTTTGGAATCTTGGTATTTGAAAATTTTAATATCTCTGTCGAAGAATATTTCTCGTAGCTCTATCTATCTATCTATTTATCTATCCATCCTGATTTTTTGAAGTCTTTGAATAGTTTTTCAATAAATTCTTCGGTGATCTAATTTTTAAAGCGTATTTGAATTTTTCGAATCTTGAAGTTTTAATCTGAAAGTTTTAATATTTCTGTCGAAGAATATTTCTCGTAGCTCTATCTATCCATCCTGATTTTTTGAAGCGTATTTGAATTTTTCGAATCTTAGTATCTGAGAGTTTTAATATCTCTCGAGTTTTAATATATCTCGAAGAATATTTCTCGTAGCTCTATCTATCCATCTTGATTTTTTGAAGCGTCTTTGAATAAGTTTTCTAATAAATTCTTCGGTGATCTAATTTTTAAAACGTATTTGAATTTTTCGAATCTTGGTATCTGAAAGTTTTAATATATATATATATTTGTCGAAGAATATTTCTCGTAGCTTTATCTATCCATCCTCCATTTTTTGAAGCGTCTTTGAATAATTTTTCTAATAAATTCTTCGGTGATTTAATAATCTTTAAAGCATATTTAAATTTTTGAAATCTTGGTATCTGAAAGTTTTAATATCTCTGTCGAAGAATATTTCTCGTAGCTCTATCTATCTATTTATCCATCCATCTTGATTTTTTATATAATATAATATATAAGATAATAAATTCTTCGAATCTTGAAGTTTTAATCTGAAAGTTTTAATAACTCTATCGAAGAATATTTCTTGTAGCTATCTTGATTTTTTGAATTCTTTGAATAAGTTTTCTAATAAATTTTTTGGTGATCTAATTTTTAAAGCGTATTTGAATTTTTGGATCTTGGAATCTATCTGAAAGTTTTAATATTTCTGTCAAAGAATATTTCTCGTAGCTCTATCTATCCATCCTGATTTTTTGAAACGTATTTGAATTTTTAGAATCTTGGTATCTGAAAGTTTTAATATTTCTGTCAAAGAATATTTCTCGTAGCTCTATCTATCTATCTTGATTTTTTGAATTCTTTGAATAAGTTTTCTAATAAATTTGGTGATCTAATTTTTAAAACGTATTTGAATTTTTGGATCTTGGAATCTATTTGAAAGTTTTAATATTTCTGTCAAAGAATATTTCTCGTAGCTCTATCTATCCATCTATCTATTCATCTTGATTTTTAATATAATATATTATATATAAGATAATAAATTCTTCGGTGATCTAATTTTTAAAGCGTATTTGAATTTTTGCAATCTTGGTATCTGAAACTTTTAATATCTCTGTCGAAGAATATTTCTCTATTCGTAGCTCTATCTATCCATCCTGATTTTTTGAAGCGTCTTTGAATAATTTTTCTAATAAATTCTTCAGTGATCTAATAATCTTTAAAGCATATTTGAATTTTTGGAATTTTGGTATTTGGTAGTTTTAATATCTCTGTCGAAGAATATTTCTCGTAGCTTTATCTATCTATCTATTTATCTATCCATCCTGATTTTTTGAAGTCTTCGAATAGTTTTTCAATAAATTCTTCGGTGATCTAATTTTTAAAGCGTATTTGAATTTTTGGATCTTGGAATCTATCTGAAAGTTTTAATATTTCTGTCAAAGAATATTTCTCGTAGCTCTATCTATCCATCCTGATTTTTTGAAGCGTATTTGAATTTTTAGAATCTTGGTATCTGAAAGTTTTAATATTTCTGTCGAAGAATATTTCTCGTAGCTCTATCTATCCATCTATCTATTCATCTTGATTTTTAATATAATATATTATATATAAGATAATAGAATAAATTCTTCGGTGATCTAATTTTTAAAGCGTATTTGAATTTTTGCAATCTTGGTATCTGAAACTTTTAATATCTCTGTCGAAGAATATTTCTCTATTCGTAGCTCTATCTATCCATCCTGATTTTTTGAAGCGTCTTTGAATAATTTTTCTAATAAATTCTTCAGTGATCTAATAATCTTTAAAGCATATTTGAATTTTTGGAATTTTGGTATTTGGTAGTTTTAATATCTCTGTCGAAGAATATTTCTCGTAGCTTTATCTATCTATCTATTTATCTATCCATCCTGATTTTTTGAAGTCTTCGAATAGTTTTTCAATAAATTCTTCGGTGATCTAATTTTTAAAGCGTATTTGAATTTTTGGATCTTGGAATCTATCTGAAAGTTTTAATATTTCTGTCAAAGAATATTTCTCGTAGCTCTATCTATCCATCCTGATTTTTTGAAGCGTATTTGAATTTTTAGAATCTTGGTATCTGAAAGTTTTAATATTTCTGTCGAAGAATATTTCTCGTAGCTCTATCTATCTATTCATCTTGATTTTTAATATAATATATTATATATAAGATAATAAATTCTTCGGTAATCTAATTTTTAAAGCGTATTTGAATTTTTGAAATCTTGGTATCTGAAAGTTTTAATATCTCTGTCGAAGAATATTTCTCTATTCGTAGCTCTATCTATCCATCCTGATTTTTTGAAGCGTCTTTGAATAATTTTTCTAATAAATTCTTCAGTGATCTAATAATCTTTAAAGCGTATGAATTTTTAAAATATTGTAATTCTATCTATCTATTTATCCATCCTGATTTTTTGAAGCGTCTTTGAATAATTTTTCTAACAAATTCTTCGGTAATCTAATTTTTAAAGCGTATTTGAATTTTTGGAATCTTGGTATCTGAAATTTTTAATATCTCTCGAGTTTTAATATATCTCGAAGAATATTTCTCGTAGCTCTATCTATTAATTCTGATTTTTTGAAGCGTCTTTGAATAATTTTTCTAACAAATTCTTCGGTGATCTAATTTTTAATTTTTATTTGAATTTTTGGAATCTTGGTATCTGAAAGTTTTAACATCTCTATCGAAGAATATTTCTCGTAGCTCTATCCATCCATTCTGATTTTTTTGAAGCTTCTTTGAATAATTTTTCTAATAAATTCTTCAGTGATCTAATAATCTTTAAAATATTTGAATTTTTGGAATCTCTATCTATCTATCTATCCATCCTGATTTTTTGAAGCGTCTTTGAATAATTTTTCTAATAAATTCTTCGGTGATCTAATTTTTAAAGCGTATTTGAATAATTTTTCTAATAAATTCTTCGGTGATCTAATTTTTGAAGCATCTTTGAATAATTTTTCTAATAAATTCTTCTGTGATCTAATCTTTAAAGCGTATTTTGGTATCTGAAAGTTTTAATATCTCTCTCGTATCCTCTCTCCACGAACTTTGTTTCTCGATCGAACAGAATAATCGAAACGGAACAACGCGTCATTTACGAGACATTCAAGGGAGACAATTATCCCGTGCTCGAGGATCATCCCTGCTTAATTTCGAGTAAGGAAGCAAAAAGAAAAGAAGAGAAAAAAAAAAAACAACTAGGATCTAGTAGAGATTTTATCGCTGGAAGAAGCTCGCAGCAGCATCCACCTCGCTTTTACGTATTCCGTCCACGGCACGTACGAACGCTCGAAACGTGCGCGTGATGGGGAGAAAAGAGGAGGTGGAGGAGGAGGAGGAGGTGTGGAAGGAAGAAAGGGAGGGAGGGAAGAGGGATTTCAATGGCAAGCAAATAGCACGAAGCGTGGCCAATGGGCTTTCCCTTTGATTAAATGTAAATTGTGCGGGGAACGCGATTAGCGCTCCGTTCTCTCCACTTCGCCTCTGCTCGCCTCCTCCAACAACAATATTCCCCCTGTAAAAAGCGCACAACCGGTTTCTCCGAGTTGTCAGCTGCTTCCAAATCGGTCAGATTTATCATTTCGTGAATTCTTGACGATTCAATTCTTAAAATTTCTTTCATAGATTCCAAGTGTAAAATTTTTCTAAACTCACAATCGAATCCTTGGAATTCTCTGAAGAATCGAGGAAGAGTAAGAGAAAAATATACGATTAATAATCCTTCCTTCGAGAGTTGATCAAAACTTGTTGTAATCAAAAAGGGAGGGAGAGGAGGCGGAGGCTTCTTGAAGACCAGAGGCGGCGAAATTTACATTTAAATTGTGTTTTTCACGCCACCTTGGCAAGAATCCTTGATTAGTCCGATACCGAGCTTTCCACGCTATTACCTCTTCCGGAATCGTTATATCGTGTTTACGATGACGAATCTTTCTTTTTCCTTAACGATTTACGTTCGAGAATTTTGGAAACGTGAACAAGTTCGAAGAGAAACAAAGGAAGTGTTTTAAGAAGTGCAAAGTTCCTTTACATCTATTCAAATGCATAATTTTGTATCACTGATTTTTGTATAAATAAACTTGCATCTACCACAATTATTGCATCTGTATTCCTGTAATTACATATCGAATATTCCACAAATATTTATAATTTTAAGAGGCCGCCAATATTTATATTTGACCCAATCATCGTACTATGCCTGTAATTGTAGGTTAATCGTGATAATGAGCTTAAAATCAACGAGAAATATTTTATAATTGCAGCCACGTTGCTGCAATCTTTTTATTTCATTCATTGTGCGTTCGAGAAAGAGTTCCACTCGATCTCTATCGGTTTATTATCAGGCAGCCGCGTATCGTGGGCAAGAATGATGATGATGGCACCCGGAAATTAAACTCTCCCCCTAAAAGACATGGCACGAAGGGAGAGATACAGAGGAGAAGCACCATCCTTCCTTCGATTCCTCTCCCTTCTCTTCCAAAACACTTCCCTTTCCTCGAAAGACAAATAAAAAAAAGTTTACTTGTCGATCTTCTTGATTGATCCCCTGTGATATTCATCATCCCTCTCTCTTTATTGTATCGATGAAAGGAGAGAAAGTTTGTTTCTTTTCCTTTCAGAAAGGAAAAGATCGTGGTTTCGCATAAAATAAAAACCTTAATAATTTAATTCGAGAGAAAGAAAGAAAGGAAGGAAGGAAGAACGTTATTTCGTTATTTTTATTACAGGCGCAATAATACATTTACTCGCGCCGTGACGCTTTAATTACGCTTTTTTAATCAATCCACCCCCCGAGCGGTTGTTTGCATTAAAATATTTGCAGGCGAACCGGTGGATTTTATTATATACAGCGCAAACAACAATCTATCTTGTCCAGGTGTTTATACGTCACCGGCCTCTCCAACACTCGTACCTTTCAATTTCAATCTCTCCCTCCCTCCCTCTCTCTCTCTCTCTCTCTCTACGTCACGATCCGCAATTAAATTTTCCGTGACAGTAATCGCGCGGCTGGAAAAAGTGCATCGATGGAAAAAATATATATTCGTGTATTCTGCCCTTCCTCCTCCTCCTCTTCTCGTCGATTGTTATCCATTCGCGTTGCAAACGAAAAGGATCGACGAAAGTGACGCGTGTTAAGTCGGTGACGTTTCGTTCCTCTTTCTTTCTTTTGCAACGTGATACCGTTTTCGATCCGATTATTCGAGGCGCGAACGGAAATTGATAATAATTTTAATTTACGTGTTTATGTATCGTTTAAGAAAATGATCTTTCAAACGAACGTGTATTATTAAATTGCAGGAGCAAATAGCTGATAAATAAGTTATGGGCTTGAACGAAAGAATTAAACGAAAGAGAATTGGCGAATCGTTTTCAAATTTTCCCGCCATATTTCATTCGTCAAAAAATTGCAAATGCGAGCACTTTTGTTAGGAAAATGATCTTTCAAACGAACCTGTATTATAAAATTGCAGGAGCAAATAGCTGATAAATAAGTTATGGGCTGGAATTAAACGAAAGAGAATTGGCGAATCGTTTTCAAATTTTCCCGCCATATTTCACTCGTCAAAAAATTACAAATACGAGCACCTTCGTTAGGAAAAACCATCTTTCAAACGAACGTGTATTATAAAATTGTAGTATAAAATGTATTAAAAATGTATTATAAAATGTAAGATAGCTTATAAATAAGTAATGGATTGGAATTGAACGAAAGAGAATTGAACAGTTGGCGAATCATATTCAAATTTTCCCGCCATATACACTCCTTATCGTAGCGTGTTTCGTTAAAAAATTGCAAATACTAGCACCTTCGTTAGGAAAATGATCTTTCAAACGAACCTGTATTATAAAATTGTAGGATAGCTGGAATGGAACGAAAGAGAATTGAACAATTGGCGAATAATTTTCAAATTTTCCCGCCATATTTCGTCAAAAAATTGCAAATACGAGAACTTTCGTTAGGAAAATGATCTTTCAAAACGTGTATTATAAAATTGCAGGATAGCTTATAAGTTATAGGCTGGAATGGAATGAAAGAGAATTGGCGAATTATTTTCAAATTTTCCCGCCATATTTCGTCAAAAAATTGCAAATACGAGAACCTTCGTTAGGAAAATGATTGAAAGATCACGAATGTGTATTATAAAATTGTAGGATAGTTTTTTTGGGCTATTGGAATGGAACGAAAGAGAATTGAACAATTGGCGAATCATTTTCAAATTTTCCCGCCATATTTCACTCGTCAAAAAATTGCAAATACGAGCATCTTCGTTAGGAAAAACCATCTTTCAAACGAATGTGTATTGTAAAATTGCAGGATAGCTTATGGGCTGGAATGAAACGAAAGAGAATTGAACAATTGGCGAATCATTTTCAAATTTTCCCGCCATATACACCCCTTATCTTAGCGCGTTTCGTCAAAAAATTGCAAATACGAGTACTTTCGTTAGGAAAATGATCTTTCAAACGAACATATTATAAATATTATAAACGTATTATAAAAATTGTAGGATAGCTTATGGGCTGGAATGAAACGAAAGAGAATTGAACAATTGAATCATATTTCAAAATGATCTTTCAAACAAACGTATATTACAAAATTGCTCATAAGGATAGCTTATAAATACATTACAAACTGAAATGGAAAGAGAATTGAATTGAAACTTCAAACATCTTCTAGACGTATGCTCTAAGAAAAAGTATGGATATCCAACAAGACATCGATGCTAAATACACTTTTCTACTGTATTAACTAATTATATCACAATCATTCTACTCTCGAATCAATGAATCGTTTTGAAATTTTCCCATACATCGCTTATCAATGTCTCGACAACGAATTCCTCCCATGTGCGCGTTTCAAAAATTGCGAATGCTAGCGTTCGAACGCCTTCTTTACCTTTTTTATCCCGCTGCACACTCGTCGAGACGAGCTGTTTGATGCAAAATCTTACGAATCCGCATCTTCGAATCGAAATAAAAATCTTTCCTCTAAAAGTGGCACACAGATCCAGAATACATTCCTTCATCTTTTGCCTCGAAATCGATATCGATCAAAATTAACGATCAAAATTACTACACGTATAGCTTGTATATTGTTATAATGATTCATCTATCGTATGAATCATTTTCAAATTTTGCCTACATTACGCAACATTATGCGAGCTCCTTTCATTCATCAAGCGTATTTCTGTGTATATTCTCGTTCATGAAAAATTGCGAATACTCTACGTTTTTTAAAATTCAATATCAACCGAGAAACGTATTACGTGGCGTCTTTAATAAAGATCCGGGGATGGGTGGGGGTGGTCGGTCAACGTAAACCTTCCGTCTCTGTTTCATTAATTTGGTGGAACAAAGGGAAGTCAGGTTGACGACGGTTGATTAAATATTGATGTTCCCCAACGGTTCTGCTAAATTGATATCGCCATGAATTGATTCAAAACAATTGTATCGGGATCGGCAAATAAGGAAGGGAAAGGGATTTCAATTTCTGAATATTGAATCGTCGCTGCTCGTCTATAAGCTTTAATTCCTCCCACGCAATAATTTATTCATGGATTCTTTCTTTTTTGTTTTTTTTTTCTTGGAAATATGTTACTCTAGATAAATCTGTCTAGAGGGATCTCTTGACACGCTTTTCTTTTCTTTTTCTTTTTTTTTTTATTGTAAAATGAATTCGTAATTCGCTCCTCCTCCACGAATAATTTATTAACTGGTTGAAAATCAAAAATCTTCGATATATCGTGTATTAGTCGGAAATTAAATTAATTTCTATTAAGTGAAGAAGGAAAAAAGAAAAGAAATTTACTCGTAACTTAACACTTTCGTGATTAAACTTTCGATCGAACGCAGAGATTCATCTTCTTAAGAGATTCACATCTAATCGATCACTCTCTTCTTAACTTTTATCTCCAAAAACAGACACAGATACATCTTTTCGAAAAAATTAACACGTATCTCTATTAAATATTAAATATTCAAATATTACCTTCATCTTAATATTTCTATGATTAATTCTTTCAGTCAAAGATGTGGATACATTTTCTGAAAAAAATTCATACTAATCAATCAAATATTCAAACACTTTCTCAAATATTAATCTTCATCTTAATCATCTAATTTCTTTAATACTTTCTAATTTTTAATTCTTCTAATACCTTCTTTTAATTTCCATAATTAATTCTTTCTAATCAGACGTAGATAGATTTTCTCAAAAAAATTCATGTTATACAATACTACCTTCATCTTAATCAATTAATTTCTTTAATACCTTCTAATTTTTAATTCTTCTAATACCTTCTTTCAATTTCCATAATTAATTCTTTCAATCAGTAGATAGATTTTCTCAAAAAATTCATATTATACAATTGGCAAATTCATATTATCAAATATTTTTAATTCTTCTAATAGCTTCTTTTAATTTCCATAATTAATTCTTGAATACTCTTTGATAATTAATCTTTGAATATTCTCTTTACAATTTCAACTTTAACATTTTCTCAAAAAATTCATATTATATAAATTTTGGTATATCAAATATTCGATAAACTATCTTTACAACTTCAACTTCAACATTTTCACAATTAACTTTTTCAACTTTAATATTTTCTCAAAAAATTTATATTATACAAATTGTCATATCAAATATTCGAATATTTGTCTTTACAATTTCAATTTCAACATTTCCACAATAAACTCTTTCAATGTAGATAAATTTTTTCAAAAAATTCATATTGTACAAATTGGTATATAAAATATTCGAATACTCTCTTTACAATTTCAACTTCAACATTTCCACAATTAACTCTTTCAATGTAGATACATTTTCTTAAAAAATTCAAATTATACAATTGGCAAATTTATATTATTAAATATTCGAATATTCTCTTTACAATTTCAATTTTAACATTTTCTCAAAAAATTCATACTGTACAAATTTTGGTATATCAAATATTCGAATATTCTCTTTACAATTTCAACATTTTTACAATTAACTCTTTCAACGTAGATACATTTTCTCAAAAAAATCATACAATTATATACATTATAAAATCATATCATTATACAATTGGCAAATTCATATTATCAAATATTCGAATACTCTCTTTACAATTTCAACAATTAACTCCTTTAACGTAGATACATTTTCTTAAAAAATTCATATTATATAATTGGAAAATTCATATTATCAAATATTGAAATACTCTCTTTACAATTTCAACTTTAACATTTTCTCAAAAAATTCATACTATACAAATTTTGGTATATCAAATATTCGAATACTCTCTTCACAACTTCAACGTTTCCACAATTAATTCTTTCAACGTAGATACATTTCCTGAAGAAATTCCACCTTAAATACACTAAACAAAAACCGATATATCAAATATTCGAGATACACTTTTCCTAACTTCCACAATTTCTACGATTTTTAACAAAAATTCTTTCGACATCGAACTTACATACATTTTCCTCAAAAAAACAATTCACTTAAATTAAAAACATACTCTCCCCTCCCTTCACAACCTCACGAATTCAACGATACACCTACACATACCCACCCACACACGTTTCCTCGCCTGTTGCACAATCACCGCTCTCCATCGATCTCTCCAAGAGATCTGAAAACGTCTAATCAGATCAACGTCGTCGGAGGGGAGGAAGCGGAGCATAATAACGGAGGGCCGGATATTTCCCCTCCTCCTCCTCCTCCTCCTCCTCCTCCTCCTCCTCCTCCTCCTCCTCCTCCTCGCTCAAAGGAGGATAGCAGCGAGTGGTCGAAAACGGCGGAGAGCTAGAAAAATTGCGGAAATTGCTGGAACCTCGCTTAGAGACTTAAATTAATTCGATTGGACGGCGAGGAGGGGTCTCTCTCTCTCTCTCTCTCTCCTCCACCTGGCGGAGGAGTTTGTATCCCCCCTCTTTTCTAGCTCTCCAAGCGTTCCTCCGCGCCGACTGACAAGGTTTCGCCATTTCCGTGACGCGTCCGGTAACGAACTTCGACCTCCATAACCGGGCGAAACACTTTGCCCTGCTCTCCTCCCTTTTTTGTTATTATTTTATATTTTTCAATCTCCTCCTCTGCACCCCCCCTCTTCCTCCTTCTCTTCCGGTTCGACCGTTCTTCGATACGAACTTTCGTCTCTTCCTTCCATTTCTCCATTCTTGAATTGTTAACGCGTCTTGGGACAGGTTTCACAGCAGGGAGGAGTAGGATGAGTAATTATTATGCTAGCAGGTTCTTCTTCTTTTTCTTGTTGATGGACGAGGATGAAGGGAATCTTGGTGGAATGTGTGGTGAAATGGACCGTTTTCTGGAATAACGCGTGATGGGATGAAATTCTGAATGAAAATCTGATTAAATAAATTTGGTAATTCGGATTATATTCTTACTAGGCGAAATTAAAAAAGCTTGCAACGAGTTTGCAGTCGGTTCGAGAAGATGGAAATCGGTATCTTTGTGGTAAAATTCGGAGAGGGGAGGATAAAATTGAAGAAGAAGGGTTTGGGGAGTGAGATAACAGGGCTGGGTTAATTGTTTCGAATTGTTTGGCGTTTCGCCCAGCGGGGCGTGATCATTATTTTACGCGTAATTAATTTATGCACCGGTCCGCGTGCTGTAACCGCGTGTTATTACGTCGGCTGTGAATCGAGAGAGGATTGAGGATGAGATTTGTTCTCTTTGCCATCGATTTCGACAAGTCGCTTTTTCTTTTGACGTTATTCAACACATTGTAGAAACTAAAATAGGGATACAGGGTTTTGAATGTACATGAATGTACAGATTTAATATTCGCTATTTAAGATTATATGTAAAGAAATAATTTATATAGATTCAGACTATCTATTGAATTTAATTATAGAAACTTAATTTATTAGAAAAAGAAATGATATATCTTTTCTTCTCGAGTCATTGATGTTATTCAACATTGCTCCAGAAATATAATGTTATTGAAATAGTATAGGGATATAGATTTAATATTTGTTACTTAAGGTTATATATATAAGAAACCTAATTTATATCAATCCAAATTATTTACTAAATTTAATTCTAAAAATTTAATTGCTCTACTGAATATATATATTCAGAAAAGAAAATTATTAGAAAAAGAAATGACATTCCTTTCTTCTCAAGACATTGATATTATTTAACATTATTTCAGAAACATTATAGAATAGGGATATATTTAATATTTGTTATACACATATATGTATAAGGAACTTAATTTATATCAATCCAAACTATCTAAATTTAATTTTAAAAACTTAACTGCCCTACTGAATATATATATTTAAAAAAGAAAATTATTAGAAAAAGAAACGATATCCCTTTCTTCTTAAAACATTGATATTATTCAATATTGTTCCAGAAATACGTTATTGAAGTAGTATAGTAGTGAAAGAATATAGATTTATTACTTAGATTTGTTACTTAAAGTTATACATATATAAGGAACCTAATTTATATCAATCCAAACTATCTACTAAATTTAATTCTAAAAATTTAATTGCTCTACTGAATATATATATGTAATATATTAATATTAAAAATTCTAAATATATATATATATATATATATTTAGAAATATTATATATATATATATATATTATATATATATATTTAGAAAAGACAATTATTAAAAAAAGAAACAACATTCACCTTTCCAATCACGCATATATATATTTACATTGTTTTTGTCTCTTCTCAAGTCATTGATATTATTCAACATTGCTCCTGAAAATGTTATTGAAGTAGAATAGGGATATATTTAATATTTGTTATTTAAGATTATACATATATAAGGAATCTAATTTATATCAATCCAAACTATTTACTACTAAATTTAATTATAAATTGCCATAAACTTAACTGCTTTACCGAATATATATATTTAGAAAAGAAAATTATTAAAAAAAGAAACGATATCCCCTTTCCAATCAAGTAAATATATTTACAATAATACATTGTCTTTGCCTTTCCTTGAGCCATTGACATTATTCAACATTGCTCGTATCAAGAAACATAGATACGTTATTGAATGTAATAGAATATTGATACAAGATTTTGTTATATATAATTGCGTATATAAATATATACAGATTTAATATACCGTCGTAAATATTCAAAATATTCAAACTCTTTATTGAATTTCATTCTAAACTCAAAAACTCAACTGCTACATATATACATAATTGTATTAATATATATTAATATTATTATATATTTTATATATATATATATAAATATTCAAAACGATACGAAAAAATCCTTAATGATTAAAAAGAGCAAGAAAGAAAAACTAGAGAAACAACTGTTCCATATATTCACCACAATGCCAGTCACATTACTACTGCCTGAACTTGAACTTCCACCCTCTCCTATTTCGCAAAGAAATATACCATTGCGAATTATACTCGTTGCCCCTTATACTCAACGTTTCCCACGTTCCAAATCTTCCAAAATTCGAAATTCTCTTCTCAACTTTATATCCCCCTCCCCTCACCCGTCGTCCATCGAACCGCGGCGCCCTTTTTTACAACTAAGAATGAAAACTTTCGACGCAAGTTTTCGTAACCGAGTGACGGTAGTTTTCCAGCCGGCACAAAGATAAGGCCCTCCTCTCATAACAGCGCAGGGATTTCACAGGGAGTCGAAACTTTTTCTCGAGTAGCAAAGCCGTTCCTCTCTCTTTTCTTAAGGGGAGGAGAGGAGAGGAGAGTGGAAGTTTCGACCTTTCGGTGGGCCGTCTTTCGGACCTTTCCTCCGCCTCCTTCGTCGTCATCTCCAACCGAGATCATTCGACTGAGTTACCGCCTCGCTTTTGTCCTCCCCTCCTCCGGCAAGGTGTTTCTGTATTATCGAGAGGGATGAGGTGAAAAGGGCTGAGATGGGACACGAGAGTTGTTGAGGCCTTCGAATTTTAATCGATTATCCATGCGACGTTTTGTAACTACTTACTTTCTTTTATTACTATTTCGTTTGAGGGATTTAGGGATAGTTCTAGGATTAATATTGATTTCATATGGTTTGAGAATTGGTTAAGAGCTTTTTTGGAGTGAATTGAGTGTTGATGTAATTGAGTTGTTGCGAATTGAATATGAAGAAATTGGAAGTGATTAATATTCCATAGATTTCATATGGTTTGAGAGTTGAAGTCTTTGAGATGAATTGAATTGAATTTGTGAAGAAATTGGAAGTGATTAATATTTTGTGAATTTCATATTGTTTAAGAGTTGAGGTCTTTGAGATGAATTGAGTTGAATTTGTAAAGAAATTGGAAGTGATTAATATTCCATGGATTTCATATGATTTGAAAGTTGAGATCTTTGAGATGAATTGAGTTGAATTTGTAAAGAAATTAGAAGTGATTAATATTTTATATGGTTTGAGTTTTTTTGGGGTGAATTGAGTTTTTTTGGGTGTTGTGTGAAAGAATTGGAAATGAATTTTAATTTTTATTTCTTTTCGTTTGAGGAATTTAGAAATAATGATTAATATTCCATAGATTTCATTTGAATTTTTGGTGTATGATGGAGTATTTGGATGATGGTATGAGTTGAGTGTTGTGTGAAGAAATTGGAAATGATTAATATTTCATAAATTTCATATGGTTTGAAAATTGAGTTTTTAGGATGAATTGAATGTTGTATGAAGAAATTAGAATGATTAATATAAATTTCTGGTTTGAGAATTGAGTTTTTGGGATGAATTGAATGTTGTGTAAAGAAATTGGAAGTGATTAATATTCTATGGATTTCATGTGGTAATGTTTGAATTTTTGATACATGATAGAGTATTTGGATGATTGTGAATTGAGTGTTGTATGAAGAAATTGGAAATGATTAATATTCCATAGATTTCATATAGTTCAATTTTTTGGAGTGAATTGACTGTGAAGAAATTTGAATTAATATTCCATGGATTTCATATGGTTTGAGAGTTGAGTTTTTTGGAATGAATTGTGAAGAAATTTAAAATAATTAATATTCCATGGATTTCATATGGTTTAAGAATTGAGATCTTTGGAGTGAATTGAGTGTTGTAAAGAAATTGAAAGTAATTAATATTCCATGGATTTCATATAATAATGTTTGAATGATAGAGTGTTTGGATTACATAAAAAGAAATTGACTAATTTTTAATTTTTCTTTCTTTATTTGTTATTAATTATTTAGAATTACTTAGGAAAATTTAAATATTGATTTTGCTCACTGACAATTACTGCAAGTAATTCCCATACACATATTATAGCAAAGAGGAGATCGAAAGTGCTTTAAAAAAAATATATATCTGTTCTATCCTAAAATCGTATAAAAATTTTACCATCGTTACACGTCGTTGTATCGCGTTGAAACGAGGGAGGAATAATTTTAAACCGGTGTCGCATTCGTCGTTTTGATTCCTTCCTTCGATGAACTTCTTCCCCAGGAGTCAGCTTCATCGCGCCATTCCAACTTCCACTTGGAAATTCTCCTCGTGCGCCACACATCAATTTCACTTTCGACGCACGATTCTTTTCGAACCCGATTCTTTCATACCCTTTAATACCGACTCGAGGCATATTTACCGTGAGAATAACTTTCTCAACTATATACTTACGCCACCAGTTATAAAGTTTTTCCCCGGGAATAAATCCGAAGAAACTTGCTCCTTGTCGCGCTTCTCGAGAATATTCTCCTCCCCTCCTCCTTTTCAACTCTTTTTCGTGGAAGAATTCAAGAGATACGTCAACGATGATCGAACGAATTACATCCTCCTTTCTTTCTTTCTTCTTCTTCTTCTTTGAATTTATTTATGCAAAATGCAAATAAAATATATTTTTTTGAGGCTCCATGAATACGATCTCTATATAATTTAATTTTGTTCTTATATTATTTAATGTATGGTTAACTATCAAGGAAGAAAAGAAGCAATGATCATCCTAATCATTCTTCACGGAATCGTCTCGATGATCGAACGAATTACATCCTCCTTTTTCTTCTTTGAACTTATTTATCGTAAATGCAAATAAAAATATATTTTTTTGAGGCTCCACGAATACAATATTATATATCTCAATTTATTATATATCTACAATATTATATCTTTATATAATTTACTTATTAAATTAATCATGCTGATTAAATTTTGTTCTTATATTATTTTATGTATGGTTAACTGTCAAAGAAGAAAAGAAGCAACGTCAAAATTTTTCCAGTCTCGATGATCGAACGAATTACATTCTACTTTTTTTCTTTCTTCTTCTTCTTCTTTGAACTTATTTATTGTAAATGCAAATAAAAATATTTTTTTTTGAGGCTCCACGAATACAATCTCTACAATATAATTTATTTATTCAATTAACCATGCTGATTAAATTTTGTTCTTATATTATTTGATATATGGTAAACTATCAAAGAAAAAAAGAAGAAAAGATGTCAAAATTTTTCAACAATTCTCCTAATTATACTTCACGAAATCGTCTCGATGATCGAACGAATCCTCCTTTTTCTTCTTTGAACTTATTTATTATAAATGCAAATAAAAATATTTTTTTTTGAGGCTCCACGAATACGATCTCTATATAATTTATTTATTAAATTATAATCATGTTCATTAAATTTTGTTCTTATATTATTTGATGTATTACTGGTTTACTGTCAAAAAAGAAAAGAAGCAATGTCCAAATTTTCTAACAATCCTCCTAATTATACTTCACGAAATCGTCTCGATGATCGAACAAATTACATCCTTTTTTTTTTCTTTCTTCTTCTTCTTCTTCTTCTTCTTTGAACTTATTTATCATAAATGCAAATAAAAATATATTTTTTTGAGGCTCCACGATCTCTATTTATAATTTATTTATTATTAAATTTATTAATTATTTATTATTAAATTATTAAATATTTATTATTATTATTAAATTACAATCATGCTCATTAAATTTTGTTTTTATATTGATATATTATTTGATGTATAGTTAATTGTCAAAGAAGAAAAGAAGCAACGTCAAAATTTTCCAACAATCATCCTAATTATACTTCACGAAATTGTCTCGATGATCAAATGAATTACATCCTTCTTTTTCTCTTTCTTCTTCTTGTTTGAATTTATTTATTGTAAATGCAAATAAAAATATATTTTTTTGAGGCTCCACGAATACAATATTATATATCTCAATTTATTATATATCTACAATATTATATCTCTATATAATTTATTTATTAAATGACAATCATGCTCATTAAATTTTGTTCTTATATTATTTGATGTATAATAACTATCAAAGAAGAAAAGAAGTAACGTCAAAATTTTCCAGTCTCGATGATCGAACGAATTACATCCTCCTTTTTCTCTTTCTTCTTTTTCTTTGAATTTATTTATTGTAAATGCAAATAAAAATATATTTTTTTGAAATTCCAAATACGATCTCTATATAATTTATTTATTAAATTACAATCATGCTCATTAAATTTTGTTCTTATATTATTTGATGTATGGTTAACTGTCAAAGAAGAAAAGATGTCAAAATTTTCCAACAATCATCTTTCACAAAATCGTCTCGATGATCGAACGAATTACATCCTCCTTTTTTTCTTTCTTCTTCTTCTTCTTCGAACTTATTTATTATAAATGCAAATAAAAATATATTTTTTTTGAGACTCCACGAATACGATCTCTATATAATTTATTTAATTACAATCATTCTGATTAAATTTTGTTCTTATATTATTTGATGTATGGTTAACTGTCAAAGAAGAAAAGAAGAAAAGACGTATAAATAATTAATTAATAATTATTTATAAATGCAAGAGACTCCAAAGAAGAAAAGACGTCAAAATTTTCCAACAATCATTCTAATCATCCTTCACGAAATCGTCTCTTCATTCAATTACCATAAAAATTTATATCCAAACTTCCAATATTGAACGTAGCTCAACCCTCCTTTCTTCTTTCTCCCTTCCACGTGAAAAATCCGCCAGTGTGCACGAATGATTAATCACAAACCCGATAACAATAGACAATATTTAAACTGCCCAGTTGTCCAAACTTCCCTCCATCCCTCTCTCTCTCTCTCCTCTGAAAATTTCAAACTCCGCTTCATTAACGCTCCCCTCCCAATCTTCCCTCACGCAATAAAGAAACCTTTCCTCTCTTCTTACTTTTACCTCCGAGATATTTGATCGTCTCCTCCCCTCCTCCTCCTCTCCTCGAGGGAAGGGAGTGGAAGTTGCGCACGAGTCTTGCAGAGGATTCGAAAGGAGCAACGATGAAATTAATACTCGCGATACAGCTGATAATCGTGGATGGAAGCCACCCCATTTATTTCGAAATTAAGGAACCACTCGATCGGTGCAACTATCGTTATTAAGCTTGTTGGTATTGGCTTTTAACGATACGCGAAGAGAACTTTTCGTTCTTGTATTGCGTGGAACAGAAGGTGAAATTTAATATTTTTGAGTAAATAAGGGAGGTGTTCCTCTTTTTTCTAGGGAGGAAGAGGAATCCCCTCGAGATAATTAAGGTAATCGTAAAGTATTTTCAATCACCGTTTCTATGGAAGATGACCAAAAAATCAAAATAAATGCTGATATAAAATAGAATCCATCATATCCTATTGGATCAAAAAATGATGTATTAAAATTAATCAAATAATAATTGCTCCAGCCAGAACTGGTAATGATATAATTAATAATATTGCTGTAATAAAAACTAATCATGGAAATTTGATCGTAATTTAATTATAATTGTAACTATTAAATTTAATGATCCTATAATCGATGAAATTCCTGAAATATATGAAGAGAAAAAAATTGCAAAATTTACAGAAGGTGATGAATGGTATAAATATGCTGATAATATACTGTTCATCCTGTTCCTGATCTTGGATAAAATAAATTTCTTAATAATTTCTTGGATAAATTTAATTCACTCAAGTTATATTTATTCCATTCACACTTCAGATATTCGAGTGGAAAAATAAAATTCCCGATCTCGATCAATTTACGAAACGATCGAAGGGAAGAAAAAATTTTATAAAGATTTATAAAGCAAGATTTTAATCGAATTTTAAACATAACTTTCTTCTTCTAAAAAAGAATATATATATAATAAAAATCGAGGAGAGATCGAGGAGGGTTCGAATCTGTTCGAAATTGTTCCAACTTTCGATTTATCTCGTCGAAGCATCAAAGCTTCGAAAAAGCTTGGTTCATCTTCCTCGCGCATTCGAGGACGCATTAAGTTTGTATTAAATTACGCAGCACGCAATAAAGGTGTTCGTAACGTTTCGTTTCACTCCGAGGTAACCGTTTTCGAGGAGGGGGGGAGGAGGAAATGTACTTAAAAAGTTTCGCCCGTCGTTTATTAAAAATGAATTAACCCCTCCTCCTCCCCTCGCGGCAAATGAATTTGTTCCAACTTCTCTCGAAAGCTTCCCTCACCGCGCCGCGACTTTTAATTAATTACCTCGATACTCTAATGCGATCGAATACGCGTTTCGTCGATGAAACGATAAACTTGCGTTGAAAAAGCAGACGATTTCACGGAATACTCTTTTCTTCCTTCATCCCACAATCGAAGTTAAATTAAGGTGTATGTGTATATTAAAATGCTTATTAAAAAAGAAAAATCATTCTTACCGATCTCACGAAATTCTCTCTTCCTTCATATTAAAAATGCAAATTCAGTCGTGAAATCATCAATGCTTATTAAAAAAGAAAGATCATTCTTACCGATCTCACGAAATTCTCTCTTTCTTTATATTACAAATGCAAATTCAGTCGAATGAAATCATCCACAAGCAAGCTAAGATATCAGATATATAAATTAGAAACTTATTAACAATTACCAAGTTAATATCAAATATATATATATAAATTACAAATTTATTAAGCAAACACTTATTAAAAAAGAAAAAGCAGACAATTATTTTTACTGATTTCACGAAATTCTCTGTCTTCCTTTATCCCACAATCAAGCTAAGTTAAGATATCAGATGTATATATACATCCAAATTAAAATTTATTGAAAAAGAAAAATATATCCAAGAAAAAGCAATCATTCTTACCGATTTCACGAAATTCTCTCTCTTCATACTACAATCGTGAAATCATCCATAATCAAGGTAAATTAAGATATTAGATGTATATATATATTTATTAAAAAAAAACATTTATTAAAAAAGAAAAACACACCTAAGAAAAAGCAGCAAAGAGATCATTCTTACCGATTTTATGAAATTCTCTCTTCTTTCAAATGCAAATCCAATCGTGAAATCATCCACAACCAAACTAAGATATATATAAAAATTACAAACTTATTAACAACCAAACACTTATTAAAAAAGAAAAACACATCCAAGAAAAATCATTCTTACCGATTTCACAAAATTCTCTCTCTTCATATATCACAATCGTGAAAGCATCCACAATCAAGCTAAGATATCAGATATATATATAAATTGCAAACTTATTAACAACTACCAAGCTAAGATATCAGATATATATATATATATATATATATATATATATATAAATTACAAACTTATTAACAACCAAACATTTATTAAAAAAGAAAAACACACCCAAGTAAAAGCAGACAATCATTGTTACCAATTTCACGAAATTTTTTCTTCCTTCATACTATAAATGCAAATCCAATCATCCACAACCAAGCTAAGATATCAGATATATATATATAAATTACAAATTTATTAACAATCAAACACTTATTAAAAAAGAAAAGCACACCCAAGAAAAATCATTCTTACCGATTTCACAAAATTCTTTCTCTTCTTTCATCCCACAATCGTGAAATCATTTACAACCAAGCTAAGTTAAGATATTAGATGTATATATATATATATATATATATATATATATATATTACTTATTAAAATACTATTATTAAAATATATATTACTTATTACAATATTTATTAAAAAAGAAAAACACACCCAAGAAAAAGCAGACAATCATTCTTACCGATTTCATGAAATTCTCTCTTCTTTCAAATATAAATCCAATCGTGAAATCATCCACAATCAAGCTAAGATATCAGATATATATATAAATTACAAACTTATTAACAATTACCAAGTTAAGATATCAGATATATATATAAATTACAAACTTATTAACAATTACCAAGTTAAGATATCAGATATATATATAAATTACAAACTTATTAATAATTACCAAGCTAAGATATCAGATATATATATAAATTACAAACTTATTAACAACCAAACACTTATTAAAAAAGAAATTCTCTTTTCCTTCATTCCACAATTATGAAATCATCCATAACCAAGCTAAATTAAGATTATATATGTACATTCAAACACTTATTAAAAAAGAAAAATATACTCAAGAAAAAGCAGACAATCATTCTTACCGATTTCAAATTCAAATTCTCTCTCTTCTTTCATATCACAATCGTGAAATCACAATCAAGCTAAGTTAAGATGTATATATACATCCAAACACTTATTAAAAAAGAAAAACACACACCCAAAAGGAAGGAAAGAACTTAAGAACTTGAGAAGAACTTGGCGGAGAGAAAAATCGGCAAAATCAAGTGTAAAAAATCGTGGCCTCTGAGAGAAGGAAGAAGCGAACAGGAGGCGCAGGTTTTAACGAGGATCCTATCCGTCCATATCTATCGAGGAAGGGGAGTAACGAAGGGCGATTGCAAAGATCGGAAGAATTATCTTTCACCCTTCTCTTCTCTTCTCGAGAAGAGAACGAGGAATAAGGCTTTTATTATTCCGTTTGCGCGTTTCGAAGGATCTCTTCTCGATTCCTCCAAACTCGTCGCGCTAACGAGATACGCATTCGAGGAAAAAACTCTTTCGAACGATCGAAGAAATCGGGGGATTAAATTTTATTCTTCATTAAGCGCCGGTGTTTCTTCTCCTCGAGAGGAGACGGGACGGTTAATTATACGGGATAATTGCAGGAACCCGTGCAACTCTTAACGAGACGGCGATATTTCGAGTGGAAGTTCGTGGAAGGCGATGACGGGTTGTTCGGTTATCGTTTTCGAATTGTTTGTTGTTCCGCAAGTTTCGGCCAAACTTGAGCTCGAAACGTTTCGAAACGATGTAATTTGGGGAGGAAGGGGAGGAGGGGAAGCCAGGATTGTCACACAGGATACAATTAGAGGATCGATTTTGAAGCGAGTAGGATACAATTTCTTAATTTTCAAGAGGGAATAATTTCGAGAATCAATTTGGCTCTAGTTAAAACAAAATGGAGAATAAAATTAGCCGAATAAATGGGATAAGCGTACACGAATTTTCGATTTAGTGAAATTTATAGGGAAATTGAACTCGAATTGTGTATAATTCATAATCGGTTAAAAATAAAATTCGTTAGAATAAGAATATTTTTCGAAAAATTCCAAGGAACGAATGTATTGAAAATGACGAAAGCATCGTTTGCCTTTGTTTCAACGTCGAAACAACTGTAAGCTATCGCTTCGTTACAGAGCCACGTTCGCCATTAACGTTCTTCGAAAATTCCATCGAGATTGCATGCATAGTTAATCGTGTCAGAGACAGGAGAGAAAATTTTTACCATCGATATCTCTCTGACCACTTTGTGTACGATCTTTCCTCCATTCTTACCAAGATTCTTAATACTGTTAACCAGATTTGATCGCCTTTGATATTGGAATATTATCAGAAAGAATGTTTCCTCGATTGATTCTGGTCTAATTTATGTATTTGAAGATATTACGCGTCTATGTGATTTTTTTCTAATTTCTAATTACGATTTCATTCGTGTGAAAATCAAAAGGATTCGTATTCTGATCAAAAGGAGTTATCGAAGGTGTATTTCAGTCCCAAATTTAATAAAACCAAATGGAATTAAGAAGGAGTCTTCCTGAAGTTGGACGGAATTTCTTCATTTATTTTTACATGCTTTTTCACGACGGAGCCTAAAGTTGGAATTTTTTCCACCTTGAATCAGGTGGAATCATCTTTTTGCAACAAAGTTGGCCGAAAAATATTTGAGAAGAATTAAAGATTCGAGGAATACAATACGAATATCTTTTGAGAATAATTAAAATAGAAGGAGATTAGAATTAGCTAAAATTTTTCGATTTGGAACGAGTTGGAAAAAAAGAAAAATGGAAGAAAAATCGGAAGGAAGAGGAAGAGGAAGAAGAAGATTGTCGAGGATCTCGTTCAAACAACTTTCATTTGTCAACTTAGCGCAGCACGATTGGCCGCAAATGGCATAAACCTGGCTCGTTGACTGCAGCTTAACACATCTATGGGGCGGTTTACCGGATGGATTAACTCGAGGGTTTGTCGAGAAAGTTCTTAATGTCGTAATGAAAACAGAAGAGGGGTCGACTTGGCTTGGAGCAGACGTGTCTGCCCGAGGGGAAGCCCGAGCCCGTTGAAAAACTCGAATAACCGTCGTATCCCACCACGTTTAATCCGATAAAAGGGGAACCCAGCCTGATTTTTGGATACGAATAGACATATATATATATATATCCACCCTCTTCCTCCTCCTCCCTCTCCGTTGTTAATCTTTTCTTCTTTTTCCTTGAAATTGATTCCATCCAATCTATTTACTCATTCAGAGAAAAAGAAATTTTAATCTGAAAATATTCTGATCCAAACTTCTACTTTTCATCCAATCTATTTATTCATTCAGAGAAAAAGAAATTTTAATCGTGTCTGAAAATATTTTCGAAAAATTGTAATTCCACTTTCAAATCTGATACAAAATACTTTCCATCCAATCTATTTATTCATTCAGAGAAAAAGAAATTTTAATCGTATCTGAAAATATCTCTGAAAAATTCTCGAAAAATTGTAATTCCAATTTTAAATCTGAACCAAACTTCTACTTTCCATCCAATCTATTTATTCATTCAGAGAAAAAGAAATTTTAATCGTGTCTGAAAATATTCTCGAAAATTAAATCTGATCCAAACTTCTACTTTCCATCCAATCTATTTATTCATTCAGAGAAAAAGAAATGTTTCGATTTTAATCATATCTGAAAATATTCTCGAAAAATTGTAATTCCAATTTCAAATCTGATATAAAATACTTTCCATCCAATCTATTTATTCATTCAGAGAAAAAAAAATTTTAATCTGAAAATATTCTCGAAAATTAAATCTGATTCAAACTTCTACTTTTTATCCAATCTATTTATTCATTCAGAGAAAAAGAAATATTTCATTCCATTCATCGAAAAGAAAAGTTTCGATTTTAATCGTATCTGAAAATATTTCTGAAAAATTCTCGAAAAATTGTAATTTCAATTTTAAATCTGATTCAAATTTCTACTTTCCATCCAATCTATTTATTCATTCAGAGAAAAAGAAATGTTTCGATTTTAATCGTATCTGAAAATATTCTCGAAAAATTGTAATTCCAATTTCAAATTTGATCCAAAATACTTTCTAACTTTTATTTTCCATTATTTTCCATTATCCAATCTATTTACTCATTCAGAGAAAAAGAAATGTTTCGTTCCATTCATCGTCAAAAAGAAAAGTTTCGATTTTAATCGTATCTGAAAATATCTCTGAAAATTATTTTCGAAAAATTGTAATTATAATTTTATTCTTAAATCTGATCCAAACTTCTACTTTCCATCCAATCTATTTATTCATTCAGAGAAAAAAAAATTTTAATCTGAAAATATTCTCGAAAATTAAATCTGATCCAAATTTCTACTTTTTATCCAATCTATTTATTCATTCAAAGAAAAAGAAATGTTTCGTTCGATTCATAGTCGAAAAGAAAAGTTTCAATTTTAATCGTATCTGAAAATACTTTCGAAAAATTGTAATTCTAATTTCAAATTTGATCCAAAATACTTTCCAACTTTTATTTTCCATTATTTTCCATTATCCAATCTATTTATTCATTTAGAGAAAAAGATATGTTTCGTTCCATTCATCGAAAATAAAAGTTTCGATTTTAATCGTATCTGAAAATATTCTCGAAAAAATCTGATCCAAACTTTTACTTTCCATCCAATCTATTTATTCATTCAGAGAAAAAGAAATGTTTCGTTTGATTAATCGTTGAAAAATTGTAATTGCAATTTTTAAATCTTTTCTACTTCCATAGAAATTGACAAAATAAACGAAAGAATATTATATTAAAATATCTCTCCCTAGTAAACAAAATCACAGTTCACAGGAAATCTTGGCGTAATTTTTCGCCGATGTTCCCCGTGACGAAGAGGGGAGGGGGAGGGGGGGGGGATGGTCCGATCAAAACCGTTACATTATTGGCACGAGGATTATGCTGCTCCATTCGGTTAATAAATAAACGACGCTTTTAACTTGCTGGCTGGCTGGCGAGAAATGAAAAAGTAATGACTTCGAAATATTAACGTGGCACTAAGTACCACGTTATGGGGGGGGTAGCGCAGTGGATTACAATCTACGCTTTTGAAACTCGCCATTTTGTTCTTTTATCCTTGAAAAGTTTGACGCGCGAGCTACTTTAAACGACTTTATCAATATTTCTGCAGAGGCTCCAGGCTTTGTAATCCTCTCCTTCTCCCCTCCCCCCCTTTCCAGCCTGGGAAAAAAGGTGTGTATCAGAGACAGAGCAAACTTCTTAATAAACGTAATAGAAAAAGAAGAAAAGGGAATCGATCTATCGAATAACAAATTCTGATAGAATTTATTCTTACAAAAAAAAAAAAGTTCGTGTCAATTGTCGCGCGATTGCGCTCTTGGCAGAGAATTTTTTCAAGTTTCTTTATCTCTCTACAAAAGAGAAAGAATCACAATTCGATTCCTCTTTCCTATAGTTATTAATAATACATTTCAAAAGCGTATATAAAGACGGAACGATTTTTATCCGAAAAAAAAAAAAGAGGGAAACAAATTTCAATCAGAATCGTCAACAAAAAAAAAAGAAGAAAAAAGATGCATATTCTTCCCAACATTCCATCTCTCTGCCCATAAAATTTTTGCGCCAAAGCGACCATGCCTTCGAGCAAGAATCCATTTTGCATTTTGTATTACACCCTCCTCCCGTTCTCTACGTGTTCCGTCATGTCCATTATTACCCGATATATCGAGCAGAGAGGAGACGAACAGACATAGAGAGAGAGAGAGAGAGTGGAAAAAAATAACGAACGAGGAGTGGAAAAAAGGGGTGGAAGCGGTGGCTTATAATTTTTCTTCCCTTTCCTCCAAAAATCCATGCAAATAGCGGCCATGCATGTCTCGTCGAGAGAGAGTTATCTTTGGGGGATGATCTTTGGCGGGCCCGATTTATGCGCCCGAATCCCGCCGATGTGTTTACGCTTGTGTTGGAGAAGATTTATAGGCGGCCTCCCATCCCCATGGGTGAAAACGATCCCGAAACGTTTGTCGGCCAACTAGCAAGACGATACCGTTAACCCTTGCACGGCTATCGGTTCGAGCTTCGAACGACACATGTTCGGCTCATGATTGAATCCTTGAATTCGAGCTTACACCAGATATATATATATAGATGAGGGGATATCGTGTTGTTCGAGCGGTGTTTGAAGTCGATTTTTTTTTTTTTTGCGTAGAATTCCATCTTCGAATCGATTTTTCGTTTTTTTATTTTTTTGGATCGAAACCGATGGTTCGAATACGTTCAGAACGGTGTTTACGGATGAGAGGAGATTTTTGTGTATACAAAAATGGAAAATGGGTCTGGGTGGGGTATAAAGATTTTTTGAAGAAGGTAAATAAAAATGTAGGGGAAATAAAAGTTGGAAAAAGATTGGCTGGTTAGCGTTAAACGTTAGTAAGTATTAAATATTTGTTTGAATCTGTGAAAGAGGAAATAATTTTAGCGATTCTATTTGTATCGTGTTAAAAATATCGGATTATTTTTTCTTTGATAGATTTTTGGATGAATAAAATTAAAAAGAGGGAAGAAAATTCTGTGAATTATTAAACCACGTTGGAAACGATCTTAAAATTATTGATAATAAATAACGAGAGATTTATCGGTAAAAATTGTTAGAAATGAATAATAAATACGTGTATGGAACAAGTCGTTTGAAGCATGAAGGATTTCGCGCGGCACTAAGAGTCACGTGACAGAGTCACGTGACCAGCTTCACTAACGCCTCTCCCACCACTTCTACTTTCAAATCGCTAGCATTTCAAAGATGTCAGTCATACGTGGTTGAATTTGTTCGGTTATCCAACGTGAAATTTGTGTGTTTGCTTGTGAAATGTTTGGTGAAGTGGTGTTATTGTCGATCGAATCCTTTGTTCCCGAGCTTGGAGAGATGTTTATACGGAAAACGTGAGTAACATTCGACACTTTCTTTATTCGATTTAAGGAGAAAGAATAATTTCTAGAGAAGGAAAATTTCTACGTTTCTTCAAGATGGTGGATCACCATCGTTCCTATCGTTCGATATTCTTTGCCACTGTTATATTCAAGTAAAGAAAGGTCGTATTTACGAACGAATTACGAAACGTCGAAAATCTTTCCGTTTAACATTCCGAACCAAGTAAAGGTTATACGATATATGGTTAGGTTATATAACGCGTATATCCGTATATTCGGTAAATTAATACATCGAAACGATACGACGGAAATAAAACGTTGAAGACATATTGCGTTTATCGATCGAAGAGGAGGGGGAAAAAAACAGAATATTACCAATTTTTATCGCAAATTTCAGATCAAAAGCGAGCTATTTATCCGCATCGATCCGCCAACCGAAACGGATTGCCGATCATCGCCACGGATTCGGTTCGTCGAAATCAAAAGGTGAGTCGTCGTAGAAAGTAATCCTTGGTAGAAAAAACAAATTGAAACGTCGGAACGTGCCGCGTGTAGATTAGACCAACTGGTTACTCTTTCTCTCTTTACCCCTTTTCACTGGCCCTCACCCTGACTCTGGCTTTCCACGTACATACGTATACATATATATATATATATGGTATATAACGGCGTATAACGTATAAGCGCACGTAGAGGGCGGGTATATACATACGCGAATGAAAGGACACGTGACATCGAAAACCATGAATAGTTAGGGACGAACCCTTTCGCTGAATCAATAGTCATTCTGGCAAGCTCTCACGGAGATAGACGCAACGGTTTCGAGCTCTCGTTGCTCGTACAGAGAGCCTCACTCGATCGAGTTTGCCGATACACTCGGGCTACTTTTGATCGAGTTATTCATTATTATTGTTACACCGCGGCGGCCGGGACACGATCGACCGAGCAATTTCGCCCGCTCGTTCGGAAAGGGAACGATCGTCGAACGAGGATAAAGACGTTACGTTGCGTTCCTATAGAGTGGAGAGATGGTTCACCGGGTACACACGGGTTATTTTCTGGGAAAATACGGGGAAAAATATGAAGGGAGGGAGGGATCGTTTTTTTTTTTTGTTCGTTTCTTTGATATTTTAGAGTTTACTATATGCCCCTTTGATGTATGCACGTAACTATGCATATAACGTTGTGTTTCGCTGTGTTATGGAGTCTGGCGAAACACAAGAGTGGAATTCCACTCAATTTTTTAGCTCGAGTGCCGTACAAATTCTTTTCTCCTTTTATTATTATTATTATTTTTTTTTCCCGGAGGACGCTTTCCAAGTTTATTGTTTATTCGAAATACTTTCCCTCCTGCTCCTCCCCCCCCCTCTCCTCGCACTTTCGATTCGAGAGAGAGACTATACTATAGTTTTAAGTGGGGGAACAATAGAGCAGAGCGGGAAAACCAAGTACACTTGTACGCATGGTGGAATTGATGAAGTTTGTACGTGTTGTGTCGTGGCGAAGAGAGACAGAAGAGACCAGAGTCTCATTTTTCTCGCTCTGGTTTATCGTATTAAAGGTAGAAAAATATTCGGATTTATCTTTATGCTTCCTTTAATATATATACAAAAATTTGAATATCGCCCTTCGCGCGACGAACGAGAGAAAAATATTAGAAGATGGATTATTTTTCTCATTTAGCCCCGTGCCACAACGACAACGATTAAACGCTAAACAATAATATTGTAAAACAAACAAGCGAGATCAGCGCTTCCACGTAGATCTTGTTTATTTAATCCTCTACAATATTCCACGAATATTCCTACCGTGCATACCCGTGTTTACTTCTAAACGTTGTTGCGCGTTATTGTAACGATAGTATTAACATTAATAACGCGAAATAACTATCAAAATTCAACTTATCTCTCTCTCTCGTGTTAATAATTTCGCGTGTATCGAACGAATCGCTCGTCCTTCATTTTTTTGCACCATGAATATGCACTTACCAGCTGAATCGAACTGTTCATCGTTGCTACCCCGACACGCGACCCTGCCACTCGTGCTTGTCTTCTGAAAAAGATGATTAAACGGGAGACGGACGGAGAGAGAGAGAGGGAGGACAGTCGACCGTGCACACACACACGCGCGTTCCAACACACTCTCGCTGTGGCCACGAACGTATACAACCAGGCGTATTAAAAAAGGCGGACAATGAGGCGAGCAAATAGAGTCTCGCTCTCTCGCTCGCTCGCTCTCTCGCTCGCTCGCTCGCTCGCTCGCGGTTTGCGGTTTGTCAGGCGTGCAGCTTGTTTTTTCATCGTCGCACCGCGTGTTTAACGGACAAACTCTTTCCATTACTTTAAAAATAAGTGCATTAAGCGGCTCCTCCCTCCCCACACCCACTCCCTCCCCTCTCGTTTTCCGCTCCACGGATTCATTGTCAAACAAGTTTTTCAACGTGGAGCGCGACTTATCCGCTGGTTAGAAAATGCCCTCCATCGTGCATGCGACGATGGAATGACAATCGGCTGGGAAAAGTTTGTCGGAAAAAAGAAAGGAAAAAAGTAAAAGTCCCCGCCTTTGCCGTTTTCTTTTTTCTTTCTTTCTTTTTTTATAATAAATATGTTAAGGAATGGGAAATCGATCGTATCTGCTATTGTTAATAATAAGATTGGCCTTCGAATTCAAGAATCTATCATATTTAGTTTTCGAATAATTTAAAAAAAGGAAACGATCTTTTTTTTTTAATGAAAGACGTTTTTTAAAACTATCTTCAATTAAATTACCTCTTTTATATTTATATTAAAACAAATAATTCTAAAATTAAATTTATTGAAGCTCATCTTGAATATACTACTATATTTTGATTCGAATTACTATTCTATAAAATTTCTCTAACTCAAATAAATTCAGTTAAAACAACAATACATAAATATAAAGTCAAGTATCAGAGTCATATCGTGGACTAAGCATCTCTAATTAGAGATATAAAAAGCCGCCAATATATCTCAATATATTAATTACCTTTTTATAATAGGATATCTATCCTAAACCCTTTCTTACTTAAATTTTTCAACAAAAAAAATTATAAACAATTATTATCAATTAATTCTAAATCTCATCCAAAATCGATAAATTTAAATCTATATAAATTAATAAAACTTTCATTTATCGTTTCATTCAATTCTCTGTCTTAATTACAATTTCACTTTAATTTTCGATAAATTTTTACATATAATCGATCGATATCGATTGTTGCGTCCGATTTGACTGTCGAAACGAAGGCACGAAAGAATATCCGCGGGACAAAGGGGAACGTAATGAAAAGTGTCCGGCTCGACGATGCAGTGCGGCAAAAGAGGGGAGGGGTAGCATCCACCGTCTCCCTTTGAGTGGAGCGTCCACTCCTCCGGAATTCAGCCCAGCTTCCTCTTTGTTTCCGTACATCTGATAACCGCCATTCCTTTTCCCCCTGAAGTCCGCCGAAGGATCAAGGAGGCGGGCTGGCAAAGGAGAAAGGAGGAAGGGTCGAATGAATGGCGGCGACGAAAGGAACGGATGAGTTGTTTGCCCCTTGAAAAACACGATCGGCCAATTCGCGTGGACAAAAAACCCTCTTCCTCTTCCTATCTCTCTCTCTCTCTCTCTCTCTCTCGCGTTCTTCTAGGCGAAGAGACAAAGAGAGAGTATAAATTTTCCTCCAAAAATCGCCAAAGAGTTTCGAAGAGAAAAAGAAATTCCTTAGATTTTTAATATTCGGAGAGAAATGATCCGGTGATAGTTATATTAATCTCGTCAGGATCGCGAAATATAAAGAGACAAAATTGCACGATATACATATATAGTCGGTTTACAATTGCACGAGGCGAATTTTCATAAAGCTATTTTTATATGTACATATATATAAAAGCATAAGATTCTTTGAAATGAATGGAATACTATCCCACGAAAATTCATTGCACGAATGTTTACTCGTAATTGCATTCATATTATTCGCGGACCGCCCGCCGCTGTTTTCGCGTTTCAATAACAGGGGAGCTTTTGTTCGGGCTCGTTGTCTTTAATGAACACTTTCACAGAGCGCGATCTCTTTTATCTCCTTCCTCGCCTTCTCGCGCGTCAATCCTTTCCTCCATCTCGAACAATGCGTGCGATGGACACGCTTGTTCTTTTTCTTTTAGGAAGAAGGGTGGAAGTATCGTCATCAGAATCGTGTCATTTTTCCAGATACGAGGTGATTCGCTTTTCTTTCTTTTCGATGCATTTCGTTTTGCCATAAGCTATATTTATCGTAGGATAATATAGGGAGGGGAAGGGAAGGGAAATTTCTGTTCTGGAGATACGTGTGGCACGATGGATGAATATTTGATCGAGATTTCGGTCGGGAAGGAAACGCGGAATTATGAAATTTTAACTTTTAATTCGCGGTGATTAATTAATAATCAGGTTTTATCTAATTAGATTAGAAGGAAGGATTCGTAAATATCACCGCTTCCTACTTCAATAATTCTGAAACTCGTGGATCAGTAAATTAAAATTAACTTTTAATTAATTGTATTTCCAATTAATATGTTTCAATATAAAAATCTTTCTTTCTCAACCGAGAATACAAAATTCGTGCAATTAATGAAGCGTTCCAAACATTTCTTCCCTTTTCTCAATTCTTGTTAAAATTTCCCCGTTCAATTATCGCGAAATGCGCGTAACGAAAAGGATAAAGAATTATATATTTTAAGAAATCGGAATATTCAGCGTATTCCGCCACGAAAATCCCTGCCTTCTTGTCATCAGCAATCAGGAGAATCGTCTCACGTCTTACGCTCTCCCTATCCATCCATCCATCCGTCCATTCATTCCCTCCCTTCCCCCCTCGACAGCGAAAATTCGCAGTGACGTTGAACGTTGCTGCGATGCGATGCATCGATAAAAGAAAAAGAAGGAAACGAGAGGAAAAAATCGAGACAGATAGAGAGAGAGGAGTAAGTTCGACGTTTCCACGTTCCTTCCTTCCTTCCTTCCTTCCTTCCTTCCACCCTTTCACGTCAATCCGACTAGCATTTTCCGCTCAAAAGTTTTTCGCGCGGCGGAAAAATCCGCAGTCGAATTTCGCTTGCGAGCCGTATTCTAAATCGAGGTGCGTAATCCGAGAGAAAATCATTTCGATGCGGCGACGACCTCTCGTTTTATCGGAGGAGGAAAAAAGAAGGAAAGAAAGAAACTCGCGTGTTTCCTAGAGTTTTATCACGTCGGATTACCGCGTCGAAGATTGTGAAAAAAGAAAGGATGGAGGTTCAAAGGAATTATGACGATTTATAGGAGGAGGGGATAGTGCATGACATACTTTGAAACTATTTTATTTTTTTCGGAGGGGGTTTCTTTTGGCTTGGTGTTTTTTGAGTAATTTTTTTTTCTTGGCAACGATAATTTTCGATTAATTAGATTTAATGTTAATTACTGATGAGGATTGAGGAGGTAGATTGTCACGTATTTTGATAAATTAACAAAAATCTCTTATATCTAGAAATTACGTTGTCAGACGCAGAGGACGTGAAAAGGATTTGTACCATAGTTTTTCAACAAGGTATATTTTTTAATCCAATTCCGAGTTTCATTTCCACGGAACGAAATTTTTGTAGTCAATTAAAAAAATATTTCTACCCTGCTCGGCTATTCAAATATTTCTACCTATCCTGTATTCAGTATTTTTTTTTCTCCATTTCTTCTCCCTTCTTCTTATATCAATTGCCCGAAACCATTGTATTAAATATGTTGGATATATAATTAATTGGATTATCGAAACATAACCTAAAAATTCCACGAAACCGATTCATCGTCAAAATTCTCGTCCTCGTCGATCCGCGACTAATGAGGCAAATGACCATATATATATATATTTTCCAGCCTAGCTGCGTCGATACACCATAATTCCCGTTAAGTTCGACTCGAAATAATTAGGGGTTACTATCTGACGATACGTACGAGTGCATGGGAATAGGATTCATTTCCACGTAGCGCACGTGCCATACAAATACATACACATGCACAACGTAAACACACGCATACGCAGCGACGTGTGGACGTGGAAGAGAGGGGAGAGGGGAGAGGAGAGAGAGCGTAGCGAGGGCTGAATTTGGGGTGCGGAGCATAACAAGCGTGGCTAACGAGGTACGGCAGATTTTATGGCCAGATGGAGATGATGCGATATCCGCGATTGATGCCGTACACACATTGGGAGAGTAGTACTCTCCGACCAGCCGGGCTTCCCTCTCCGCAATGAGATAGATTCGCGCTCTCATTATCACGACCGGTCTACCGCTATCCACCGAGAGAGAGAGAGAGAGAGAGGGAGGGAGAGAACACGTTCCAAGAGGCTATAAAGACATTACGCTCGAATTATCACAAGCCACGGAGCGGTAATTATTTTCTGAACGCGGGAAAATGAAGCGGCGGGCGAGCCAAGTCTCTCTCCCTCCCCTCCCCGAATCACAGGGATTATTATCGAGTGTATCGGGGGAGGGGAGGGTGTCTGAATTGTAACGAGGAGAGGGGAGAATATTTGCGGTCGAGAGTTGCGTTGAATGGAAGAGGAATGGTTTCGGTGTCATTAAGATACACGCTATATCGTGACGATATGTGTAATTTTTGAAATTGTGGTTTGATTGTAATGGAAAAATTTGGGAAGCTTTAGGAATATTCGGTGTATGAATCTTGTGAGATTGGAACATCCTCCTCGATAATCCATCGATGATTATTTCGTAAATTTTGAAATATATATTTTCAATTTAACAATTGGAATTAATATTAACTATTTGCCTTCATCATGTAATAAATAATCAAGTTTCTCGTACTTTTGGTGAAACATAACCTCACTCTTTTTAATATGCGAACAATACGCTCGGTAAAACAGAGCAATTTATTTTTCGTCTTAATAGTCCAAGATTTAAATTTAGAAAAATTAGATATCTTCTTTAATAATTGGAGTTGATCTTAACTATTAGTTTTCGTTATTGTGCTTGGTAAATAATCAAGTTTCTCGTAACATACTTTTTGAAGCTCTTTTCGTGAAACATAATTTCTTCAACTTTTTAATATGCGAATAATGAGACACGCTCGGTAAAACAGAGCAATTTATTTTTCGTCTTAATAGATTTATTCCAAGATTGAAAAATTAGATATCTTCTTTAATAATTGGAATTGATCTTAACTATTAGTTTTCGTTATTGTGCGTGGTAAATAATCAAGTTTCTCGTGACATACTTTTTGAAGTTCTTTTGGTGAAATATAACTTCACTTTTTAATATGCGAACAATGAGTCACGCTCGGTAAAACAGAGCAATTTATTCTTCGTCTTAATAGATTTATTCCAAGATTGAAAAATTAGATATCTTCTTTAATAATTGGAATTGATCTTAACTATTTGCTTTCGTTATTGTGCATGGTAAATAATCAAGTTTCTCGTGATTTTCGATTGTTGAATCATTTTCGTAAAACATAACCTCACTTTGTAACGTGCAAGCAATATGAGACGACGAATACGTTTCGTTTTTTTTTTCTTTTTTCCACCAAATTGATCTCTGGAAAGCTTCAGAAATATTCAAATAAATGAATTTTGAAAAATATTCTTTTCATCAATCTCAAGTATCTTAAGTGTTTGCTTTCATTATTGTATAATAAATAATCAAGTTTTTCGTAAAACATAACCTCACTTGTTCGTAACAGTACGAGAACACGTTCGATTTTTCGTCTAAATGGAATTCTAAGAGTTATTGCAAATATTCGAATTCCAGTAATTTTATCGATGGCAACGATGGATCGAAACGTTTCATTTTTTTTTCTTTTTCTCTCTCTCTCTCTTTTTTTTTTTTTCCACTAAACCGTTTTCGGCCGATCTTTCGTCGGTCGAACGCACACGCAACGCGTGTCGTGATTTGCGAAGCGAAAGCGTTGGATTTACGAATGTGTTAAAATTTCAGTGGCGGGCAAAAATCCGGCAAACATTTCCTGCAACTCTTTCGTCTGCAAGCCGTTTCCCGCGTGCACAGTCGGCTTTGTGCGTGGATATACATCCAAAGATAAAATCGAGTTCCCACGTAACCCACCGTTCAAAGAGCTTTTCAATAAACAAATTTTTTTCTTTCCTTTTTTTCCCTTTTTTCCCTTTTTTCCTTTTTTTTTTTCACAAACGTCAGGGACAAGTAATGGTACGACTGATGAAAAAGTAAAAACGCGAGGTATATTCGTATATGTAAAGATTCAAAAATATTTCTTCCTTTTTTTTCTTCTTTTCTTTCTTTCCTTTCTTCCTTCCTTCTTTCTTTACTTTTTATTCCAATCCCAAAAGAATTTTTTCGAATATTAGTCTCGATATATCGAGAGATTCGTTAAAATAAACGCATATGCACAGAGAGAGTTTGTATAGAAATGTAGTATTTGAATCTATCAGATTAATGGACGAATATCTCTCTTGGCTTTATCGAATTTCCGCTCGAACTTCTCGAATTGGAAAGGCGAAATCAAGGCTTTAATATACGACGAAAAAATTTGGCCGGGAATATTGAAAATTTGAAAAATCGCGGATTTTACTAAAAAATAAAAAACATAGGCGGGTTGTTTCATCAAGAGAGAAAGATATACACGGGATGAAATCTCTTATGTTTTCCCTTCTTGGAATATCGAAGGAAGGAAACGTAGAAAAGGAGGTGAAAATAATTTTTATGGAATATTAACAATTTATTTATAGAATTGGCATTTCTCTTATTACAGATGTAATCTTTGTCTTTAAGTAGAATCGACATACGAACATTACCAATTGTGAAAAAAAAAAAAAAAAGGAAAGAAAGGAAAAAAATTTAAGAGATTCCTCGCTGTATAATTTTAGAACTGTGAAATACGATTCTTACACGGAACGAGGGAGGGGAGGGAGATAAAATATCAGCCAAGTTTCTACGAGTTCTTTCGATGTTTGATATCCTTTTGATATTCTATTTTCTGATTCCTCCTCTTCTCCCCTCCTCCTTTTAGATCATTCTTGATTCTCCTGATCTTGCGAGGGATGAATAAGAGAATAAATTTCAAACTGCGTATCCTTACAGCCTTTTTTACAAAGAATGTTCCCGTTGATCTGAATTATTAATCGAAAACTATATTTTTTCTTTTTTTCATTATTTATTTTAATTATTTTTCTTCAATAAACGATCGTTTATAATATTATTCCACAAATTTTCCATTCTGATGATCCCTGATCTGGGCTCCCGTTGATCTGAATTATTAATCGAAAACTATATTTTTTTTTCATTATCACTCGTTTATAATATTATTCCACAAATTCTGATCTATCCTTGACCTGGACTTGTTGCATTATTTCAACCCAGAAAAAGAAGAGATCAAATAAGAATATAAACGAATCCCTTCCTCACTGATTTGAGACGAAATTTTTTTTTTTTGATGACGTTGATTCAAGGAGCAAATAGAAACAAATAGAACGTTGAAGCTTAAAACGTATTGCTGAAATTGCCTGGCCACCTGCCGCTCCATTATAATAATTATTGGCTACGATTCATTTCCTCGGATGCGCCAGTTGCAAACATTAATCGTCCACAATCTCCCTCCCTTCCTTCGAAATTATAAACAATGGCAAACACGTTGATTAAAATGGACGAACTGAGGACAAGAAATGGTATTCTTCTCCTTTTCTCTTGTTCTTTATCTTCACTTAACTTGTTGGTGATTCCTCTCAGACTTGTGAATTGAATAAAAGTAGGATAAAAAAGGATCGATCGAATTATTTCCTTCTTCTTTCAATATTTTTTTACAAATTAAAAAAGTAAGCGAGGATTGATTCGAAAAGAGAAATTCTCAGGGAGGCTTCCTCTCTTTTTCTCCCCCAAATTTCCAGTCAGAAAAGAGGAAAAAACTCGGGAAAAAAAGTAGCAGACAGTCCGCGACTCTTTGTAATCACGCGGCACAATCAATCACTCGTCAAACTGTGCGTCTCTCCACCCTTCCTCTCTCTCTCTCTCTCTCTCTCTCTCTCTTACACACACAATTTTTCAAGCGACCCTCGTCCCCAATTCGTCTCCTCGCTCGAATTGGTCACCGACAAAGAGGTCCAAGGTCCAACCTCAACCTTCTCTGACAAAAATATATATATATATATACATTCGAAATATCCAACCACCACGATTTAATCCATCAAATGAAAACCGACTTTGGACAGGTTTTGTCGCGATTCCAATCGTTTCGTGGACTCCAACTGCAACTTTTCCTCTCCTCCCTTCTTTCCTCGAGAGAGGAGGAATGAGGAGAGGTTTCAGATTTCGCGAGGATCGTCTCGACTCGATGTCATTCGATGAATCGTAATGGGTCGAACTCGATTAGCCTAGCTAGATGTACTCTCCTTCCTTCGAGTGGACACGCTTTTAGGAGCGTGATTGTGTGTAGAGAATGGCGAGTGGAGGTTTGCGGTAAATGAAAATGGCGCGAAAGTTTGTTTCGTCGCCCGATTTTCTTTCGTTACCGTTCTGATTTCGGATAATATTTTTCTCTCTTTCTCGTTTTCTTTTCTTGGATTGGCAATTCATGTTAAAAGAATTCGCTTGTAATTTTATATTTTGCGAATTCTGTGAATTTGTCGAGTGTTCTTTTATTCGAGTTTCGAGGTTGAAAGTTAGAATACGAATTACAATTGTATTGTATTTAGGATTGACACTTCTTTTTTGATATGTATTTTTTAATTTGCAATTTTTCTTCATGATTTCAATGTTTTTCTCTCTTTCTCGTTTTCTTTTCTGGATTGGCAATTCATGTTAAAAGAATTCGCTTGTAATTTTGCGAATTTTGTGAATTTGTCGAGTGTTCTTTTATTCGAGTTTCGAGGTTGAAAGTTAGAATTATGAATTACAATTGTAATTAGGATTGACACTTCTTTTTTGATATGTATTTTTTAATTTGCGACTTTTTTCCATGATTTTGCAAAAAGTTTCAAGGTTAAAAGTTAGAATACGAATTACAATTAGGATTTAATTCTGTGTCGAGTATTTTTCTTTCGAGTTTCAAGATTGAAAGTTAGAATACAAATTAGGATTTAATTTTTTTTATTATTTTAGTTTGATATTGATATCTTTTTTGATATATATTTTTTAACCCTTTGCGACTTTTCTCCATGATTTCAATGTTTTTTTTCTCTTTCTCCTTTTCTTTTCTTGAATTAGCAATTCATATTAAAAGAATTCGCTGTAATTTTATATTTTGCGAATTCTGTGAATTTGTTCTTCTATTCGAATTTCAAGGTTGAAAGTTAGAATTACAATTGTAATTAGGATTGACACTTTTTTTTTGATATATATTTTGTAATTTGTGACTTTCTTCTATGATTTCAATGTTTTTCTTTCTTCTTTTTCCTTTTCTTTTTTTGAATTGGTAATTCATATTAAAAGAATTCCCTGTAATTTTCATTATATCTTGCGAATTCTGTGAATTTGTCGAGTGTATCTCTATTTGAGTTTCAAGGTTAAAAGTTAGAATACAAATTACAATTGTAATTAGGATTTAATTTTTATTATTTTAGTTTGATATTGATATCTTTTTTGATAGGTATTTTTTAACTCTGCGACTTTCCTCCATGAATGTTAAAAGAATTCGCCGTAATTTTCATTATATATTCAAGAATTTTTATTTTCTGAATTCTGTGAATTTGTCGAGTATTCTTCTATTCAAGTTTCAAAATTGAAATGAAAGGAAAGTTAGAATTACAATTGTAATTAGGATTTAATTTTTATTATTTTAGTTTGATATTGACATTTCTTTTTTGATATATATTTTTTAACTCTTTGCGACTTTCATCCATGATTTCGCAATATTTTTTCTCTTTCTCGTTTCCTTTTCTGAACAATTTCTTGGACAATTTATGTTAAAAGAATTCGCTGTAATTTTGATTATATTTTGCGAATTCTATTCGAGTTTCAAGGCTGAAAGTTAGAATACGAATTACAATTAGGATTTAATTTTTATTATTCCAATTTGACATTGATACGTATTTTTTAACTCTGCGCTTCCACGATTTTCTCAGTATGCGAATTGTGAGTGTCTCGTTAGATGGCAAATCGATTCTGAATTATTAGAATCTTGTGTCAGTTCGGATTAAACATTTATTAATTTTTCGATTTCCTACATGTATCTTTTATCATTTTCTCTGATTCAAATCAAAGATTCATCTTCGTTTGGGCTAATTTTATTTAAATCCATTCTTTTTAGGAAACTGTCGAATCCGAGACGATTATTTTTGGAGGAATTTGACATCGAATATCTTATCTCCGTTTTAAAGTATTTAAATTTACAACATTTCCTGATAAAGAAATAGAGAGGTGACCTATTAAATCGGAGATAACGAAATCTAGCCTCCCACTCGAGTTTTTCTATAACGTGAAAGTATATCTAAATATATATAAAATTAACATTTAATTGTATGAAATACGTAAATGTAGAGAAAATACAATTTAAAATAAAATAGAAATAAAAACTAATAAACATTCAAACATATTGAAAATGAAAAGAACGATATTCACCATTTAAATGATTTCTCGTTATTCATATTCGTCACTTTCTTCCTAAAATAAATTTCTTTTAATTATCGAAAACTGTTTCTCTTTTCCATTTTCTCATTCGCCATATTTTCGAATGTTTTAATTCGTAACACAATTCGTTTTTTCGATATATAAATCTTCTTATTATTCATACCTTCAACTAGCTGTACAACTTCATAATCGAATTAACGTCCAAGAATTTCCTCTCTTATTATTAATAAATAAATAATAATAAAACAATAAATTAATAAATAAAAATCGGTAATCGATTTAACTCTTCCATATCTAAGAATATCTCCACAACAAAATACACAATTAATTCTAAAAATATTTCGACATTCAAACATTCGTGTTTGTAATTCGTGTTCTAAACTAATGGAATCACTGATTATACGAATCTACGAACGAAACGTGGATAAAGATCGAACGCCAGTTGTCGACACGAAACGATTTCGAAACCAAACCTTCGTCCTTTTCCTTTTCATAATCCACCATATATATATATATTTACCCAAAGATCTGGATCCACTCCTTAGTATCCCTCGACGAGTATCGGCCAGCAACGCGATTTCGAAATCGAAAACCGAGCGCTGTTTGAACCGGGCAAATATAAAGAGCAAACGATACCCACCGCCCTCCCCCGTCGATCGATCGATCTCCTCTTCGAGCCCCCCTCGAGTTAAATAGGATAGGCCACGAAGAGATTTTGTCCCGGTTTCCTTGTTTGCCCTTCCCTTATAATGAAAAAATAAACACCGCCCCTCCCCCTCTCCTTCTCCTGGCACAAGTTTCGCGGTCGAGGTCGGGGTAATTTCGACGGATTGATGGGATTAGAGGAGGGTGGAATTTCTGTAGATGTTTTTTTTCGAGAGAACGAAATAATTGGTATCGATAGGGTCGAGTGAAAGGAGGGGAGGAATTATGGAATCGATGTAGTTTTGGATAAATTTTGAGAATGAAATGGAAATTCTTCGTTGTTTCTTCATTCTGTACTCTCGATTTTTCTAATAGTATTCGTTTAATTGTGTGGTTTATATTATCGTGTATTAAAATTGGTAGACGTGTACAGGTAAAGATAAAGTCTTTTCATAAAATGGAACGTCAATTTCGGCAAATAAAACTTTATTTTTCTCATCGTTGATTTTAAAATGCGTACTTTGAGACAGATATTCATGTCTCTTTCGAAGTATATTTTCGTTAATTTTCCTCGATGAAAACTTCCACTTGTTTCCTCGAAGAAAAAGCCGCCAAATATCGACGAATTTTATATAAAATTTCGAGATTTTTAAGTTGTAATAACAACTAACGACTTGTTACGTTCCTAATACTTTTTCTAATTTAAAAAATAATCAGAATTCGTTTCATAATTATGATTCGATTTTACTAAAATATACATATATTTTTTCTTTGCTCTGCCGAAAATATTCTCCTCATAGGGTTAAAGAATTGTATAATATTATTGTATATAATTATAAAATATACATTTTTTTTTTCTTTGCTCTGTCGAAAGTACCTCCCTAAAATATACATATATATTTTTTGCTATAATATAATATTTGAAAATATGTTCCCCACAGGGAGGAATTAAAGAATTGTATCGTCTGATAATTATGATTCGATTTTTATATATATATATATATTTTTTTCTTTGCTCTGTCGAAAGTACTCCCCTAAAATATATATATATATATATATATTTTTTCTTTGCTCTGTCGAAAATACCCCCCTAAAATATAGATATATTTTTTCTTTACTCTGCTAAAAGTACCCTCTCCCCAGGGTTAAAGAATTATATTGTCTAATAATTATGATTCGATTTTACTAATATATATATATTTTCTTTGCTCTGTCGAAAGTATCCCCCTAAAATATATACAAAATATATATAAATATGAAAGATAATATATATATATATTTTTTTTCTTTCTTCTATCGAAAATATTCTCCCCACGGGGTTAAAGAATTGTATCGTCTGATAATTATGTTTCGATTTTATTAAAATATGTATATATTTTTTTTCTTTGCTCTGTCGAAAGTACCCCCCTAAAATATATATATATTTTTTTTTTCCTTGCTCTATCGAAAATACTCTCCCCACGAATATAAATATGTATATTCGTATATTTTTCCGGATAAAAAAAAGAAAAAAAGGGTTAAAGAATTGTATCGTCTGATAATTACGATTCAATTTTACTAAAATATATATATATATTTTTTTTCTTTATTGAAAGTATCCTCTCCGCAGAGTTGAAGGGTTCTCACGTTGATTTCTCGAGAATTTATTCGTCACATCGTACGTATAATATTCCAATTTGCGTCGATCCACGATTTCGTTACACCCTGTACATACCCGCGAAAAAACACACACAGCAACGTACGGGGATACGATATACGCTTTTTCAATATCGATAATGCGTTTTCCCTGGACTATCCAATCCAATGGAGAAGCGGCCACCCTGCATGGATGATAAAGTTACGCCGAATGGCCACGAAGAGGAGGGGAGGGGAGGGGTGGGCTCCGGCTTAAATCTTGACAAACCTTCCCACGAGTTTCAAAACTATACACTGCAGTTGTATCTGTGTATATATGTATATATATGTATATTCGTGTATTTTGTCGGATAAAAAAAAGAAAAAAGGGGGGGGAAAATGAATCTGTTACTTCGAAACATTGCGTTTTGATGCGATCGAACGAGTTCTACGCGGTTCTACGAGTTCTAAATGCGAAAGATAAAAATTGGACTTGATAGGTCGAGCCTCGCGAAGGAATGTAAATGAACTTTCTCGTGGAAACCGGACGGATTTGTTCTTTCGATTTTTTTGGATATGTATTTTGAAGAAGAGGAAGAATATATATACGTGTTTTTTTTTTTTATATATAAGTTTGTTATTATTACTTCTTTTTAAATTTCTTTTTTTCTTGTGTTATAAATATATAAGATTCTCATGTTGTATCATTCGATGTTTCGATGAATTTTTGACGAAACCAATGATGATCAGATTGATATTTTTGAGAGTATGGAACGATTGGGTTAAATTTAATGTATCTTGGACGAATATATGAAGGCATTTTGATCATAATTATATATAATATTAACAGGTTGAATGTATATGTGAGAAAAGATCCTCGTGATTGATTGATTCGTTTCGAAGATAAAATTGCATATTCCCTGTTGCATATTACTTAATTCGATACAACGAAGAAATATTAAAAAAAAAAAAAAGAAGAAGAAGGACAAACAAAGTTTATCACATGGAATGTTGTATCTATTATCACGAAGTTTATTCGGAGGAAAAAAATAAACTTTGTCGGAATCGAATTTATTTATTTTTTTTGTTTTCCAATCCTCCCGCGTGGACAAGTAGAATTTCTCTCCCAACTCTCAACTGCTGTTGATGCAAAATTTTATTTTTAAGTAAATTTTTTGAGAGTTGAGAAAATCATATTTTTGTATATTTTTCGCATCTTTGCAAAATTTCACTCTCGAATCCTTCGAATTAAAAAAAAACGAAATTTCATCCGTGATTAATTAAGTCAAAAAAAAAAAAAAAAAAGAAAAATTGGACGATTTATTTGACGAAACGTAATAATAATATAGAAATAATTTTTACGCGAATAATAAATATCGTATTGTATAAAATTCAGATAAATTGCGTGCATAGAATGTATATGTATATGAAGCTGATTTACGTCACAAAAACGTAGTGAATAAAATATCAATTTTTATCAACCGACGAAAAAGCACAGTTTTATTTAATTTCGCGAAATTTTATTTCGCAAAACACGTATAAAACAAATAATTAAAAAAAAAAAAAAAAAGGGAAAAAAGAGAGAAAAAAAATTAATAAAATTTACATCGAACTATTGTTTCATTTTTAATTTCTGAAAAATTTCGTCTAACGGAACACGTGAACTATATTACAAAAGCGAGTTTATTAAAATTTATATCGAAACTGCATTACAAAACAAAAGTTATCAAGTGAATGTAAAAATAATTTCCAATGATACAAATAATACGTTCAAAATTATGCGTGTATTTTTTTTAATTTATCCTTTACTCGAAATTTAATCCTTTTGTAATACATTTTATTACAATTATTTTTACAATTATTTAACGTTTTATTCGAAAAGATTTTTCTTTTACATAAAATATCACCTCGCTCGTATCGATTTGTATTAATCTTTTAATTACGATCGATCGATCGATCAATTTTATCGAAAATTCAAAAAGGGGAGAAGAAAATTTAAGAAACAAGAAGAAGAAAAATCCTTTCTTCTTTTTTACATTTCATTACAATTATTTTTACAATTATTTAACGTATACGTTTTATTCGAAAAGATTTTTCTTTTACATAAAATATCACCTCGCTCGTATCGATTTGTATTAATCTTTTAATTACGATCGATCGATCAATTTTATCGAAAATTCAAAAAGAAAATTTAAGAAACAATAGAAGAAAAATCCTTTATTTCTTCTTCTTTTTTTTTTCTTTTTTGTTTCTCATCGATTTTTTTGCTCGATTCGAATAAAAGAATCACGGATCGTATCATCGTCAATTCCACGCATTTTCTGCCGGCCACTTTTCCTTCACGAATCGTGCGGTTTTTCCAACGAGCTTATTGAATCTTGCCCTCTTTTCCAGGTAAATATTTACGCCGTTCTCCCGGCTTCGGAGTCGATAGACGTAAAAATAAAAGAGGATCGATACACGTGAAGGACCGGCAATCCACGGCACAGAAAGTATGTATACTGCTTATTTCGAGCCGAACTTTAATGATTTTTCTATCCATCTTCTTTGATTTACCCTTTTCAAGGCGAATTTAATTTTTTTTTTTTTTTTTTGGAACTTTTGCTTCGAGCGAATAACGCAATCGAAAGAAATCTTAATCGAATTCGAAGAATTTATTCAGGAATTTTGCTCTTCTTCCATGGAAAATCTTTCATATTCTTTATATTTTATTTTATTTTGAACGATAATGAAAAAGGAAAGAAATTTTTCTTTTTTTTTAAAATAGATAGCTCTCACTTTTCGTGAGAATCGTTTTAGATGAGATTGTTCCAAGAGTTTGATTTATTATAAATTTATAATTTTCTTTTTTTTATAGAAAAGAAAAGTGTTTTGAAAGATAATGTTTACATATAACGGTTATTAAAGATTTTATCCCCGTGGCGAAATAAAATATTCATTTAGCAAACGAAAATGGAGATTCGAATAGCGGGGAACAAATTTTCAAAGTTCAAATTCCAATGAAACAGGTGTCCATCAATCTTTCTGACGCGCGCCTTCTATCCTGCAAAAATTAATTACTTATACAAAACCATTGCTCAATCATATTTCAATTTTATCCATAGAAATAAATCTCCATCATTGCAAAATATTAATTTTGCATTATAAATTTAAATATATAATAGTGCACGGCGAAAGAATAATAATTCTTAAATTTAGGAATTTAAATATCGTTTTAATTTAATAAATTTGACACCATCAGTTTATTTGATAACATTTATTAATATAATGGAAAATAATGAGATTTTTTTTTTTTTTTATAAAATAACACGCGTAAAGAAATATTCAATTATGGCAATTATGGTTTTCGGATAGCTTTAAAAAAAGTAATTTTAAATTTAAGGTTAATTTAATTCTCGTTTCTTCCATTATATTTTCTGACAAGGATCGTATTTGTCAAAAGAACAAAAATCTAATCGTTCTCTTATGACAATTGTAAAAATATCGACGCGTTATATTTAAAAAAACGTGAAAAATTTTCATTGGGGGGGAAAAAAAAATATCATAAATCAAAAAAAGAACATTTATTTGAATAAAGCAAATTTTTCTTTCAACGGCTGACTTTATTACTTATTCGTACATAATTCAGTCTGATCCGAAAATTACGACACGCGATTTATCACGCGAAACGATCGAATCTCTTTCGATTTTTTTTTTCTCTCCTTCCCTTCCTCCCCCCTTCTAAATAATAAATCGATCATTTTTGCGACGCGTAACAACATTTCTTTTTTTCGTAATCGATATATCGCGAAAATATTTCCAATACGAAGCTTCAACAATCGTGGCGCGTTTCACGCGTTGCTTGCAACTATTTTCAACAATTTTCAACTCGTTTGTCACCACTTGGTCCCCGACACGATTGCAACATGCACGTTTGACGGACGCGTATCGATCACATGCGAAATGTAAACAACCATCGAGAAAATAGATATTTCTTTATCCCGCCTCAAAATGCGATATTATAAATTCTCGAGGACGCGTATCCATTATTCCCTAATTTTAAAAATTTCCTTTTATCGATATAACCTAAATCTAATTTGTCCAGATTCATTCGCTCCCGTTTGGAAAATTTTTAAATTTTTAAATTTTCCCGCCCAATTTTTACATCACTTAAATACAGTGTAATCTTAACAATACCACGTCACAACAAATATATTCTATGATCAAAATCGTATCGCGAAATTCTTCGTTGATAAAACGTCTCAAAATAAGTGCAAATCAAAATCGAAACCGTATCAATTGTTCTCATCGATTACACATTCGTGGAAAGGGAATCGGAAAGAATTACAAGGAGGAGGGAGGGGAGAGGATCCGTGTCGTTTTTCAATCGAATCGGTTCCATTACCATATGCTCCCCGATATTCGTGTCCCTTCCAACGGATGTATTACACGGAAAGGAATAATCCACCGTTCTTCTCACGAAAAGAGAGAACAAGCCCCCCATTCTTTCCATCTTCCACCGGCAGCGTTGGCTTCTCGCGCCAGCAGAATTTCATAGACGGCACGTGCCTTTATGGTTTATGCGTCTAGCCGTTGCAAAACGACGAATCTCCCCTTCTAGTCACTTCTGTTTTCGGTGGAACATGTGTTCTATTCGGCGAAACTATTTATATGCAATTCCTTCAATTTTATTTATTACACGCGTTATCTATTCAGTTTTATTCGGGACTTTTTGGATATAGGTTATGGTGTTAATTCTTTTTCGCTCGAGTTCTAATTAACGATTCGAGATGAGAATTTTCAGTGTACGTTAGTTATATATTCTCTATTCGAAAGTATTTATGTGTTATGTATGTATGTATTATCAATTCTTCCAATTTTATTTATTACACGTGTTATCCTATCTATTCATTTTTATTCAGTACCAGGATTTTTTGGATATTGGGTTAATTTTGCTCGGTTTCCAATTAATTCGAGATGAGAATTTTCAGTGTACGTTAGGTTAATATATTCTATTCGGTGAAACTATTTATGCAATTTTTTGCAATTTTTTCAATTTTATTACACGTGTTATCCTATCTATTCATTTTTATTCAGTACCAGGATTTTTTGGATATAGGGTTATAATAGGGTTAATTTTGTTCGGTTTCCAATTAATTCGAGATGAGAATTATTTATGTGCAATTCTTCCAATTTTATTTATTACACGTGTTATCCTATCTATTCATTTTTATTCAGTACCAGGATTTTTTGGATATAGGGTTAATTTTGCTCGGTTTCCAATTAATTCGAGATGAGAATTTTCAGTGTATATTAGGTTAATATATTCTATTCGGTGAAACTATTTATATGCAATTTCTTCAATTTTATTACACGTGTTATCCTATCTATTCATTTTTATTCGGTACACGGATTTTTTGGATATAGGGTTACGGTGTTAATTTTGCTCGGTTTCCAATTAATTCGAAATGAGAATTTTTAGTGTATGTTAATATATATTCGATGAAACTATTTATATGCAATTCTTTCAATTTTATTTATTACACTCGTTCTATCTATTCAGTTTTATTCGGTACACGGATTTTTTGGATATAGGTAACGGTGTTAATTCTTTTTCGCTCGGTTTCCAATTAACGATTCGAGATGAGAATTTTTAGTGTACGTTAGGTTAATATATTTTCTATTTGGTGAAACTATTTATATGCAATTTCTTCAATTTTATTACACGTGTTATCCTATCTATTTATTTTTATTCGGTACACGGATTTTTTGGATATAGGGTTACAATGTTAATTTTGCTCGGTTTCCAATTAATTCGAGATGAGAATTTTCAGTGTAGATTAATATATAGTTAGGTTAATATATTCTATTTGTATGCAATTCTTCCATTTTTATTTATTATGTATTTATTATACATTCAATTTTAGCTCGGCTATTTTTTTATATCTTATTTTTATTCAAGTGGATACATGGATTTTTTGGATTACAGTGTTAATCCTTTTTCGCTCGGTTTTCAATTAACGACTCGAGACGAATTTTTAATGTACGACTGTTTACTATTTATATGCAATTCTTCCAATTTTATTTATTATATATATTTATCGTACAGGTTAATATATTTTATTTGGTGAAACTATATGCAATTCTTTCAATTTTGTTTATTATACGTCCAATTGTATTTATTTTACGTGTTATCCTATGTATTCATTTTTATTCAATACACGGATTTTTTCAATATAATATTAACTCTTTTTGGCTCGGTTTCCAATCAACGACTCGAGATGTTCTATTCGGCGAAACTGTTTATATGCAATTCTTCCAATTTTATTTATTATGTATTTATTATACATCCAATTGTATTTATATTATCCTAGTGTTAATTCTTTTTCGCTCGGTTTCCAATTAACAACTCGAGACGAATTTTTAATGTACGACGTTAGGTTAATATATTCTATTCGGTGAAATTATTTATATGCAATTCTTCCAATTTTATTTATTATACGTCCAATTGTATTTATTTTACATGTTATCCTATGTATTCATTTTTATTCAATATACGGATTTTTTCAATATAGTGTTAACCTTTTTTCGCTCGGTTTCTAATTAACGACTTGAGATATTCTATTCGATGAAACTATTTATATGCAATTCTTCCAATTTTATTTATTATACGTCCAATTGTATTTATTACACTTGTTATCCTATCTATTCATTTTTATTCAATACACGAATTTTTTGGATATAGGGTTACAATGTTACATGTTAATCCTTTTTCGCTCGATTTCCAATTAACGACTCGAGAATTTTCGGTGTATGTTAAGTAAAATTTTTGAAACAGCCAATTTCAGAATGATTAAAATTCGCTTTTTGACATTTCACGATTTATGCTAAATTTCCAACTCCATGATCTCGAATTATTAAGAGCGTGGTGTCGATTCGCGAATAGATTCCTTGGATCTTTATTCCTTTTTTTTTTTTTTTATGTTAAAACTGTAAATATGCGCAAAATCATTTCGAGTTTCCATTTGGCTCGATTGAAAAAGTGATCGAGCGCAAAAGATTAAACTCTATTATTACCGATATTTCTTATTTAAAATTCTTATTTCGAGAGCAATTTCTACTAAATCTTTCTCACTGCCACCCTTTCCTCTGTCGTTAATTTTCTCACAGAGTAGAAGTAAACTTCCATAAAACTGATTTTAGATCTAGAGAAAATCTATTATTCTACGTTTTGTAACATCATACAAATTAAAGAATTCTTTCTCACGTTCGAAATGATTAATAACACTTATCGCATTATTAATAATCAACGGGGAGTATTTTTGTCAAAACGAACGAAATCGTCCTTTCTTTCTTACAAGACATAATTCGTGACCAGAATTCCCTCCCCTCTCTTTATTCCTCTGAAACACCCCTGATTTCTCGTGGATCAAGTGTCCCTGGATTGGAAAAAATTTAATTTAAAATTGAAATAACAATAATTGTAAATTGAAATTTATCTGGTTTTCGAGCGATAAAGAAAAGTTTCGCGAAAGTGCGTGTAGCAGGCATTGCCTTCACTGTTACCCGGCGAGATCGATTTTCTATTATTTCTGATCTATTGGACCGTGCGAAGAAGAGTTTTTTTGTCGACTCGAGCAGACCGTTTCTCCACGGGGAAATGAACGGTGATCGAGAGAGAATCGATAAATAAATTGAAACAATTAGATTAGATTTTTAACTGATTAATTCCTCTGCGTTTTCTGTACTCTTCAAATTCTGAAAATTGATCGACAATCCATCGTACATATATATATTCTGTCAGGGGAGTTAAATTGCAGGAGCGTTGTTTCATAAAATCGTAAAAAATTATTACAAGATTCCGTTCCATCCTTTCTCAATTCTAAAAATTTATCAACAATTTTCCCTTCATGTATATATAAAATTCTCTTCTCAGAGGAATTTAAAAGATCGTTGCAAAAAATTGTACGAATCGATTAGATTTATCAACAATTTCTTTCTGTACATGCAAGTTTCTATTAGATGAAATTTATAAATTTCTTTCGTTTCACGAAACGAATGTCGGGGGAATTAAATTGCAAGAGTATCATTTCTTAAAAACCGATCTTTATATATATATATATATTTTGAAAGGGGAGGGAGAGAGAAACCTATAAGATCCGAGATGAGCAGTTTTATATATACCAAACGATATCAACGACATCCTGAATGGCTGGTCCATTCCCTCCATTCGTTTTTACTTCATGATCCCGTTCCAGCTTGTATTGACATCGGTTTCTATAGAATCGGGCGCTTAATGCGCTTTCGATACTTCCGCCATATACCTGGCGCAACGGCATTGAAATCCTCTCTCTAGAAAACGTTCAAATATTGTAGAGATACGCACCGAGATACCGTGTTCCCCCAATTGTATCGTTACGTCAATTCATTTCCATCGGCAGAACATTTCTTCCATTTTATTATTACTATTATTTTCTTTTATACCGCAATAATCATTCTTCTTATCCCATAATTAAAACTTAAATTCGAATCTTCTTCACGAGAATTCGCTCAAGTGTTTCGTTGATCACGTACACGATCGATGTAATCTCTGTCTATTGAATCGATGCGAAAAATTTTTAAATATATTATATACACGTGTATATAATTATATCAAAATTTAACCGTCGCTGTGTTTTGTCATTTCGGCCGCGCGACGCATGGACGAGAAATTCCCAACGGCGCGATCGTAAATCAACGTATCTGGCAACGTATCAAGAGAGAGAGAGCGAGCCTCCTCTAGCAGCGCCACTTTATTTTCCGCGGTCAACCGAGTGTATAACACAAGTGTATGAAACAGAAGTTGTCCGTTCTCCTCCGTGTTCGATACGCTTCGACGTAGTAAGTAATGGCCGATAATCATATATATACATATGTCTCCGGGCCAATAATCCGATGTAAGTGGGAAGCTAAGCCTTTGTTCGATTACTTATACAAGTGACCATCGAGATACATCCATAGTGCAACTTTGAAAATGCGTTAATATTATTAGACGTTATATATATATATATATATATATATATATATAAGAAACGAAGCTCGAAGTGTGTTTATTACTTGCACTTACACTATATTTTTCGAGATACATCCATCGTGCGACTTCGATTTTAAAACGCGTTAATATTATTAGACGTACGTTTTATATATAAGAAACGAAGCTCGAAGCGCGTTTATGCACTTACACTATATTTTTCGAGATACATCCATCGTGCGACTTCGATTTTAAAACGCGTTAGTATTATTAGACGTTTTATATATAAGAAACGAAGCTCGAAGCGCGTTTATTACCTGCACTTACACTATATTTTTCTTCGTGTTCGTTCTCGTCATTGATACGGTTGTTAGGCCCACCATTTACCGCGCCTCGAGCAAGCGCGACGAAGAAGGAGAATAAGAAAGAGCGGTGTCGACGGTTGTTCGGCCAGACGCGACAAAAAAAGGTTCGCGCACAGGTCTCTCGGTGTGGAAGCCGTTGTCGTTGGAGCGGATCGTTTACCAGGCACACAGCTATACAGCCCGGTATGCGTACGTGTAATGGGAACGATACGTTTCCCCGACACGTAACACGAGCCCCTTTGCCCCGTTACATTATTTATCACTTCGCGGTCATTTGTATCGACACTGAATATCCGTCCCTGTCTCCTTTCGCGCGAACACGCCTCGTCGCCTCGATCGGATTTGAAATTGTCGCGAATACACGGATGGAACGAATCACGTCGAATCATCATTCTTTATCAAGAAGAATTAATTACATTACGACGTTACATTTATCGGTGGTTTCTCCTTCAATTGTTGATTGAATGACGATGAGAAAAACGTTTAACGAAGTGTTTTATTTTAGGTTTCGAAGAATTACAAATAAACACCGTTGTTATTATATATTATCCGTTATTCTCAGAAGGAGGTAATTTCAGAGAGAAATGCTTTTTTCCCTGAAACCGTTCGTTTCACCATTCGTTCCCTTCGAATCTATCTATCTTCCTATCTACCTCCATCGATTCCATCCCGTATACAAATTCACCTTCGGCCAACATTAGTCACCGGCTCCCCCACCCCTCCCCCGACTAAGAGGTATCGCGAGAACAGGCAAGAAAGACCATACCGTGAAAAGAAAAAGTCACCGAGAATGGTCCAAAGTTACCTATCCTATCCATTCCACGTAAACACACACACACACACGCTCCAAACTTTTTCTTTCAACGCGTCTACTCCCCTCCCCTTCCTTCCACAGCCCGTGGATCCTGGCGACAGTTACAAACGACGCGTTATCCGTCGTAAGGATTGCATTGCATTGAGAGAGGAGAGAGTGGCACTTGCTCCCCTCCCCCTCCTTCCTCCCGTGTCTTCCCAGCGGCTCCATAAAACCCGTGTCAATGGGAGCGCAATCACCTCCTCCACCCCTTTTTCGAAGCGGCCACCCGCCGAGAGAGCGAGAGATAGGGAGAAGGAGGGAGTTGGAGAGAGAGAGAGAGAGAGAGGCGAGATATAGAAGGAGAAACGAGGCCTGTATACAAATGGAGCGTCTCTCTCTCTCTCTCTCTCTCTCTCTCTGTGTCGAGATTAAGTCGAAACGTGGTGTTGGCTCGGCTCGGGTCGCGGCAGAGCAAATTTTCTCAGATTCCTCGCAAATCGTTTCTCCCCCGGGGCGCGGATGCTCTGTTTGCACTCCTCCCCCGGATTGGAGGGAGGGAGGGGAGGGGAGGAGGGATCTCTCCGATGGGATATACCGGCTTTTTCGTGTCGATTAATTCGCTACACCCAGATATGAGGGGGTTGTAGGAAGCTCGGAGAATGCTCTGTCGATTGCTCTTTTGGGATGCTTTTTTTTTTCTTTAGAATAAAGAACGTTTTTTTTTTTATGGTGGTTTATGGTTTATAAAAACAAGAGTATTTGTAGTTTTTTTCTTTTTTGGAGAAATGTATTTTTTCTTTTATCGTATCGAAGATGGGAAAATTAATTTTTCTTGAAACTATTTATTAGAGGGGGAGTTGTAGGAAGCTCTGTCGATTGCTCTTTTGGGATGCTTTTTTTTTTTTTCTTTAGAATAAAGAACGCTTTCTTTTTTTATGGTAGTTTATGGTTTATGGAGAGAAGAGTATTTGTAGTTTTTTTTTTTTTGGAGAAATGTATCTTTTCTTTTATCATACGAAGATAGGAAAATTAATTTTTCTTGAAACTATTTATTAAAGGGGGGGTTATAGGAAGCTCGAAGAATGCTCTGTCGATTGCTCTTTTGGGATGCTTTTTTTTTTCTTTAGAATAAAGAACGTTTTTTTTTTTATGGTGGTTTATGGTTTATAAAAACAAGAGTATTTGTAGTTTTTTTCTTTTTTGGAGAAATGTATTTTTTCTTTTATCGTATCGAAGATGGGAAAATTAATTTTTCTTGAAACTATTTATTAGAGGAGGGGTTGTACGAAGCTTGAAGAATGCTCTATCGATTGCTCTTTTGAAATGCGTTTTTTTTTTTTTTCTTTAGAATAAAGAACATTTTTCTTTTTTTAATGGTGGTTTATGGTTTATGGAGAGAAGAATATTTGTAGTTTTTTTTTTTTTTGGAGAAATGTGTCTTTTCTTTTATCGATGAGAAAATTAATTTTTCTTGAAACTATTTATTAGAGGGATGTGAAGGGAGTCTGTCTTTTTAAAATTTAACTTAAATCGTTTCCACGGGATGAAATTTAATAAAGGGATGGAATATATGTTTAATTATATTTTTCATCTAAAAAAGGAAGAAGAAGATTCAGGGTAAATTTAAATGGTAGCTGAATAGACCGGATACTGGAAGATAATTATACGAAGAGAAGAGTATTTCGTTTATATATTTTCACGAAAAATTTGTTCTTTCTTATCCCAAGGAGATATTATCGCATACACGGTTGTGTATATTTTCAAAGGAGGGGAAAAATTGTGAAAAGGGTGGATGCATAAATTTCTCTACGCTTCTTCTACTCTTGATATATCTTTTCCGAGGCTGTTTAACTGTCTGGCTCCCCCTATAAATAAAATTTAATATTTTCAAACGCGTCGTTTCTTCTTTTTTTTACCAAAATTTTGCAAACCAAATTTTTTCCTCCATCTGTAAAAAAAAATTTTCGATCCAATTATTAAAGCATCTCCTCAAAGGGCATGGAAATTACGTTTATTATACACACATATATATTCAAACGTGCTCAAAGATTTATTAATTCATTACCATTTGAAATGGACAGTTGGATAATATTCATTTTACGAGAATCACGTTAAACCTTAGCTTCCTGCTAATGAATTTAATTCCCTTCGCCGCAAGCCGGATCTAATAAACTTTCGTTCACACAACTCGATCCGTTTCCCTCAACACTGGCAATAATTCGAGAAGAGGATCAAAGTGTTTGCTCGCGTGTATTCTTTCCAACGATTACCACTCTTTACTTTTCGCGTAAACACGCTTCTTTCCATTCGTTTAAAAAGAAAGTTTAAAACCAACTCGAACGAAACACATCTCATATAAATTGAGATTCTCCCTCCACGATTATATCCATCCTCCTCCCAGAGAAGAAGAGGAAAAGATAGAAAGAGTGTTCAAAGTCAACAGTAGAATTTTGCCGGATGATCGCGAACAAACGATACCAAAAATTTGTTCTCCTCTCCTAAAAGCGACAACAAGGAAGAGAAGCGTAAAAAATCGGTCCTCTGAAAGTAACCCCTGCTTGAATAAATATAAGCGTGACGTGAATCTTGGCAGCATCCTTCCTCTCTTCATCCACAGTTCATCCATTATCCGGTTGAAACAAGTGTGCGTATCCGAGCCTATCCAATTGTGCTCCTCTCTCTCTCTCGAAAACAGGCAACGCAGGGCTTGAAGCCGCGAAACTGAGAGAGAGATATCCATCTTAGAGATGCAGTTCACACGGAAGAATTAGCGGTTGAGATGGATTTCGGGTTGCTGGCAAAGAGCTTGCTGTATTATACGATGAGGAGAGTGTAGTGGTTGAGAAGAAAGTGTTAAGTTGGCTCAGCGAAATTGTGAAAATAAAACTTACAGTCGTTCTCTCTTCCTCTTCTTTCCCTCCGATCGAACCGAGCCGCTTTAATTTGTCGACGTGTCTCTCTCTCTCTCTCTCCGTTTCGAAACGAGACGAGCTCTATGTCCAGTCGCTTGACGAATATGAAATGGTGGAACTCCTGGGGGAAATCGGGCGAAACCGATGAGGCCGATATTTTTTTTTTTTTTGCCTTTGTTCTTCTCGCGCTTCTCGTTTTTTTTCTCTGTCGAAGGGATGGAGGGGAACGCGTCGAGGAACACGTTCGTTGATTAAGATATATTGATCCTTTTGATTAATTCGAGAATTTCTTTGGAAAGCTAATTTTGAAATGGTTTTTGTCGAGCAGGAATCGATGATGATTCTAATATTTTATGGTTAGGTATGTGAAGAGAGGAGGAAAATTTGTTGGAATCGTATTATGTTGTTTCGATATTTTAGAATAATAGTAAAAAAATTAAGTAGATGCAAGATTCTCACATTCGTTGTCTATTATTCTTATTTTTCATTTTTGTGGAATTATATCATTTCATTCGATTTCTTAATAAGTAGATATAATTTCGTTATTTAATAATTCGAGAAATCAAACTCATCGAGCTTAATTAAAAACTCTCACAAAACTCGAAGACACTTTGAAAATAATATTTCTATCCTCACGATTGTCTAATTTTAGAATAATTAAAATAATTTAATCATTAGATACAATATATCGTAACAGAAGTTAAAGTTCACTGAAATTTTATTCGTACTTTAATTATTCAATTTTTATTGCTTCATATTTGTTTCTCTACTTGAAATGTTTCGTAAACAATTACGTATAATCAAATACACATTCATTCAACTAAACCCGTACATTTTTATTTATCGTTTTCACTGTTGTCCAGTCAACATTGATGAAAAAAAAAAAAAAAAGGATAAATATTGTTCGAATCGATCCGTAAGCCGATTAGAGCAGTTTATTAATTCGAATAAAAAAAGAAGAAATTTCCTTCGAGGCAATTTTTCAACGGATTAATCGAAAATAATCCCTCATTCTTATTTAAAGATTGATTTCGTTCGTTCGAAAGGGGCCCAAGACTCGTCGTTTTCGTCTACGCAGTTCCTCTTTCCTCCCCTCCCTCCCTTCCTTAACCAAGAAAGATAGCCTCTCGAACGAAACTTTCACTATTAAACACTAATTCGACTCGCAATCTCCTGGGGTATTGACCCGTTACCGGTTCGAAAATTGTGGAGACCTTCTCGTTCCTCTTTTCCTCCTCCCTCTCCTTCTTCTTCTTCTTCGTATTCCACTCCATTCCGTGGAAGGGAATTGAGATATCTTAGATACGTGTGCGGATATAATTACTCGATTGTCAAGTAGAGAGACTGAATAATTCCATCGTTTGTCATCCGTCTTTAAAATTGTCGAGGAGGAGAATAAAATTCGTTGTTTGTTGTATTAAGATAAGTAATGCAATGGTAAGTTTCTTTTTTTTTTTTTTTTTTTATCAAGATTTTATTGGTATTAAATTCGAGTGCAAGATAAATATTCTTTCGTCGAAGTTAAAAATAAAAATTTTCGAATCTTCTACTTTTTGCATTCTTCCACTTGTTTCGTATAATCGTTTCAGTTTCACTTCGATAGTAGCCGAGTTTGAAATTCTTAGCATTAAAAACGAAGGAACAGATGGCTGAAAAAGTGATTCGAATTCAAGTAAAAGTTAGTGGAAAGAAAGGGGGAAGGAACTTGTTAATCACACGAATGATATGAATTTTATTCTCTTAATTCAAAAATGGAATATCTAGTGAATATTCTATTTGAACAAATTTTAAGGAGAATCGAGGAGGAATCCAAGATTCAAAGAAAAACGAGGGAAAAACAAAGAGAGGAGGGGGCTGTGAGTAACACTGGGCCGAAAAATTCGAATGGAATCGAGTACACTCTGTGATTTACCCTTCCTTCTCTTCCCAAATCTAATTTACATTATCGTATTAACATCCTCCTCGATCTGCTCTTCCAAACTTTCCCCTCTCGAAAACCCTCCCCCTTTAATGCAACGAACTAGAGCTTGCTTCTTTCCAACCCAGGCAAGTTTAACGTTTCAACGAAAAAAATAAGGTAAAATAAACAGCCAAGATGTACAGCCTCCCCTTCCTTTTCCCCCTTTTCAAAAATCATTTCGATGACAAGAACGATTAAAAAAGTCACGAATCTTTTATAAGATATCCACCTCCCCTTCCCTTTCCACGAGTAATAAATTAAATAGTTGTAATTCTGAATTGTCAGGAAATGTGATCGGGAAAGACGAGAATAGAGCTTGTATATTACAGGCAGGGTTTGCTTTTCCATCAAAGCGCCTCCTCGTTGCACGCGTTGTCGCAAAATGAGACTTGCGCCACAGAGAGAGAAGGATAGATATACAGATACATAGATAGATAGAGAGAGAGAGAGAGAGAGTTTGGTACAACACGGCCGATAAATATCGATCCCTTGTTCCACGTGCCGCGTAGAGGGATTATTCGGCCGGGAAAAAGGGGTGGGATGGGGTTGGGGAGGGGGAGAGTGCCTAGAAGGGGGTTATTTGGGGAAATGCGACGCGCAACCCTTTCACTAGGGACCACTAGGCGGCTCGGCCGCGGCGAGAATTGGCACACTTGGATCGATATTTCGATAAAAATTAGCACGGAGATCGGATACTCTGGAAAATTGAACATTCCTTTTCGAAAATTTCACTTTTCTCAATTTTCTTCGCTTATCGAAATTTTTCTCAATTATCATTAGTGGAATTCTTCTTATCTTTGATTTGACTATGGATATCTTAATTAGAAAAATCTTCGATCTTTGTTTATGAAAAAATATTGGAATCATGATAATATTAAAAACGTAGCAATATGTAGAATATGCTTTCCAAATTTTCTATTGAACATTCCTTTTCAAAAATTTCACTTTTCTCAATTTTTTTCGCTTATCGAAATTTTTCTCAATTATTATTGTGCAAGTGGAATTCTTCTAAATCTTTGATTTGACTATGGATATCTTAATTAGAAAAATCTTCGATCTTTATTTATGAAAAAATATTGGAATCATAATAATATTAAAAACATAGCAATATGTAGAATATGCTTTCCAAATTTTCTATTGAACATTCCTTTTCAAAAATTTCACTTTTCTCAATTTTCTTCGCTTATTGAAATTTTTCTCAATTATCATTACAAGTGGAATTCTTCTAATCTTTTATTTGAATCGAAATTTTATGGGTATCGTAATTAAGAAAATCTTCGATCTTTGTTTATGAAAAAATATTGGAATCATGATAATATTAAAAACGTAGCAATATGTAGAATATGCTTTCCAAATTTTCTATTGAACATTCCTTTTCAAAAATTTCACTTTTCTCAATTTTTTTCGCTTATCGAAATTTTTTTCAATTATCATTACAAGTGGAATTCTTTTAATCTTTGATTTGAATCGAAATTTTATGGGTATCTTAATTAGAAAAATCTTCGACCTTTGTTTATGAAAAAATATTGGAATCATGATAATATTAAAAACGTAGCAATATGTAGAATATGCTTTCCAAATTTTCTATTGAACATTCCTTTTCGAAAATTTCACTTTTCTCAATTTTCTTCGCTTATCGAAATTTTTCTCAATTATCATTACAAGTGGAATTCTTCTTATCTTTGATTTGACTATGGATATCGTAATTAGGAAAATTCGATCTTTGTTTACTTATGGAAAAATATTGGAATAAATATATTAAAAACGTAGCAGTAGAAAACATGCTTTCCAAATTTTCTTTCCTATAATTCTCTTTCCTTCTATCCGAAAGAAAATTTCATCCTAGAAGAAAAAAAAAAGGAGAGGACGCGTGTGATCGATCTTCAAACGATATCGGACATTGTTATAAACTGATCCAATTTCTCAGTAACCGTATTCGCGAATATATCGAGGCAAAAATTCGTCTCGTATTCCCCCCTAAAAAAAAAAAAAAAAAAAGAATCGACAATAATTTCTCCCTACTTTCCATCATCTTCGTTTCCAAGATATTCGTTTCCAAAAAAAAGAAAAGAAAAGAAGAAAGGAATCATCGAAGGGGAAGAGGAAAAACTGTATCTCTCGAAGCCGAGGAACGAAGAAGAGAATTATTATTTCCAATGAAGCGTTTCGAAGAGAAAGAAGACGTAGCGCGTCGCTCTTTTCGCGGCCGAGGGGAGGGGAAATGTATCGGCGGGGAATAATGCAACGTGATCGAGAGGAGAGGGATCGGAAGAGAGATGAGAAATTAAGCGAACCGTGGAGGATCGCATCACAGAGGACACGACAGCAATCGTCCCTGCGCATCCACTCGATGGAAAATAATATTTGCCCGTTGGGATGCTTTATCTGCTGCTACCCATCCAGAACGCGATCCCAACGAATGTCTCGCTCGTTTCTCGCGTCGTCCAAAACGCCAAAACGTCTCTCTTCTTCTCCTTTCTTTCATTCTACCCGTTCAGAAAAGAAAAATCATCGTTTCTAATCGAGGGAGAAAAATTATTCCTCCTCAAAGAGTCGATTTATTTTCTTTAAGAGGAGAGGAAGAGGAAGAGAATTGCAAATTAAATTAGATTGATAGAATATCGAGAAAGAATGCGTTCTACAAGAGAAGTTTGGTGGAAAATTATTATCAAAATTAGAAACGCGAGATTAATTTGTCCAACTATTTATCCTCGAAGATTTATTTTGGATTTATTTTTTTTTCTCGAGAGGGGAGGAAGAGAATTGGAAATTGATAGAATATGATAGAAAAAAGAATGCATTCTCCAAGAAGAGTTTGGCGGAAAATTATTATCAAAATTATTAAGATTAGATTATTATTAAGATTAAGAATGGTTAGAAACGCGAGATTAGTTCGTCCAACTATTTATCCTCGAAGAGAATTGGAAATTAATAGAATATCGAGAAAGAAGAATGCGTTCTCCAACAGGAGTTTAGCAGTTGGAAAATTATTATCAAAATTAGAAACGCGAGATTAGTTTGTCCAACTATTTATTCACGAAGAATGGATTTATTTTAAATTGATAGAATATCGAGAAAGAATGTGTTCTCCAAGAGGAGTGGCGGGTGGAAAATTATTATCAAAATTATATTATTATCAAAATTAGAAATGTGATATTAGTTTGTCCAACTATTTATTCACGAAGAATGGATTTATTTTAAATTGATAGAATATCGAGAAAGAATACGTTCTCCAAGAGGAGTTTGGCGATTGGAAAATTATTATCAAAATTATGATTAATAATAATTAGAAACTCGAGATTAGTTCGTCCAATTCTTTTTATCCTCGAAGATTTATTTTAGATTTATTTTTTCTCCTCAAGAGGGGAGGAAGAAAATTGGAAATTGATAGAATATCGAGAAAGAAGAATGCGTTCTCCAAGAAGAGTTTAGCGGAAAATTATTATCAAAATTATTAAGATTAGATTATTATTAAGATTAAGAATGGTTAGAAATGCGAGATTAGTTCGTCCAACTATTTAAAGGGGAGGAAGAGAATTGGAAATTGATAGAATATCGAGAAAGAAGAAATATTGATAGAATAATTGATGGAATATCGTTCTCCAAGAGAAATTTGGCGATTGGAAAATTATTATTAAAAAATATATTATTATCAAAATTAGAAACATGATATTAATTCGTCCAACTATTTATCCTCAAAGATTTATTTTGGATTTATTTTTTCTTCTCGAGAGGGGAAGAGAATTAGAAATTGATAGAATATTGAGAAAGAAGAATGCTTTTTTTAAGAGAAATTTGGCAGTTGAAAAATTATGATTAAGAAATGATTAGTTCGTCCAACTATTTATCCTCGAAGAGTGGATTTATTTTCTTTCCTCTCAAAAAGAGGAAGAGAATTGTAAATTGATAGAATATTTAGAAAGAAGAATGCGTTCTCCAAGAAAAATTTGGCAGTTGAAAAATTATTATCAAAATTACGATTAAAAATAATTAGAAACGAGATTAGTTTGTCCAATTTTTTTTATCCTCAAAGACTGGATTTATTTTCTCTCCTCTCAAGAAGAGGAAGAGAATTATAAATTGATAGAATATCGAGAAAGAAGAATGCGTTCTCCAAGGGAAATTCGGCGAAACAATGGGAAAAATTTGATGGTCGATCGACGAACCCGTTCTTCGTTGCGCCAATATTTCCTCCCTTCGGAAAATGTGTCAGCCGTGGAAACGGCCGGGAGCTCTCGACCGTTTTCGATTTTTCCCGCGGCGAAAACTTGGTGGCCGAGTTTTCCATCGAAAAAAAAAAAAAAAGAAGAAAAAAGGGGGAGGATTGGTTCGTTCGTTCGAAAGCTTGACGAGAGATGCGCAGAAAGGGAGGAAGAGGTTATTCTCCTCTTCTCATCACTTTCTCTCCTTTTCCATTCGAAACTGTCCTTCTTCATTCTTAACCCGCGAAGCTTTTTTTAAATATGAAGGAAGAGGGTAAAAGAAGAGAAAAGAAAAACGTTATTAAAATGTGTTTAGAGCCGCTTCGAGAGGAGGGGGAGACGTTATGAATATTAAGCGACCTCTTTCGACGAAGTATAGACTTTGTGTATATGGCTGTATATGTACAACAAATATATATATATATATTGGAGGGAAATTTGCCTCTTTGTTACAATTTTCGAGAATATTGCGCGAGGGTTGCTTCTTTATACGTTCGATCGTATAATTACGGAATATGTATTATCACTCTCTTTTTATAAACTTATAAACTAGAATAAAATGGTACAAAACGACGAAAGTTTTTAATTGATAATAGAGAACGAAGGAAATTGATTGAAAAAGTTTCACAAGTTTGTTTTTTTTATTTTTAAATAATATATAACGTTCATTGCGAATTTCTTCGTAGTCCTTTTTCAACGCACTTTCCAAAACGGTGTATAACACAATGATTTTCGCTTTACGCACTTTTTACCAGCGTTATAATACGATACGCTGTACGTACGTGGCAAAAGAGGAATCGATAATTCGGCCATTATCCCCAATGAACCGTTACACAAGTCCATTTTCAACCCTTTGTAAAAGTTCAATTATCGAAATCAAAGCTCGCCCGAGCCGAGCTTACATTCCAGTTGGATTGAAAATTTTTCGCGGCGCGTTAAAAGCGCGTTTTCGTTTCTGAGAGGGAAAAAAAAAAGAAAGAAAGAAAGAAATCATCGTTAACCTCGTCACTTTTTTCAACTCTATTCTTCCAAAAAAGTAGATATTTCTTAGAAAAAAAAGAAATCTTCGCGTTTGAATCGAAAGAGGAAGAAGAAGAAAAAGAAATATTTGTCCCTTGTTGTTTCTCTCGTTGCAAGAATCTCCAAGTTCTCGAAGAAAAAACTCTCGAGCGAAGAGTTATCCGTCTCGGATCAGGCGAGAACAAAAACCGAGAATAAACCGAACGTCTGCGCACAGAGAAGGAGAAGGAAGCCTTTTGTTCCTTTGACGAGAGTGTTAATTAATGTCAGGGAACTGGAACTTTGAACCTCGATCGAAGTTCCGCTCGAACGAAAGATGGGGATCAATCTGGGGAAATTTAAGAACGTTTCAATGAACTTTGGATCGTACGAGACATCGTATGAATTATTATTGGGTTGGCAACTAAGTAATTGCGGATTTCAGTCGAAGTTGACGACGACCTAATCGAAGCAATAATCGATTCGGATCGTCACAGTACAACTCGCGAGATTGCAGAGAAGCTTCATGTATCGCATACGTGCATTGAAAACCGCTTAAAACAACTTGGCTATGTTCAAAAACTCGATACATGGGTTCCTCGCGAACTGAAAGAAAAGCATTTAACGCAACGCGTTAACAGCTGCGATTTGCTAAAGAAACGTAATGAAAATGATCCATTTTTAAAACGATTGATAACTGGCGATGAAAAATGGGTTGTTTACAACAATATCAAGCGGAAAAGATGGTGGAGCAGGCCACGTGAATCAGCTCGAACAACATCAAAAGCTGGTATTCGTCGAAAGAAGGTTTTGTTATCAGTTTGGTGGGATTACGAAGGAATCGTCTATTTTGAACTCTTACCACCCAACCGAACGATCAATTCTGTTGTCTACATTGAACAACTAACGAAATTAAACAATGCAGTTGAAGAAAAGCGGCCCGAATTGACAAATCGAAAAGGTGTTGTATTCCATCACGACGATGCAAGGCCACGCGCATCTTTGGTCGCTCGGCAGAAATTATTGGAGCTTGGTTGGGATGTTTTGCCACATCCACCGTATAGTCCTGACCTTGCACCATCCGATTACTTTTTGTTTCGATCTTTACAAAACTCCTCGAATGGTAAAAATTTCAATAACGATGATGATATCGAATCGTACCTGATTCAGTTTTCTGCTAATAAAAACCACAAGTTTTATGAACGTGGAATTATGATGCTGCCTGAAAGATGGCGAAAGATCATTGATCAAAATGGGCAACGCGTTACAGAATAAAGTTATTTAGTTCCATGAAAAAATTATCTTTGATTTTCTAAAAAAAATCCGCAATTACTTAGTTGCCAACCCAATATATAGCATTCAGTATGAATTGGAAATAATCAAGAGTGATCTATTTTTAATTTATAGAAACGAATATTGTTGTATAATTTCGTACATTTCTCTCAGAAGATTATTGCGACAAATTTTCGTCTTCTTCTTCTGCAAAAAAGAAAAAAAAAAAAATGGAGCATGCGAAACGCGAAGCTCTCTCTAATCTGAAAAATGCTGTTAAAAGAGGATCCACTCGCCTTGGTCCACTTCAATTTTAAACGCAATCACGGTCGAAAAGGTGCGCAGAGTTGAACTCGGCCTTCTAATGCGCTCGCCAAGCACCCTTCATCCCGCGATCTCGAGCACCATTGGATCATTTATTCAACGCGTTTCATTTATTCGCGCGTAACCGCGATATAAATTTTATTCCGCTCTTTGAACCGAGTTCACGCCTCCAAGCAAATCCGTGCTCTCCAACGTATCATTTGTCACCGCGAAATTGCGAACCAATAAAATTGGATTCCTAGCAGGATGAAATCGAAGAAATCGTACACTCGATCGTTACATATTTATTAAATAAGATAATTTATTATTAAATAAGATAATTTTCTTAGAATTGAATATTTTTGACAATTTAGAAGACGCTTAACGTGCCGCCGATTATCAACGCGATGGATAATAAATGAGAATTTGCGAGCTGGGAAATTCAATTAGAACAGGCTGTTCTACAACTTCTGGTAGACGTCATAACCAGCCAGAGAGGAGTGTATATGTATATGTACACGGCAATGCAATTAAAGGTTAATACTTCTGGGTTGCACGCCTATTGTACGGGTGTCGGGACCAGTTGCTCGATAAAAGATATTTTTTTTCCTTCTTTCTTTTTTTCCTCTTACAAATTGTTGCAGCTGATCGTTCGTGCAAAACGAGGAGCTGGCTGGCTTTGCCTCTTTCCATTCTTTCTTTCACCATTAATTCAACAGTTTCTTCAGTTTTAATTTTTAATTGAAAATTTTATTTTTATTATTCCTTCTTTTCGTCGATCGTTGATCTCTTTTCGAGAAAGGAGGAGAGTGTTATTTGTTTAGGAGGATAAAAGAGAAAATAAAAATTGTCGGGGAACAATTTCCTTCGTTATCGATAAAAGGAGGATAAAAAGCAGAGAAATTTTTATTTTTCCGTGTATTTCTATCTCTATTCTTTCGTGAATATTTTTAAAAAATCGGGGGGGGGGGGGAATGGAGAAATTTTCATTTTTCCCTCCTTTTTTTTTTCGAAATATTTCTATTGTCAGAATTCTTTTTACATCTATGAAAATAAAATGAAATAAAAAAATTGTATCGCTCGTATCGTATTTTTATCACCGTGACTTTTGGGCTATTTTTATATTCATGTATAAAAATAGAGGAGAAATAGAAACTGAGGAGGGGAAGAGTAAAAAAAAGAAAATAGAAAAACGAATAAAACAATGTATTCTGGTAACGAAAAAAAAAAAAAAAAAAGAAGAGAAAGAAACTTGGATGAAATTGCTCGCCTTCGAAATTTTGCTCGCATCATTTCCTAATGGAATAAGCGCTTAAGCGGTGAGAGGTTTGCTCCCCCCCTCTCCCCCCCGATACACGATATATAGCGTACGTGCTTTCCACTGTTTTGAAAAGGAATTAGCGCGGTGCAGAATTAATAGAAAATGGCTTGTGTCTATAAAGCGGCACGCCTGTATATAAAGTATCACGAGCACGCTACGAGTACGAAACTGTGCGTAAGATCTGCTGCTGCTGCTGCTGTAAGTCCTTTGCAAGATTATACACGCAAAGCTTTTGCAAGACTGTTATAAGGCGTGTGTAAGACTATGGCAAGATTAAACGAGATCATGTGTTGGAAACGAGACTGATGCAAGTTTAAATGGGATTACAACGGATTAAATGAGGCTGTATGCAAGGCTAAACAAGGTTACGTCTAAACTCGCGTAAACCCCGCCTCTTTGTACGAAAGGTAAGCGAAGATTCGGTCGATTAATAATCGACCGAAATTAACCGCTCGTATCGATGCAATTCGATCTAAAACGAAAATTTTTCTCAACACTGAATTCCTCGCCAAGGAAAATGTTTAATTACTTTAATATCTTACCTTGTTTTAATTCAATATTATATAAATTCTTATTTATTCGTTTCGTAATGCAATTGTCGAAAATCGAACAACTTTGTCCCTCGACTTGAACCCACCGATTTCTTTACCGATTGATCAAACGGGGATGGTTCGATCTAAAACGAAAATTTTTCTGAACACTGAATTCCTCGCCAAGGAAAATGTTTAATTACTTTAATATCTTCTCTTGTTTCAATTCAATATTATATAAATTCTTATTTATTCGTTTCGTAATACAATTATTGAAAATTGGACTTTGTCCCTCGACTTGAACCCACCGATTTTTTTACCGATCGATCAAACGGGGATGGTTCGAATCGAATGGAATCGATCGATGTGTGAAGATACGAGACAGCTATGATGCCGTATTCGAAGAGTAAGAAGATTAATAATCGACCGAAATTAACCGCTCGTATCGATGCAATTCGATCTAAAACGAAAATTTTTCTCAACACTGAATTCCTCGCCAAGAAAAATGTTTAATTACTTTAATATCTTCCCTTGTTTTAATTCAATATTATATAAATTCTTATTTATTCGTTTCGTAATGCAATTGTCGAAAATCGAACAACTTTGTCCCTCGACTTGAACCCACCGATTTCTTTACCGATCGATCAAACGGGGATGGTTCGATCTAAAACGAAAATTTTTCTGAACACTGAATTCCTCGCCAAGGAAAATGTTTAATTACTTTAATATCTTCTCTTGTTTCAATTCAATATTATATAAATTCTTATTTATTCGTTTCGTAATACAATTATTGAAAATTGAACTTTGTCCCTCGACTTGAACCCACCGATTTTTTTACCGATCGATCAAACGGGGATGGTTCGAATCGAATGGAATCGATCGATGCGCGAAGATACGAGACGGCTATGATGCCATATTCGAAGAGTAAGAAGATTAATAATCGACCGAAATTAATCGCTCGTATCGATGCAATTCGATCGAAAACGAAAATTTTTCTGAACACTGAATTCCTCGCCAAGGAAAATGTTTAATTACTTTAATATCTTCCCTTGTTTCAATTCAATATTATATAAATTCTTATTTATTCGTTAATGCAATTGTCGAAAATTGAACAACTTTGTCCCTAGACTTGAACCCACCGATTTCTTTACCGATCGATCAAACGGGGATGGTTCGATCTAAAACGAAAATTTTTCTGAACACTGAATTCCTCGCCAAAGAAAATGTTTAATTACTTTAATATCCTCCCTTGTTTTAATTCAATATTATATAAATTCTTATTTATTCGTTTCGTAATACAATTATTGAAAATTGAACTTTGTCCCTCGACTTGAACCCACCGATTTCTTTACCGATCGATCAAACGGGATGGTTCGATCTAAAACGAAAATTTTTCTGAACACTGAATTCCTCACCAAGAAAAATATATTTAAGTGGCTACTTTAATATCTTCCCTTGTTTCAATTCAATATTATATAAATTCTTATTTATTCGTTAATGCAATTGTCGAAAATTGAACAACTTTGTCCCTAGACTTGAACCCACCGACTTCTTTACCGATCGATCAAACGGGGATGGTTCGATCTAAAACGAAAATTTTTCTGAACACTGAATTCCTCGCCAAAGAAAATGTTTAATTACTTTAATATCTTCCCTTATTTCAATTCAATATTATATAAATTCTTATTTCGTAATGCAATTGTCGAAAATCGAACAACTTTGTCCACCGACTTCTTTACCGATCGATCAAACGGAGATGGTTCGAATCGAATGGAATCGATCGATGCGCGAAGATACGAGATACGGCTATGATGCCGTATTCGAAGAGTATATATACGCCGATCGATTTTTCAACGGTTAGACGTTTCTGAATTCTACTCATTGTAGAGCGGAAACTCTAATTCCCCAGGGCTAATCTCCGCGCCGCTCCCCCGGGCGAACTTCTAAAAAGTTCCCACTCGAAGCGGTAACTTTCCCGTCAGCGGCACGCTCCTGGGGGTTAAAAAGACTCGTGCGAGGGATGACGTGCGATCGACAGAATTCCACTGGAAACTTGTACCTACCCCCGCGGTCGTAGAATCGATACTTGGAAAAATATTACTGCACTCCCCCTCCCTCTCCTTCCTTTCCAACTTTCCACTTTTATTTTTCCTTACTCGCGTTCCACCTTTATCCTATCGCTCGCTATCGATTGATTTTGATTCAAATTTTTCTTCGAGAGTGTTTTGAAATTTTGATGAAAATTGTTTATTACGTTGGAGATATTTTAGGAGGAAGAAAGATTGTAAAAGGAGGGAGGAATATCGAGCGTGAATTTGAATATATATATGCAGTTGTTAAAAACTTTTGTTAACTGGACGCTTTTTATTTTTTTTTTCGTGGAACTGTATAAAAAAACTGGAATAAAAAAAGAAGGGAAAAATATATATATATATAAAATATGGTTCAAATTCTTGTTGTTGGAAAAATATTCCGTTCCATGCGAAACACGGGTATGATTTTTATAATATCGCGTTATATTTCGTTCTGTTTTTTTTTTCCCTCTCTCTCTCTCTACAGAGATGACGCGCCAATCATTTTGAAAACCTATCCCTTACAATATTAATCTAGAAATACTCGTAGAAAAAATAAAAAAAACGGTATATTTTTCGGGGGGGAAATCTGCTGAATTGAATTCTGGTCACGCGCGAGCCCGTATCGAGCCAATAGAAACTCTGCAAAACAAAATTTTCGCTCGCGTGCCTTCGATTTAACGTCGGATGAAAAATCAATTTTCCCACTCGGGAAAATTATAACGTAACCAAATTTTCCTCCCCCTTGGATGGATTAGGGAGACAACGATGAAAAATTGACGATAAAATTGCCTCAGATCGTTCTAATAATTTTAATCTTTGTCGAAGAATTTTTTTATTCGTCGAAAAAATACGTCTTCTTCTTGTAACGAAAAATTCCCCTTCTTTCGAAACGAAACTTGAAATAAAAACAGGGTGCAAGACTCTTTCACCTGAAAATTCATCTCTCTGTGCATCTCCCTTCCTCCAAATAACTTATCGCAGCCATGGAAACGCGCGTTAAAAAATTTCGTGACCAAACTTTTCTCGATGCTTAAAGAAAAACTTGTTAACAAAACTTCCATTCAAATGATCTCCAATGGAATCTCCAAATTCCAATTCGAATTAGAAAATAGAAAATCTCATAATCTCATAATCTCTTTGTTTCACGAAAATCTGTCAAAGATCAAATGATTTTTCAAAGGATCGGAAAACGTGTCCAAGTTTGGGGATTTAAAGCTAGGTTGGGACGATTCGTCCATTCACTTCGCTAATTTGGCCACGGTTTAATAATTGGACGCGGAGGAGCAAGAAGCATTGTACGAAGGAGGAGCAAGAAGCAAGAACACAGACGAAGAAGGTGGCTCGAGTATGGGTTCAACAATGAAATAATTTCGTGACGGGACCCCTTTCTTCTTGCGTGGAACGTGTTTCGCATTTCCTTCCTGCTTGGAGATCCATCAACTCGTGTGTGTATATGGAAAATTTGCACGGTATGTTTCGGGCAATTGGTATTGGATAGAGTAGGTTTCAAGAAGGTGGAGTGAAATTCGGAGAAAAGATTATTTGAATGATTCGTCATCTTTGGCGTGGATATATTTTGGAATTTTTGAGGAATGAAAATTGTAGTGCGAATTAGTAAATTGGAATGCTTAAGGGGAAGATTATTCTTTTATTTTCTGTAGGAATATTTGAGAGAGGAAGGTGAGGGAATGGAAAGAAAAGGGAAAAGTGGTAGAAAGTATTTTCATACTTTCTTTGAACTAATCAATTATAGTGCAAAGTAGAGAATTGTCAATTTAGAATCTCTATTTCTTGGATCATTTTTTTTATTTTTTTGTAAGAATATTTAAAAGATGAAACGAGAAAATGGGAAACGAGGGAATGGGAAAGAAAAGGACAAAATAGTGGAGAGTATTTTTAATCAGTTATAGTGCAAATGGATAAAATGGTTTCTGGAATGCTTAATCCAGAGAAAGATCGTTCTTTTATTTTCTGTAAGAATGTTTAAGAGAGAAAAGTGAGGGAATGGAAAGAAAAAAGAAAAGTGGTAAAAAGTATTTTCATGCTTCCTTTGAACTAATCAATTATAGTGCAAAGTAGAGAATAGTCAATTTAGAATCTTTATTTCTTGGATCATTTTTTTATTTTTTATAAGAATATTTAAAAGATGAAAAGAGAAAATGAGGGAATGGAAAGTATTTTTAATCAGTTATAGTGCAAATGGATTTCTGGAATGCTTAATCCAGGGGAAGATCGTTCTTTTATTTTCTGTAAGAATATTTAAAAGATGAAGGTGAGGGAATGGAAAGAAAAGGTAGAAAGTATTTTCATGCTTTCCTCTTTGGACTAATCAATTATAGTAAAGTAGAGCAAAGTAGAGAATAGTCAATTTGGAATCTCTATTTCTTGGATCATTCTTTTATTTTTTTATAAGAATATATAATAAAAGATAAAATAAGGGAATGGAAAGAAAAGGACAAAATGGTAAAAAGTATTTTTAATCAGTTATAGTGCAAAGTATAAAATGATTTCTAGAATGCTTGATCTTTATTTTCTGGATCTTTATTTTTTGGATCTTATTTTCTATAATAATTTAAAATAGAAAGAAGAGGACAAAGTGTTAGAAATCAATATTCTCATGCTTTCCTCCTTTTCCTATCCCTTTGAACTAATCAAATATACAATAAATATCCAAAAACAAAATTGTACTTCGAATATATAAAAACAATTATATAATTCAATTTAAAACCAAAGTTTCGTATTTAATATTTAATATTCTGAATAATAAAAATTTTTCTCACAAATAACTATTAATCCATTTTTATAAACCGTATATCCATGCTCGATAATATCATTTCTATTTGTATCTGCCGATTGGCAATCGTGATAGTTGCAACTCGCTATGATGAATTGGTTTCGATAATTAAAACATAATTTATCCGTTCGACGAATACGATCCGCTTCGAATTTATATCTCCATTTTATATTTCATTTTCAACAGACTTCGCAGAGTCCATCTCCTTTGCATTTCTCGCGGGGAGAAATTTTGTGCGACGATTTTTCAGAAACGGCAGGAGGAAAATAATTGGAACGAAATGAATACGCGCTCGAAATTCGGGATGCTTGATCGATCGTTCCAGACGGAATCCCGCGCATGCAAGTTCCTTTGTACCAGCGGATCCTCTGATATGTAGCGAGCAATCGATGCAATTACAGTTATTAGCGGCCAATTATAACCCATGATCTAATCTATCATAAACGAAAAGTAACCTTCGAATTATTTGAATTGTTTCGATCGAGCTTTCCAGTCTCGTAATTTTTGAAAAGAAACGTCGATCAAACGCGTTTCAAGGAATCACAGTTTAAAAGAAATAAAGAAAAGGAGAGAGAGAAATAAAATATATTATCTCTCGGTCGTTTAAATTTTCTAGATTATATTGATGAATTAATTCGATTGAAAAATGAATTCTCGGACGTCTAACTTCCGACTAAACTCTTCGTATTTAACGTTATCGGTATTTGGAAATCATCATCGATGCTTTATTCATAAGAAACTCTTCAGCAATTCTTCCCGGGATCAGTCAATGAACACACCGACTTGTCTCCTGCTTATCAAAATAGAATATACATTTCGAGGAAAATCAAAACTTTTCTTCCTCCATCTATCTGTTGGAGAAATATTATTTATAGTTTCGCGGAAATATTATTATTCAATGACAGCTGTGCTCGCGATTAGAAATCTAGCTTGCATAATTTGTTACGGATAAAACGTTGAATATTAAAAATATCGCTTCCCGTTAAATATTACATCACTCTAACGTTTGAAATATTCGATCTTTACGAACGAGACAAAATTCTCGGTATCGTATAGATTCTTGCGTTATTCGTCGAATAAATAAATAATTAACGTATTAAATTCTGTACGAGGAGAAAGGAGAAAAATCGTGTGTTACATTGAACGTAGCGATATTTAGTATCGGTCCGACAAAGAGATATTTCACACTCGTCCAAACTCGTCGTGTCTCGCGTCTTATCGAACAATATGGCTTAGCCCGGGGAACACGTCTCGGCCGCGCGATACGTGTGTAAACCCATTTCGCCCGACAGGGGACACCGGCTGGCGGCGGCCGCATTGTCATTCGAAAATTGCAGCAAAGGCGACGCCAGCGGTAGGAGGGGCAACCAAGCGTCGTGGAGCCACGGGGATACATTAAACCCGTGGTGGAACTTGGGACAGTCGTGACAAATGGCTCTCGGGGCCGAGTGTACTAACGTCATAATGAAACGTCGCCCGTGAACGCGAAAAACGTAACCTCGTATAATTATCAAGAGTTCTTCCCTTCGGATCGAGCGTTAAACTCGACTGCACGAGTGAAATGATCGCGATCGAGCGAGTCGAGTAAACGGCGTAAAGGGGATTTGGAAAGGGAAAGGACTCGAGGAGAAAGTGGTGGGAGAAGACAGAGCGAGACTTTGTAAGTTAGCTGGGGGAGGGAGACACTGTTTCGAGAGATGCGACGTAGATGGCGCTTAAAGTCGTTCGCGAGAGTGGTAACAGTTGGTGAAATGAAACTCGCGCCTCGCTACGTTGCGGCGTGTAATTGTAATTACATGATAATTCTCGGGTCGCGTGTTTAATTATTGTTGAATCGTGGCCGGAGATTGTGATTGTGAAAAGAGATTCGAAGGAAGGAGAGAGAGCAGTGAAAAGTGTTTAGGATTATTAATGATGACTCGATGGTGAGAAGGATATCGTTCGGCAAACGGCGAATCGTAGATGGCGCTCGAGTAAGTACTAATGAAATTTGTCTCGCGTTGTCGCATAATTGGAATTCTTCGTGTAATTCTTAAAATTATTTCGATCGAAAAGTTAAATTACCTAGCCGAGGAATTTGGGGGAGAATGATTTATGGCTATAATAGTCGGAGCATTGTTTCGAATAATGTTATTTTTAACGGACAATTTCGACTATTCGAATAAATTCGAAGTCGTTGAAGGATTTCTTTCGATAATCCTGGCCGTGAACGATGAATTATATCCGCGTGCAAGTATATATTGGAAGTAATTTACAATTGGGCCGAGCCCGTAATCAGGTCACACGTGGCTAATAATGTCAACAGCGCGAAGCTTATTTACATTGCCACAGATGGTTGTAGAAACATTAACTTGCGAGCGGAATATGGCCGATTAATTCGTTATGTAAATTGTTTGCGGATGTTCGAAGAATAGGAGTATTTTTTTTCCATTCGATGATGCCTCGCTTTATTTCTCGACCGATGGAGAGAACAGTCTTTGAAGATGAATCGTACGATTAATTATCATCGATTATTTGTCGCGCGCGAAATTGCCGATATTTATAAACACGATGAAATAAAATTGAACGCATGATTGAACAGTATTTACTTGCGACTCGAAATTCAAAGGCAGACGAATACATACTCGAATATTAATTTATCAATTCTCTTATCGTCTCAATTGCGTGTTGTAATAAAGCATATACCAAGGATCGTTATAAAATTACGATCGATATGATATGATCGAGAAGAAAAAATCTCAAATTAATTATCAAATTATAATCAATCTCGGAGGATTAGAGAAGAAATATCGAATATTGATGGCCGTAGCGTGACGGCTTTGCCGATTATTGTCAATTATTCCGATTTTCAGGGGCGTTAATGCCACTCGACTCGATCATAAAACCATTAATCTCCGTTTCCAACCACTTTTTCGCTCCGTCTCTTTACGCAATCGTGCAACGTATCGTGCAACGTTGTTCCTCGACGCGTTACATTAACGCGTCATCGCGTCCCATCACGGAACGGGGGAGGGGAAGGGGAGGCACAATCGACCCGTGGAATCAAATCGCTTAGCAAATGCGTGCAACTACTATCGACACGTGAGACAAATGGCCATCCGCCTCTTAAAAATTGCATGACACGCCACGATTAGCATTTCCGGCTGGGTTGGCGATCGTCATTGGTATCAGATGACGCGTTCTCACACGACGACCCTCCTCACCGATATCGAAGCCGTGCAGTTAAGAAAGTTTCTCTCTTTTTGCTTCATAATTTAGGCAAAAAGAAAAATTCTTTTATTCGATCTGATAATCTCTTCTCCTTCCATATCGCGAAGAATAACTTGACGAAGGATTTTATTTTTAATAAATTTTTTGTATAAAGTAATATAAAAATGATTAAATTATATTATCAACGAAATGTCGGTATCAAATAACTAATTCAAAATTTATCTTGTATGTATTTGAATATTTAATATTCGATATAGGGAAATTATTAAGAAAATTGATCCAATTGGTACATGTGTATAATATCCTGTTGGTATAAAGAAGATTGAACCATAAATTCTATTCATTAAAATGTTTGTAGAATAGTAAAATAAACTCATAAAAAAATTGTTAATATTAAATATAGTTTTCTAAATTTTAGATTATTGGTAATTAATGAATAGTAATGAATTAATGTAACTGTAAAAGCAAAAATAAAAAAATATAAACGATTTTTTTTTTTAATTATTTTTTTTAATTATCACAGATATATATATTAATAAGTTTGCAAGATGATCGAAATTTTACGATAAATAATTGTTCGAAAAAAGAGGACAAATCCTATTATTAAATTATCATCGATTTAAACAATGAAAGTAATATATAACGATTATTGTCATTATTGTTATTATTATTTAAAAAAATCGAGGCACAAAATATTTTATTATTATTCTTCAATCATTCAACCAAAATAAGGAAACTAAAATGAATGAATTTAATAATAGAATTTTTAGGATTAAAAAATTTATAATATCTTTTGATATTACATCAATTTCAATATTTGGAGGAATCGACGAATGGAAAAATGTTCAGAAGAAGGAAACAAAAAATATTAATTCCGAAATGACGAATAAAAGCATGCTAAATTTTTAAAAAATTAATAATTCCTCGAAATCATAATCTCAATAATTAATGTTTAAAATTATTAATATTGATCTATAAATTATCAATCACATTATCAAAAATACACTTTCTCCGATCGATTCGAAAGAAAAAAAAAAAACCTCCATTTTTCCATCCTCTCGTCTCAAGAAAAATTGACGAGAATTCGCGAGCAATCCATCCTTCTCGCTCGTCTCTCCTTTCCATGCGCGGCGCACGCTCGCACGCTAAAGGAAATTCATCAACCCTTGGTACCCCGATACCGAGCTTTACTCGATACACATTTACGTACAACGCACAAGTGGAAAGCGAAGGAGACGCGGCGGCGAACGGGACGACGCAGCAGCAGCAGAGCACAAGCAGAGAACAGACATAGGAAATGGAACGAGCGAGGGAAGAGCCAGAGGGGGTTGGAAGAGCGTCGGTGGCGCCTCCAAGCGTGGCCGAGTGGGGGCTGAGCAGCAGGGGCGTACGGACGCGACGCGGCGCGGATCCGTCGTCTCCTCAGTCGACGTCAAGCCGTCGCGACGCGTGCGTCTTCTCTTTTGCCGGTTTCACGAATCTCACGAGACTCGCGTGTCCCCCCCTCCTCTCCCCGCCCCCTGTACACAGCGTGGCCACCAGCTCTCTCTCTCTCTCTTTCTCTCTTTCTCTCTCTCTCTCTCTCTCTCTCTCTCTCTCTCTCCGTGATATCCTCTCACCGTGTTTCGCCCACCTGTTCGCTCCAGCGAAGTGTGTGCGTGTGTGCCGCGGTCCTTTCCTCTCTTCTCTCTTCTCTCTTTCTTTCTCTCTTTCTTTCTTCCCCTCTCCCTCCTCTCCCCTCTCGAGAACGAAACGAGATCACGCAGTGCACGTGCGTTTGTCATGTACACGACGTACGTGTGACAACGAGAAAGATAAAAAAGATCGGTCGAAGGAGAATAAGTGTGCCTCAATACAGGATAACACCTGGCTCAAGTTGCGAAGTATCTCGCGAGTGATAAATATCGGCTACTTTTTCCCCTCCCCCCTCTCTCTCTGGTGCCGCGTGCAACCGTGGTGAGAAAACGATCGATCGATCATCATCCCTCGGTTCGGTTGCCCCCCTTCCTCTCTCCCTCTTCCCTCCCTTCCTCCCCCCGGTGTTCGATAGCCGGTTAAACTGGGCCAGTGTCGGGATCGTGTCGGTTGGAGAACGTGGAGGAGGAGGTGGAGGAGGAGTGCCTTTCTTCCGGGTCCTGTGGAGGCCGGTGTGATATAATCGTCGTCGGGCCAACCCTTGGATTATGACTGTCGGGTAGGTATGGACTTTTCTCCAATTGAAATTTGGTGGTGGAGGTTGCGTTCGCGTATCGCCGATTATTATTGGTGCCGGTTTCGATTCGACGATATTACAGTTTGGAAACTTTGGAGAAGGACGAGTGATCGAGGTGATCGCGTATTTTTTCTTTCTTTCTCTTTCTTTCAGTAGATAGGATTGTACAACGGATGATTTCGTTTTCGATTAACATTTTCGCTTTGGTATTCGGCGGGATCTCGTTAATGTTTCAACGCGGCCCCGTTTATCTTTGGACAAGTGTCAAGTGCCGCTTTCGCCCGGGGCAAATTTACAATGGGAGGAGGGTGTTGTTCGGCTCGAAAGTCGGCTCTTCGCCGTCACCTCGATCATCCCGTTGAAATTTAAATAGACGCCTATCCCGTCGTTGCTTCTTTTCCGTCGATCGGAAGGAAGGAAAATTTCGTCTCGCGGATCGTTTGTTTCTTCCGAATTAACGATACGCGAATATTCGATCGAAGTTGTGTATAATTTGTTTCTAACTCGTGTGTGAAAATACGCGTTCGTTGTAATTGAAACTGTGCTCGTGGATAATAGAGTGAAACTTTTTGAAAAGCTTGTGAAATAATTTTTTTTTTCCCTTCTTCTTCTTCTTACGAGTTTCGCGCTCGTTTACCAAGTCGGGTTTTGAAAACATTTTCACGTTTCGAATCACATTCCTCTCATTCATTTTTTCTCTCTCTCTGTTAATCTCTCGTAAGGAGAGATTAATATTTCTCGTATTTCTTATATACTTCGTGACCGGTTATATTCTATTTATGTTTTCAAAACATGACTCTTGAGGTTAGTAGATAAGAACGATTACATATGCAATAATATTCCACAGTATACTCTCCTATACAAGCCTCTCTTTACCGTGTTAAACTCGTCTTGCGCGATAATAATAGTATCGAATAAGCTTAAAAATCCTATAAATCTTATAAATTAGATATTTTCACGAAAAAGAGACTCTTTAATTTTAGCCCTTTCTCGAAATTATTTCGTATGAATAAAAACCAATATTAATTTATAATTATTATATACAAAGGAACCGATTCGATCGATTTATCGATTAAAAAAAGATGCAAAGAGATGTATGATATATTAATCCGTAAAATTGCGCATAAAGCAAGTAAACGATATTCGAGTTCAAACTGTGTCATTTGCATCGACGACTATATAATATCTTCCAGTCACCTTGACTGGTTGTATTGCACAGTGTTGCAATTTAAGTCAGTCAATGTGTCGCACATCGCGTGTCACACATTCCCCCTTCTCCTCCTCCTCCTCCTCCTCCCCTCTTTTTTTTATCGTTCCTCCAACCTTCCTACGATATCGATCCGCGAGAAAATAGTCGATTATCGACCGTTGGCTACCGAGGGCAATGGAAAGATTATACGCTTTGCGCAAAGAATTATAAACTTTTTGAACAATGCTTGTCAAATATTCACAATTACGACTCGTTCAATTTTTCATTTCAAGCGGTGGGAAACGAAAAAGAGGAAAAGAAAATTTAGATCGAAATTTTTTCGTCTCTTTTCTCTTTTTTTTTCTTTCACCAAGAAGCCGAATACCGAATAAACCTTCTTCTGTCTCGAACTCGAGTTATTCTATTTTTCCTTTTTTTTTTTCGTCGAAAGTTTTCGCATAATTTAGCATGATTTAACATAAGTAATCAAGCTTAATGACAATTACTCGATAATGAATAGATAAAAAAAAGTTGGTACTTGTATATATTCAAACCAATATTTTTTACAATTTTTGTAAAGGAAAAAAATATCCTTCTCTTTTCTATATTTTTCCGGAGAGAAGACCGAGGAATCGTTCAACCTGAGCCGCGCGATTCATCGAATCTTCGTTACACCCGCACGGTGTGTGTAACTGGTTCGAGAGCCAGAACCGTCGCGTTATATTTTCTGCGGCGCGATTTGAACGGCCTTGGGGCGCCAATCGCCGCCTGTATACGACGCGGCGATACGACGGTCTCGAAAACGGTATCGATATTATTAGATCGCCTCGTCGTCGGTTGACACAACAGCAATTTCGTTTCGAACAATTTCGATTCGTCGTTACGAAAATTTGTCAATGGTTTGCATCATCGCGGCCCGCGCACTTTTTATATACTTTTCCTTCGGTCGCCTCTCTCCGTTTGGCATCGATCGTAAATATTATTCCCCCTCCCCGCCCCCGTCTCCTTCAAGGTTGCGCAACTGTGGCCGAGCGCGAATTACCGCCTCCCGACACCAGAGGCAGCCCAGTCACAAAGAGCCGATTGTGTTCCACCTATGTTTTTCGTGATGCATAGGTGAGAGAAAGAAAAGAAAGAAAAGAAAGAAGGAGATGGCCGCGGAGAGTTTTCTTTCTCGTCTCGAGAAATTCTTCTCGATCCGTGTGATGATTCTTCAGTTAAGTTAATCGAAACGACACATTGCATTTTCCATTTTCCAGGGGAATATTAATTCGGAAAGATAATCGGTCGATTATTACTTTCTATTATTGATACTGGAGGGAAATAAAAATTCAGAAATTCGTCTATATAATAATTTTTCGATCAATAAAGCGTTCGTTATTAAATTATTAATTATTAATTTTTTCGTTACACAGGTGTTTGGATTTTTTTTTTTACGTAACGCGGAGAATAATATTTCCTCGAGTTTGTTATTACATTCGTTGTAGATACGAGTTTTCCAACTCGATAAACGGGGAGAGCGCACTCGGACTCGTTCGAATAATAATTATCCGCTGTATGTATGCAGGGCATTCATAAGCCCGAGGTCACGCATCAATTGATCACTTCTAGCTGAACTTATCGAAGAAAGAAAATAAATTCTCTCTGTCAATTTATAGTAGCGTAGATGCGGCCTAATAATTATTTCTCATCCACTTCGATATTCGTGGAAATTCGCGCGTTCCATAGAGGAGGACAACGAATGCCACTATTCTCTGCTATTTCTCCGATTTATTTTCCGTAAAATCATTTTATTTTTTCGAAAGAGGGAAATTTTCGAATTTTATCATCGATTCGCTTCTTCTTATTTTATCGAAAGAAATTTGAATAAAAATGAAATAAAATTGAATCGTATTCAAGCAACATTCAGAGACAATAATCGTCTACTTAATTATTATTTCGTTTTTATCAATTTTTGTAGCAAATCCGTATCAATTACGTCGTATTAATAAACCTTAGTATAAATTTCCAATTTAAACGGATTTTTATATACAAATTACTCGAATAACTTTTCCAATATTCGAGAATTAGCATTCGCTTCAACAACGTTTCGATTAAAAATCGATGACAGTTTGCTTCAAACATATCAATTTTTATCAAAGAGTTCCAAAGAAACTATTCAAATTCCACTTAAAAATATCCTCTCACACACACATATATATATACATATACACAAAATCTCAGAAGCTTCGTTTCGAGGGATATCATCCCTCGTTTCGAAGGAACGGCGCGAAGGAGAAAATGGCGAGACAAAGGTAAAAGAATTTAGGGAACAGGAACGACGTTGTTTCGAACGTGCGGTGGATGCCACGCTTGAAAACCGTGTCCCAGGCCCGTCTTTGTCCCGATCGTCACGTCTCCCCATCGTTGCACGTGAGCCTCGTGCCAAAATCATAGAAGGCAGGGGGTGGGAGGGAGGACGACGACGACGACTACAATCTCTCCACGACAAATCGGTGTCGCGGATCCATCCTCGGCGAACCGCGGCGAGAAACGATAGGGCAAAGTGGAGGCGAATTGTCTTCGCCGATAGAGAGAGAGAGAGAGAAAGAGTTTTACGTGCTTCTTTCCACCGTTGCAGGTTCCGACTCGTGCAGCTCTCCTCTTTTTCTTCCTCTCGTTATCTCGAACCAGCGTGTATGCTCGAAATCACGAATGCTGTTGAATGACTGGTCAGTTGGGATAAGTAGGAGGAGGTTTCTTTTGTTTCTTTTTTCTTATGAGATTGAATATTTATCGAGGAACTTTAAAATTACTGTGAAAATTAATTTTTATTTATGGATTATTTATTTTGTTGTATTTACAGATTTAATTAATGAAAACTTTGGATTATATGAGATTTAAAGATTTTTTTGTACGATGGAGGCAGGCTTTTTCAATTCGTTAATAACTATGACGTAGAAAATATTTTCTGTGATTTGATAACAGGGCGTTACTCCTCGAATATTGAATATATAAGACGAGCAACTTGTTCTTTGGAAAGAACGAGGTTCCAAATATTGTTCATTTACTCGATTGAGAAAATGAAAAAGAATCGAAGAAACGGTTTCTTAACAATCTATATTTCGCTATTTGGAGATAGATACTCGTGGTAATTGATAATGCTTATCGGAGTTGAAATTATTACACGAGTCGTCGTCTATCTATCCGTTTCTTTCGTAAGCGTTTATCGAGATCCATCCGCCATATTGGTTATTAAAAAATCTGGAACGAAATTTCGAAACGGAGAGGAGAATTGTTCCAATTAATCGATATGCGGTTCGATATGCAATCTATAGATTATTAATATCTGTTGAGGTGTGCAACAGGTTAAACCCTCCATAATTTAATTTCGAAAAAAAGAAGAGATAGAGGTAGAAGGTAATGGGGACGAGTCTCGTGGACTGAATATTAAAAGAAACGACTTGGAAAAGGAAAAAAAGATAAATTGGATTCTACAACGTATTCAAAGTGCATATTTCAGATTGCGCTTATTCTATCGATTTCTCTTGCTCTAATTTTCAAATCGCACCAAATGATACAAAAAAATAAAAACTTATCCAGAATTCATACATTTATAATTCGTATAATGTAAGTCGATCTCTCGTTTCACAATTAGCATATCCGTTCATAATACTTGCATTTAATTATCAAGATAAAATTAGAAAGTAATACATATGTGGCAATACATATACATATATATATGCGTCCATTACGAGTTGGCTGTCTCCTTCCATCTTCTTCTCTCTCTCTCTCTCTCTCTCTCTCTTTCTCTGCAGAACGATTCGATACGAAAGAAGACAGGGCTCGCCATAATGCGAGAAAGGTTTGCTCGTATCACGGAGAATTTTCCGTCGTCGACAATTACGTCGCGCAATTATACGACACGGAATGAAATTATACGCTAATGACGTTGCAACGTGGTGCTCGTCGCGATAACGGATAGAAAACTTGTTTCTTTTTCTCCCCTCCCGCGTTTTATATCCAATGTTTTTCCCATTGCTTGTACTTGCGTGTAATTTTCGTTCAATCTCTCTCGATTCCGCCGCCGCCCTTGTTTCGAATAATGGTTTCGTTTCTTTCTTTTTCCTTGACCAACGGAGTTAACGTTTCGTTACGATTATGTCATCATATCGTGTTTCGAGATACTTAATTTTTTAAATAAATATTCTAGATGAGAAATTTCGTAAAAATTGTCTCAATTTTGTTTCAAGATAATTTTCATTCTGGAATTCAAAAGTCTGAAATGAAATCGTACAACTCGATTTCTCGTCAATTTTCTCGTTGCGTTGAGAAGAGAATAATAAAAAAAAAAGAAATCGAAAGATGTGTACGTATTCTCGAAATACAGGGAAATTCTTGGAACGAAGCGAATGAAAATAAGAGGAAAATTGGCGTTTATTCGCGTCACGCGCGCGTGTATACGTTAAAAGCTTTTTGCAAACCGATACCAAACCGAAAGTTGAAACGGGATGCAAAGGGGTGGGGAGGGGGTAGATTTTCGACTTGGTGACCTACATGGTGCAAGAATCTCTGATTACATGTCTCGGATAATCGAGAGTCGGGGAGAGGCAATGCCCGTATAATTGGGAGTCCAGATAATCGATGTTCGAATAGTCGGTGTCTGGATAATTGACGTTTTACATTAACAAAGTAACATCAGGCGGTTAATGATCGAGATTATTATTGGCTCGAGGAATTTTGTCGGGATAACTCCAGAGCGATCCATTTATCCCGGCAACCTTTTCGATCGAACTTTTCGGGAAGGGATGCGAGAAATTTTGAATTTTGAAACGAACCATCTTCCATAATTGCAATTTAATAAAGTTCAGCAATTTTGAACACGCGTTTTCCACATATTCGATTTCGAATATTTTTGTTTTCGATTAATAAATTTTCGATTAATAATTAATTTTTACGAGTTCTCGTTTTTTATAAGTTGTTATAAGATTGAAGAAATTTTGAATTTTGAAACGAACGATCTTTCGTAATTACAATTTAAAGTTCATCAATTTTGACCACGTTTTCCACATCAATTTCGAATATTTTTCGATTACAAATTTTCGATTAATAAATTTTCGATTAATAATTAATTTTCGATAAATTTTTACGAGTTCTTTTTTATAAGTTTTTATAAGATGGAAGAAATTTTGAATTTTGAAACGAACGATCTTTGGTAATTACAATTTAAAGTTCATTAATTTTGACCGCGTTTTCCACATCGATTCTAAATATTTTTGTTTCCGCCCAAATTTTCGATTATAAATTTTTACGAGTTCTCATTTTTATAAGTTTTTATAAGATCGAAGAAATTTTGAATCTTTCTCGCAGTCGAAGTCACAATAAGTTAAAGTTCATTCGAGGGTAAATTTTCAAATTTAATTTTGACCGCGTTTTCCAAATCGATTTCGAATATTTTTATTTTCGATTACAAATTTTTACGAGTTCTCGTTTTTATAAATTTTTATAAGATCGAAGAAATTTTGAATTTTCAACTTTCTAGATAGTCGAAGTTATAATTTAAAGTTCATTCAGAATAAATTTTAATTTTGACTGCGTTTTTTACATCGATTCCGAATATTTTTGTTTTCGATTATAAATTTTTACGAGTTCTCATTTTTTATAAGTTTTTATAAGAAGAAATTTTGAATTTTCAATGAACGATCCTTCTTGTAGTCGAAGTCATAATTTAAACTTCATTCGAGAATAAATTTTCAAATTTTAATTTTGACCGCGTTTTCCACATCGATTTCGAATATTTTTATTTTCGATTATAAATTTTTACGAGTTTTATAAATTTTTATAAGATCGAAGAAATTTTCAACGAATAATCTTTCATAATTACAATTTAAAGTTCATCAATTTTGATCGCGTTTTCCAAATCGATTTCGAATATTTTTATTTTCGATTACAAATTCTTACGAGTTCTCGTTTTTATAAGTTTTTATAATATCGAAGAAATTTCGAATTTTGAATCTTTCTCGCGGTTGAAGTCACAATTTAAACTTCATTCGGGGATAAATTTTCAAATTTTAATTTTTCGGATTCGACAAATTTTCGACAAAATTTCGGAGGTGGAAGAAATTTTCACGAACGAACGATCTTTTATAATTAACTGGAATTCGAATACTTTTGTTTTCGCCTAAATTTTCGATTATAAATTTTACAAGTTTTCCACTCGACGAATCTTTCGGATCGAAATTTTCAGAAATGCGAGAAATTTTGAATCAACGATCTTTCATAATTACAATTTAATAAAATTCATTAATCTCGATCGCGTTTTCCGCATCGATTCCGAATATCTTTCGATTCAAAAATTTTCAAATTCTTGTCCAACCTCTCCTTCAATCCAATTTTTCAATATCGACCACTCTTCAATCATAAATATATATCTGAGCTTCGTATTTTCATAGATACGTATAAATATATATACATATCCTGTTTAAAGAGTCTGGTGTGTTATTTAATTTCCATCGCAAAATATCGGATCAATTTATATTTCTCCGAGTAGCAGCAGTGGTTCTGACATTGCATTTTCAACGCACGTTGATTTTTTCCTTTTTTTTTTTATCAGAAGGATTATACGAAAAAATATATATATATACATATATCTCGTTGATAAGAAAATATTCGCGTTGGAAAACGGAACGATGACCCTTTAAGTTACGACTGGCTATCGGCGCAAAAAGGAAGGGAAGGAATGGTATTCCCCCTGGCCGAGGGTGGAAAATTGTCAGGAGAGGTTACGAGGTAAAAAGAGATTGAAAGGTGACTGATCAAAGACACGAAACTCGCTTAAAAAGGTGAATTTTACAAAGGTTCAAGATGTGCTACAAGGGTATTCAAAAGCCTTCGTTGCTGACTCGATGAAAACTTGCAAACTGAAAATCCCTCCTCCCCTCCCCTTTCGAAATCTGTTATAACGGAGGGGGGTGTAATCGTATCGACCTCTCTTTCACGCTTTATTATTGTTTCAACGCGTTTCTCGAAACGAGAACGATCCTCTCCTGTTTAATATTTGTTTCTCGTGTCTTAAATAACGCGCTTCGTATTCATCTCGATTCGAAGAATTATTTAAATCGAAAGATTTCTCTTTTTCAGTTCTTGTGAAAAAAAGAAAGAAAGGAGGGAGGGGGAGCAAGATATTCATAATTTCGAGCAAATAACGTACGCGTTATATGCAAATGACGATTGTCGGTTCGACGCGTGTCGAACGGATGGAAGGCACGTGCGCGGGGGGCAAAAGCGTTCTCACGTGTTTGCGTGCCACGTTCGTGAAAGAAAGTCATAGTTACGATGGAGAGAGAGAAAGAGAGAGAGAGAGACTTCAAAAGTTTTCGAATCGGAGAAGGATGCAAGAAGGATAAAGTTTGAAAACTGTCGTGGCGCATTATGAATCGTTCCTCTCCACCAGAGAACAAAATTGCGATTATTTTACCTTTCGAATCTATCTTTTAAAATTCTTTTCAATTATTATTTCGAACCTTTAAGTTTATCTCATTTCTTTTAACGAAATTTTAATTCGACAAGGTATATAATTTCTCTATTATTTATACAGATTTTACGTCGAATCTTTTAAAATTCTTTTCAATAATTATTTCGAACCTTTAAGTTTATCTCATTTCTTTTAACGAAATTTTAATTTTAAAAGATACATAATTTCTCTATTATTTATACAGATTTTACGTCGAATTTACTTTTAAAATTCTTTTCAATAATTATTTCGAACTTTTAAGTATTCTCATTTCTTTTAACGAAATTTTAATTCGACAAGATACATAATTTCTCTATTATTTATACAGATTTTACGTCGAATCTACTTTTAAAATTTTTTTCAATAATTATTTTGAATCTTTAAATTTATCTCACTTCTTTTAAAATTTTAATTCGACAAAATGTATAATTTGGAACATTAGTCTATTATTTATATAAATTTTATGTCGAATTTACTTTTAAAATTCTTTTCAATAATTATTTCGAATCTTTAAGTTTCTCATTCATCTCATTTCTTTTAACGAAATTTTAATTCGACAAGATACATAATTTCTCTATTATTTATATAGATTTTACGTCGAATCTTTTAAAATTCTTTTCAATAATTATTTCGAACCTTTAAGTTTATCTCATTTTTTTTAACGAAATTTTAATTTTAAAAGATACATAATTTCTCTATTATTTATATAGATTTTACGTCGAATCTTTTAAAATTCTTTTCAATAATTATTTCGAACCTTTATTCTCGCTTCTTTTAAAATTTTAATTCGACAAGATATATAATTTGGAACATTAGTCTATTATTTATACAAATTTTACGTCGAATTTACTTTTAAAATTCTTTTCAATAATTATTTCGAACCTTTAAGTTTATCTCACTTCTTTTAAAATTTTAATTTTATATATAATAATTTCTCTATTATTTATACAGATTTTACGTCGAATCTTTTAAGTATTCTCGCTTCTTTTAAAATTTTAATTAATAATTTCTCTATTATTTATACAGATTTTGCTTATTGTTTTTCAAAATTTCCAACGATGCAATTGTTCCTCGAGTGTAATCTACGGATTACTGTAAAAATTAAAAAAAAAAAAATAAATAAATTGTAAATACTCGATTTACTCGATCGATTTGCACAAGATGTGACAAAACTTTGGAGCGCGCGCAGAGCCCAGTGATTCATAAGATGATGAAAGAGCGGCGTGTAAAGTATGATAACGCTTGTATCCTGGCCCGAGTCCAATTCCAAAGGGGAGGGAGAGGGATGAACGAGCGATCGAGTCGAGTTTAGTCAAGTTAAACGAGGAGTCTCCTTGTTCCATATAAAATCAAAAATGGATCGAAAAGGGGAGGATAAAAAAAAAATCGGTTAAGGCGATGCGTTTTCTCTGCTGTTACGTAAACGCTTATATATGTCTTTCTCTCTCTTTCTCTCTCTATTTAGATGGTAAAGGCGTACTTGAAAAAAACAATAGCGCTATTTAAAAGCAAACGGTGAACGCGAGCCAATAACGCGTTTCGAGGCGCGTGTACGCGGAATTGTATCGATTGGTGAAACTCCAACTCTCCAAGCCCCCGAGGAAACTCTTTTGTAGCCCTCGACGATCGAAAAATTCACTCCTCTTCTGCCTCTCTTGTTCTCTGAGAAGATGTGACGAAGTTGGAGCGAGTTAGTTTCGTTTAAATTCGTGGATCATTTAATTAACAAGGATGGATACGAGATGGATTGAAATAAAATTTGTGGAAGAAATGAGAGGAGTTAAAGAAAACGATGAGATCATTTTTGTCAAACGTTGCTATTATTAGTTAGCTTCGTTCAACGATTTCATATAATTATTTTGTAAAGTCACAATATCGATTTTCGATCGAAAAATTGAATAAAATTGGGGATTTGTTTCTATTGTAATCACGAGTTTATAATTATTTTGTAAAGTCTTTGGTCACGTGGAATATTTAATAGATTTTATTTAAATATCAAGGAAAAATGGAGGAATTAATCTCTCTTTCAAGATTATTTCGTCGATACAATAGCTCCGATAATTTCCATTAATTATTTTGTAATATTTTTGGCCACGTGCAATATTTATTAGTATCATCCATTCCAATCTCTTCCAAGATTATTTCGTCGATACAATAGCTAACAATTTCATAATTATTTTGTAATATTTTTGGTCACGTGCAATATTTATTAATATCATTCCCATCTCTTCCAAGATTATTTCGTCGATACAATAGCTCCGTCTAACAATTTCATAATTATTTTGTAAAGTATTTGGCCACGTGCAATATTTAATAGATTTTATTTAAATATCAGAATACCAAAAGAAATGGAGGAACCATTCCCATCTCCCTCAGAATTATTTCTGCTACAGTTGTCGATACTGTAACTCCGTGTCTAACAATTTCATAATTATTTTATAATATTTTTGGTCGTGCTTGCAATTTATTAATCAAAAAATGGAGGAACCATTCCCTTCTCCCTCAGAATTATTTTGTAATATTTTTGGTTTTGCAATATTTATTAATTGATTTTATCATAGAATTGAATAAAATTAGAATAGTGAAAAAAAAAATGGAGGAACTATGCCCTCATTTCTCCAGGATTATTTCTTCTACAATCATCGATACAGTAGCTCCATCTAATAATTTCATAATTATTTTTTGTGAAATCTTTGAATACCAAAAAAAAATGGAGGAACCATTCCCTTCTCCCTCAGAATTATTTTGTAATATTTTTGGTTTTGCAATATTTATTAATCCATTTTATCATAGAATTGAATAAAATTAGAATAGTGAAAAAATGGAGGAACCATTCTTTTCCAGGATTATTTCTTCTACAATTATCGATACAGTAGTCTAACAATTTCTAATTATTTTGTAAAGTCTTTGAATACCAAAAGAAATTAAGGAACCATTCCTTTCTCCCTCAGAATTATTTTGCAATATTTATTAAATCATTTTATTATAGAATTGAATAAAATTAGAATACTGAAAAAAATGGAGGAACTATGCCCTCATTCCTCCAGGATTATTTCTTCTACAATCGTCGATACAGTAGTCTAACAATTTCATAATTATTTTGTAAAGTCTTTGAATACCAAAAGAAATGGAGGAACCATTCCTTTCTTCCTCAGAATTATTTCTTCTACAATCGTGGATACAGTAACTCCATCTAAGAATTTCACAATTATTTTGTACTATTTTTGGTCATGCTTGCAATTTATTAATCAAAAAAATGGAGAACCATTCTCTCCTTCAGAATTATTTTGCAATATTTTTGGTCACGATTGCAATATTTATTAATCGATTTTACCATAGAATTGAATAAAATTAGAATAAAAAAAATGAAGGAACCCTGATTCCCTCACTCCTTCAGGATTATTATTTTTGTGTACAATTGTTGATACAATAACTCCGTCTAATAATTTCATAATTATTTTATAAAATCTCTGAATACCAAAAGAAGTGGAAGAACCATTCCCTTCTCCCTCAGAATTGTTTTGTAATATTTTTGGTCACGGTTGCAATATTATTAATCGATTTTACCATAGAATTGAATAAAATTAGAACGTTGAAAAAAAAATATGGAGGAACCATGTCTTTCTTCACGATTATTATTTTTGTGTATAATTGTTGATGTAGTAGCTCCGTCTAATAATTTCATAATTTCATATTTTGTAAAGTCTTTGAATACCAAAATAAATGAAGGAACCATTCCTTTCTCCTCCTCTCATTCCAATATTTATTAATCAAAAAATGGAGGAACCATTTCCTCCCTCAGAATTATTTTGTAATATTTTTGGTCACGGTTGCAATATTTATTAATCCATTTTATCACAGGATTGAATAAAAATCAGGGCACGATCGGAAGAAAAGAAAAAAAAAAACTGGAGGAACCCCGGTTCCCTCGCTCCTGAAGAATTATTTAGAATTATTTCCGCCACAGTCGTAGCAGGCCGGGCCTGCTAATAAATCCGAGTACGGGAACGCGTGGAGGGCTGGTGGGCGCACGACTCTTGGGCGTAAAGTTTAATGGCACCTTCCGTTCCGAATAGGGGCGAACTTCTGGCGTCGTTGGTTATCGTTAACCTCGCAAAAAGCTCGCCTCGAACCTTGTTTAGAGGAACGGTGGAAAATGGAACAACGCTCGGCGGGTTCGTGGCATTTGGGGGGAGTTGAGGCGAGGAGAGGAGGATAGAGAGAGAGAGAGAGAGAAGACTGCAGAAAATTAGTTAATTAGTTTTCCTGGCTCGATGGATGGGCGGTCGTGTTGCGGCATGGATTTTAATGTGGTCATTTCCATACGAGGGGAGGGGGGGAGGATGGGTGGTGGTTGCGCTCGGCGGTGTCGGCTCGGTGGATGTAAACCCAAAGTAATAGAAGAACTCGCAATTTAGTCGGAATGTAATCACCATTCCGATGCAAAATAATACCTCGATGCTTCCATTTCTATGGCTTCGACAGGTTTTCGATTCACCTTCCCTGATAATTTAATGGAAAAGTATCGGGGCCGCGCTTCCATTTTCGCGCCCCCCCTCCCCTCTCCCTCCTTCTCCTCCTCCCCCAGAACCAACCGATCTAACCGTTCACCATGGATCTCGAAGCGTTACTTTATTCCTTGTTCTTTACTTTCTTTATTCTTCCCGATTACGAGAATTTTTGATTTTGGAAATCGAAAAGAACGAAACGATTTTTCGCTTTCATTTCATAGAAAGATTTCTGAAATTGATTGAAATTCATTGAAAACGATTATATTAAAATTTATATTGCTCGATAACGTTCTTAAACTTTTTAATTATGGAAAAATACTTTTTTGTTATAATTTAAGGAGATCTCGAAGTTATTTTATTCTTTATTCTTTACTTATTCTTCCCGATCACAAGAATTTTTGATTTTGGAAATCGAAAAGAGACGATTTTTCCTATATTCTATAGAATTGAAAGATTGAAATTCAATGAAATGATTAAACTTTTTAATTATGGAAAAATATCTTTTTGCTATAATTTAGGATCTCGAAGTATTACTTTATTCTTTATTCTTTATTTATTCTTCCCTATTTATTCTTTCGCTCCTATTCTATAGAATTGAAAGATTGAAATTCATTGAAACAATTAAACTTTTTAATTATGGAAAAATAATTTTTGCTATAATTTAGGGGAATCTCGAAGTGTTATTTTATTCTTTATTCTTTACTTTCTTTATTCTTCCCGATCACGAGAATTTTTGATTTCGGAAATCGAAAAGAGACGATTTTTCCTATATCCTATAGAATTGAAAGATTGAAATTCATTGAAACGATTAAACTTTTTAATTATGGAAAAATAATTTTTGCTATAATTTAGGGGGATCTCGAAATGTTACTTTATTTTTTATTCTTTATTTATTCTTCCCAGTTACGAGAATTTTTGATTTTGGAAATCGAAAAGAACGAGACGATTTTTCGCTCCCATTCCATAGAATTGAAAGATTAAAATTTATTGAAACAATTATATTAATATTTATATTGCTCGATAACATTCTTAAACTTTTTAATTATTGAAAAATATCTTTTTGCTATAATTTAGGGGGATCTTGAAGCATTAATTTATTCTTTATTCTTTACTTATTCTTCCCGATTACAAGAATTTTTGATTTTGGAAATCGAAAAGAGACGATTTTTCCTATTCCATAGAATTGAAAGATTGAAATTCAATGAAACGATTAAACTTTTTAATTATGGAAAAATATCTTTTTGCTATAATTTAGGATCTCGAAGTATTACTTTATTCTTTATTCTTCCTGATCACGAGAATTTTTGGTTTTGGACGAAATCTCGAGAGACGAGACGATTTTTCGCTCCCATTCCATAGAATTGAAAGATTGAAATTCATTGAAACGATTAAATTATGGAAAAATAATTTTTGCTATAATTTAAGGAGATCTTGAAGCGTTACTTTATTCTTTATTCTTTACTTTCTTTATTTTTCTTGATTACGAGAATTTTTAGTTTTGGACTGGAAATCACAAGAACGAGACAATTTTTCACTTTCATTTCATAGAAAGATTTCTGAAATTGATTGAAAGTCATTGAAAACGATTATATTAATATTTATATTGCTCGATAACGTTCTTAAACTTTTTAATTATTGAAAAATATCTTTTTGCTATAATTTAGAGGGATCTTGAAGCATTAATTTATTCTTTATTCTTTACTTATTCTTCCCGATTACAAGAATTTTTGATTTTGGAAATCGAAAAGAGACGATTTTTCCTATTCCATAGAATTGAAAGATTGAAATTCATTAAAACGATTTCATTAAACTTTTTAATTATGGAAAAATACCTTTTTGCTATAATTTAGGGGGATCTCGAAGCGTTACTTTATTCTTTATTCTTTACTTTCTTTATTCTTCCTGATTACGAGAATTTTTGATTTTGGAAATCGAAAAGAACGAGACGATTTTTCGCTCCTATTCCATAGAATCGAAAGATTGAAATTCATTGAAACGATTACACTTTTTAATTATGGAAAAATAATTTTTGCTATAATTTAGGGGGATCTCGAAGCGTTATTTTATTCTTTATTCTTTACTTTCTTTATTCTTCTTGATTACGAGAATTTTTAGTTTTGGACTGGAAATTACAAGAACGAGACAATTTTTCACTTTCATTTCATAGAAAGATTTCTGAAATTGATTGAAATTCATTGAAAACGATTATATTAATATTTATATTGCTCCATAACGTTCTTAAACTTTTTAATTATGGAAAAATACCTTTTTACTATAATTTAAGGGGATCTCGAAGCGTTACTTTATTTTTTTATTTTATTCTTTACTTATTTTTCTCGATTACGAAAATTTTTGGTTTTGTAAATTTTGAGAGACGAGACGATTTTTCACTCCCATTCCATAGAATTGAAAGATTGAAATTCATTAAAACGATTTCATTAAACTTTTTAATTATGGAAAAATACCTTTTTGCTATAATTTAGGGGGATCTCGAAGCGTTACTTTATTCTTTATTCTTTACTTTCTTTATTCTTCCTGATTACGAGAATTTTTGATTTTGGAAATCGAAAAGAGACGATTTTTTCTATTCCATAGAATCGAAAGATTGAAATTCATTGAAACAATTATATTAATATTTATATTGCTCGATAACGTTCTTAAGTCGTTGATTAAACTTTTTAATTATCGAAAAATACCTTTTTGCTATAATTTAGGGGTATAATTTCCCATCGAGTAATTACGCTCGGACGATATTTCGACGCGCATTCGACCACGATCATTCCTCGCTCCCATTGAAAATTCACGCATGCCGACCCGATTTATCGATCAACGGGGGGTGGTGGTTGCCTTTGAATCGACTACTAACACGTATATTTTCAGAGGCCGCCTTTTCTATTCGGCCGCGCGAATAGATTGCGAATTATAAATCGGCATTGAAATTTATTAATTAAACCGGAAACAAAGATTTCGTTTAATATTCGAACTGGAGGAGGATACACCGTGCTGTAAATCGATTGCTTGCTCGTGAAATATTTTCGTAAACGTCGCGAATTACGAATCCTATGAATCGACTTGTGCGTCAATTAATCGATAAATTTCTTTTATAATTCTCCCTGTAATTGCATTCCCGATTTGGAACTTCAAATGTTTTGACGTTTTAAAGAACAAGAATATATCTTTTTCGACTTATAAAAATATTACACGTATAGATTTTGTTAAATTATAAAACCGAGTCTAATCATTATTTTAATACCTCGAAATTTTTCGAAACCGATCAAAATCCCTCGTCTTCCAATGCTTGCCTTTCCTCCGAAAAAAAAAAAAATCTCGGGGAAAGGGAACGATTCAGCGAAAGGGGGTGCAAAGGAGAAAAGGGGGAGAACGTAGGGAGGGGTGTACAGATAACGCTCGATTCGCTGGAGGTGGTGAAAAATGCAAGTGTTGGCCTCTCTCTATCGCGACGAGCGCGGGCTGCGGTTTCTAGCGGGCCAATTCTACTGCCGATGTCTGACTACAAACGCGGCCGAACCACTTGCTCTCCAACCGACCGAAAGCGCTTACGTTAGCTCGAAACCTTGGCGCGTGATGGGACGTGCGAGTTGGTGGGGGGAGAGGGACGAGGAGGCGCGGAGGTGGGGCGATGCAACGTTCGATCGCGAGTCTTTTCGCGTCTCTTCCTTCGATCTTTCTCTCCTTCTTTATGGTTTTAACTCTCTCTCTCTCTCTCTATGGTTTGATGGCTCTGGTGGATATGCGCGCGCGTACGTATTTCCCCCTCTTTTTTTTTTCTTCTTCGAACGAGATCGAAGGTTCCTCCTTTGTTTCCACACGTGAAAGCGCTTCGTATATACCGAGGGGGTAACGCGCGCCGCGGGCTAACGTTATTGTTGCTAATTTCGTCTCGCCTCTTTCGAGCTCGAGCTCTTCCAGCCTACGAGTAATTATGGAACGTGGGATCGTGGCCGGGCGAATATTCTCGAATATTCCTTTGTAAGTGTCTGGTCTCGGGTTTTTCTTTCTTTCTTTTTCTTTTTTTTTTTTTTTGAATTTCGAACGTTCATTCGGGAAATCGATCTTTCTTCTAGATTCTTCGAGATTTCTCTTAACGTGTGTTGTTAATTAATAATCAGATTTATAACGCAATTATTAACGCAAGATTTGAATTAAATATAAAAGAGAATTTTTAAAATATTGTTCAATAATGAAGACACGTTAACTCTAAACTCTCGGCTGTCTGTTCTTTTTTCACGGTTGCCAACTTAATGCAAAAATGGCGGCAAATTCAAATCCAAATCTTAATTTTAAAAGAGAGTTTTTAAAATATTGAATTCAATAATGAAGACACGTTGTAACTCTAAACTCTCTGTTCTTTTTTCACGGTTGCCAACTTAATGCAAAAGTGGCGGCAAATTCAAATCTTAATTTTAAAAGAGAGTTTTTAAAATATTGAATTCAATAATGAAGACACGTTGTAACTCTAAACTGTCAAACTGTTCTTTTTTCACGATTGCCAACTTAATGCAAAAATGGCGGCAAATTCAAATCCAAATCTTAATTTTAAAAGAGAGTTTTTAAAATATTGAATTCAATAATGAAGACACGTTATAACTCTAAACTCTAAACTATTCTTTTTTCACGGTTGCCAACAACTTAACGCGGCAAATTCAAATCTTGGGACACTCTTTAGATAAATATTCTAGAGAATCGTATTACATCGTGTAATAAAATTGCAATTAGAGTTAATTTCCTGCTCTTTTAAATATTACGCGATATTGAACACAGCGTGTCCCGAGTTCAAAATTTATCGATCGTTGCGATAATTCACGTAACCTTTCCTTTTTTATACTTGCTCTACACGCTACAAATTAAAAGAAGATTTATATACACATACCTTCTCGTGTGCAATTCCTCTTTCTTCGTTTTTTATCCTTCTCTCTCCTCTCCTCCTCCTCCTCCTCCCCACTCCTCCGTCTCGAGGCGTCGCGTTGCCGATCGTAAACGTAATATTACCGCAGGAATTCCCGAATGATACCTCGAGACGTATCGCGCGACCGATGATATTCACGTTACACAAGCCGGAACGCGGCCGGTTTCCCACGGAGAGGAGAAGTGCTTAGGCAAGCGTTTCGCCCGCGACACGCGAAACAACGACGACGCCGTTCTTGCAAATTCTATTCCACGCTTCCTGCCTCGTTCTCGAATATTATATCTCGAGTATATATACATATATATATAATAACTCCGTATAACAGGAGGGAAAGGGGGGTTTAACGTTGACGGTTATCGATTAGATATCGGTGATACGAGCTGCGAATTTGTGGCAGCCGTCGCCGGGGATTTTGGCCTCGATGAAATATTTATGATTTCGCGGGATTAGGCGGAAATATTTATCAGATTTTATGGCGCGACGTTGATGCGCCGATAGAAATTTTTATATATAGAGAGAGAAATACGGGTTTTATGTTGATTTCGAAATTTTTATTTTTTTTTTTATTTCGAATATCGTAATAGGTTAAGTTGGAAGGAGAGATGGGTTGAGAAATGATCGGCTTAGGATGGGTAAATGTATACGCGACCGGACGAATTCAGACCGGTTTTCGCTTGGAACGGCGGCGGGAGAATCTAAAAATATCATTGTTACAATATGCAGCGGATGTGGATTATAAACGAGCGGGATCTTACGAGGGGATAAATCGTGAAACTTTATGTTTTGTACTCGAACAATGTCTCGAATTTGATTCTTCCCAATTTTCACGAACTTTACGATCCAATTAGAGGCAAATGGGATTATATCGTCAGCCGATTGACGAGTTTATTTCGTTTATTTGTTTTGTCGCGAGGAAGAACAAGTTGGATCATTGTGCAACGACGATCTCGTTTTAAGATCGTTATTTTTTTTTTGTCGTTCGCTCATTCTTACTATAAAATAGAATGTCGTGCTTTTTTTTTTTAGAAATCGGCCCAACGCAGAATAATTGGCCCCTTGTTCCTCCCTGTTGTTCCTCGAGTTTCGACAAACTGAAACTGGCCTGTTTTTTTTAATCGGCACTCGTACTAATGAGACGTCGCCTCTATTCAATGATTCTCTCTAATTATTTTCCTGCGTCTCGTTCGACGTTGGCGGCGCCACTGTCCACTCTGTACGCCATCTTGTTGGGACTCTCTCTCTCTCCAGTTTCCTTTTTTTCCCTCTCGAAAAAACTGTGTATTATCGTGTAAAAAATTGTACACTTATATATTGAATTCTGAATATATTGAAATCTGAAGAAACGGTCACCCGGTATATAAGCGAAACGCACTATCTTTAGATTGCACGAGATCTACGAGTTGTTTTACGCTCAAAATTGTACATTTATATATTGAATTCTGAAATTTGAAAAGACAGGATATAAGCGTAAAATGATAAGAAGAAAGGGTATGATGAAACGGTCACCCGGTATATACGCGAAACGCACTATCCTTGGACTGCACGAGATCTAAGAGTTATTTCACGCTCAAAATTGTACATTTATATATTGAATTCTGAAATTTGAAGAGACACGATATAAGAATAAGCATGAAATGAAACGGTCACCCGGTATATACGCGAAACGCACTATCCTTGGACTGCACGAGATCTAAGAGTTATTTCACGCTCAAAATTGTACATTTATATATTGAATTCTGAAATTTGAAGAGACACGGTATAAGAATAAGCATGAAATGAAACGGTCACCCGGTATATACGCGAAACGCACTATCCTTGGACTGCACGAGATCTACGAGTTGTTTCACGCTCAAAATTGTACACTTATATATTGAATTCTGAATATATTGAAATCTGAAGAAACGGTCACCCGGTATATACGCGAAACGCACTATCCTTGGACTGCACGAGATCTACGAGTCGTTGTTTCACGCTTTACAATTTAGTCATTGTTAACGGGCAAATTAACGGTTGAAGTGGCGCGAAGAAACGGGGCCAAGTTTCCGAGAGGAGAGGAAAAGAAAAGTACCTTCGTTAATCATCGGTGCAATGCATTTCTACGGGCGATCCGAATGCCACGATTCTCAACTCGCTGTGCTGCTGCTAGCCACAGTAGAGAAAGACTGTCCTCTCTGATGGAAATATTTAGATTTCGTAATAACGTTTTTTTCGTTCGCTTGTTTTTTTTTCTTTTTTTTTTTGCTCTCTCTCTCTTTTTTTTATTTTTTCCCCTTTTATTTCAACCTCGATAAAGTTCGAGAGATAGATCCCGTGTTTTTTATTGGACGTTTTCAAGTCAGAATTGGGTATCCCTTTTAAGGGAAACGGCCACAAAGCCGTTTGACGTTGATTTCAATGGATTGATCGCGGACATTTTGCCTCTTGGGTTTGTAACGAAATAAAGGACAAAATAAAAGAGCGCGGAAATATTTATATTTTATATTTCTCTTTTTCCTAAAAAGAATTTTCTCCCTCTCTTTAAAAAACTTTAAGAATACTTTTTAAATAATAATTATACGAGTTTCCCAATATATCTTCTCCCTCAAAATTCCATTATCTTCAATAACAATTCTTCTCGAACGGAGATTATTTCGAAAAAAAGAAATATTCTTGGATAATCGGCCTCGACCGATTTGTGTCACTCTCACGAGACTATCGTGCTCGAAAATATGCGACCAACAATCTACGTATATATATATATATGTACACACGAGAGAATTGGTCGTTTTCTACGCTACGAACGCGGCTAATTTGTAAGCGTGTAACGAACATGCGTCAACCCCCCGGCTCGTTATAACTAACAAGGGATAACGACACCGGGTCACATTTCGTTTCGAGCTGCGCTTTTTCAGGGGCAAACGTTTGCACGCGCCGTCATCACCGGGAAAATCGGGCGCGGAAAAGTGAAATTGATTCACCGTTTCGACTCGTCGTATTTATCGTGTATTATCGTTGCCGCCCTGTCATTTTGCGTGTACCGGGTGTCGATCTAGGATAAATATCATCGGGATTATGATTCGAGGGAGAAAGGGGAGGGGAAAAACAGGAAGAAACTGTTGATTTTAACGGATCAAAAATATTGTAATCGTTAAGGGAATTTTTTATTTCTTCTTACAAAATTATTCCAGTTTCTCAAAATGTTATTATACAGGTAATTAATATTTCGATTCGAATTTCAATTCTTCGAAATATTCTGGAATTCTATTTAAAAATTTTATCGACATCCCTTCTTTCTCTCTCGATCATTCGAACGATCGATCCTCTTGATTTCCTTTTCTTATCGCTCCGGTGGCACAGTTTGATCGTTTAATTCCGGAACATTCTGCTTCACTCTTCCTCTTTCGCGCTTGTCACTCGACGCGTATTAAAGGGACAGCTCTTTTTTACGAATACTGCTGCGAATAGTGAAAAGCGTATGACGCTATGAATGACAAAAAAAGAAGAGGGGGGCAACGGGCGAAGAAAGGAAGGGGGGGGGAGGGGAAGGGCGAATGAATTTTTAAAATTCGTATTTTTACGCGAAGCTTCGAATTGAACATTCCGTTTCATACGCGTGGTGACACATTTTTAATGAGAGAAATGTAGAAAAATGTAGAAACGTGTGCGGGATATATATATACTGTCTTTATGAAATTTTAAAACAATAATATTTGATTTTTTTCGTTATGCTCTCTCTCTGTCTTCTTTTTTATTTATTTATTTATTTATTTATCGTTTGGATCTTTTTTTTTTTTTTTTTTTTCTCTCTCGTTGTTGGACTATTCATTTCGATGGTACTCTGTTTACGTTATTTGTATTCGATACACGAAAATTTTTTCCCCCCCGATTCGTATCGCTTTTCTCAAAACAAATATGGATACGCATCCGTTGCGTGTATATTTATATATGTATATATGTTAAAATATTCAAATTAAAATTGGAAAAATAAAATTGAGATGTTATTTTTATAAAACTATTAAATTTTCTAAAATACCGTTAATCGTTTCAATATTATTTTTTTTTTCCTAAAAGATAAAAAAAAATAACATTCGATATCGGTTATTAATTTATATTTTTTCGCAAAAATATCTGGAAATTTTTCGCGTATACGAAGATTGAATTGATACATTAAAATATTGGAAATATTTAATATTTGTCCGAATCGAGAAAGAATTCCCTTCGACGATTTCGATTACCAAGATTTTCAACAATTTCTGACAATTTTGGTTAACTCTTTGAAAAATAAATAAATAATTTCTTCTTAAAATTTGTTCTTTTTTCTTTTTTATCTCTCACGAGTAAAAATTGAAAGTAAACGAATAACACGAATTCTCCTTTCTTTCGTGGAATTTTTAAATTCGAAACGATTTGCGAATCGGAAAGAGAAATAAAAACGAATTAAAAATAAACGAGAACCATTTTTATTTTTGATACAACACGCGCATTTTTTATTAGCACGAATATTAGTCAATCGAAATACGTAACGTTATACGGCCGTTTATACGATACTGTTGTGGGGAGAAGGGGAAAAAGGAAGGAAGGAAGGAAGAAAAAAAATAGGCAAAACAAAGAGAATACCGATGCGAAAACACGATGCCAATAGACGATACGTTCGAAAAATCGTCCACATCCTCCTTCAGATTTTCCATCTTCCATAAATAAACAGCCAAAGTTGCATTACCATCCGATGTAATACTTTAAAAAAAACAAAAATTAAATCTTCCATCTTCTCTTCTTTTATCCTGCACAAACAAATAGCCAAAGATGCATCAGCATCTCTAATTATAAAAAAATTAATATCTAAATTAACACTTTATAAATTTTAACCTCAATTTTTCTTTTTTATTGCTGAATAATAAAGCGTGTGTTAAAAATTACAAAAACAAAAACCTCGAAATTAATTTATAAATTGAGAAGAATCGATTAATCTCAGGATTCCATCCCCCTGAAAATGACAAAACGCACAAATGATTTTCGAAATCGTAATAACAGTGGAGCATATTATCCGTGTAATAAAATATCGTTTCTCCTCGTGGAATCTCTCCTCCCTCCTCCTCTCCATGTTGCGTACACGCGTGTGTGTGTATGAGTCTCTCCCCCTCCTCTGTCTCCGTTCTTCACCTCGTTTCATTTCCCTTAACTCACTGAACCTTCCCCCTGGAACCTGTGCCATTTTTCCTTCCTCTTTCTTTCTGTCTCTGTTTTCGCGCGTCGTTTTCAAACCAACGCCGCGGATCCATTGAAATTACTTTTTCAAACGCGTTTCACGGTTTGAATTTCGCAGAGTTGTCTTCGTCTGCATCCGAGCTTGCTTTTCTTTTCTTTAGAGCAACAGATGAAAGAAGATTCGATTAACTTGGTTAATCACTGGAAAGAGTTTCTGGAATCACAAATCAGTTTTGGAAGAAATCGAGATTTTTGAGATAGATAGTTATTATAGATGAAAATATATATATATATATAAATATAAATATATGAAATGAAAATATAAATATAAATATAGAAAATTGTTTTTAAAATTTTTGATGATATTCGGATATACGTAATTTTTATTCTTAAGTTTAAGAAGATTGTGTTATGTACTAAATAATAAAGGGGTGGGTTAAGAATCCTCTGTCTAATAAAACTTGCACTTGGTGCTTTGCGAGATATTCATCCACTGGTTGGAAACCCCGTTGGAAACTCTTTCGAAATTCCGTTCACGTATTCTTCACCCTTAAGAAGATTTCTCGATACACATAGGCACGTTCACAATCACAGCTAGTAAATCTTCTCGAAACACGCATCCGTGCGGAATTCTAATTTCGCGAATATAACGATAGCCGATATATTTTCTACATTTTTGTGATCGAAAATTGAAAATAATTCGGAATTGGATAAGTTTAATAAAATTGGTTGGTATTTTTAAGTTGTTGAGAGTTTGAAAGAAATTTCTTTTAATTGTTCTTACGTGAAATTTGAACAGAGATCTGTGTATAAATACGATTTCAAGGAATTTTGGAAATAAGTTTGAGTCAAGGTATATTGTCAAGACAATTCCTTACTTACGATAATTATTCCATTCTTGAAATTTTCACATTGCCATCGTGACTGTCTCACGGAATTTCCTGTGTATTTCTGAAAATTTCCCAATATATATCCTTCCAGGTAACATTTTGGAACGAGTAATCAACTTTATTTTTAACTCAAATTAATTTCCACGTTGACTGATTCAAAGAATTCTTCCCTCGTCGCGTCCAAAATTAAAACAATCTCGTTGAAAATTCTTCAATCTATAGTTTCAGATAATATTTTCAAAAATAAGTGAAATTACTTAAAGTCTATTCAAAAATTCAAATTAATTTCTATAATTCTATAACTCAAATTTATCCTTCTAGATAACATTTTCAAAAATAAGTGAAATCATTTAAAAACTCTTAAAAAATTTTAATTCAAATTATTTTCCACAATCCCATAACTCAAAGAATTCTTCCCCAATTTATCCTATCCTTATAACATTTTTAAAAACAAATAAAATTGTTTAAACTTAACTTTATTCAAAATTTTTAATTCAAATTAATTTCCGTAATTCAAAGAAAAATTCTCGAATTTATCCTTCCAGATAACATTTTCAAAATCAAGTGAAATCGCTTAAACTTAACTTTATTCAAAATTTTTTAATTCAAATTAATATTCATAATTCCAAAATTCAAAGAATTCTTTTCCAATTTATCCTTGCAGATAACATTTTCAAAAACAAGTAAAATCACTTAAACTTTATTCAAAAATTTTAATTCAAATTAATTTCTATAATTCCAAAACTCAAAGAAAAATTCTCCAATCTATCCTTTCAAATAACATTTTCAAAAAAGTTTAAGAGAAATCACTTAAACTTTATTAAAAAATTTTAATTCAAATTAATTAATTTCTATAATTCCATAACTCAAAGAAAAATTCCCCAATTTATGATATAATATAATATATATTCCAGATAACATTTTCAAAAACAAGTGAAATCACTTAAACTCTTAAAAAATTTTAATTCAAATTAATTTCCACAATTCCATAACTCAAAGAATTCTTCCCCAATTTATTCTTCCAGATGACATTTTCAGAAACAAGTGAAATCACTTAAATTCTATTCAAAAATTTAAATTAATTCAAATTAATTTCCATAACTCAAAGAAAAATTCCTCAATTTATCCTTTCAGACAACATTTTCAAAAACAAGTAAAATCGCTTAAACTTAACTTTATTCAAAATTTTTTAATTCAAATTAATTTCCACAATTCCAAAACTCAAAGAATTCTTCCCCAATTTATCCTCCCAAACAACATTTTCAAAAACAAGTAAAATCGCTTAAACTTTATTCAAAAATTTTAATCAAATTAATATTCACATTTCTATTAGTCAAAGAATTCTTCCCCAATTTATTCTTCCAGATGACATTTTCAGAAACAAGTGAAATCACTTAAATTCTATTCAAAAATTAATTCAAATTAATTTCTATAATTCCATAATTCAAAGAATTCTTCCCCAATTTATCCTCCCAAACAACATTTTCAAAAACAAGTAAAATCGCTTAAACTATTCAAAAATTTTAATCAAATTAATATCCACATTTCCATACCTCAAAGAATTCTTCCAAAGTTAAAACAATCTCGAAGAAAATTCCCCGATCTATCCTCCCTAAATGACATTTCAGAAAACGATCACACTTGAACTTAACTTTACTTTTAACGGGTTACAGCCTCACTTTTTCAACGATTTTAGTAAGCCCGTGCCGTCGTGGGAGGCCGGTGCCGCATCGAGCGGATTCTCTCGTTCGAGCCGACACGCACACCTTTGACGTCCGGCATCGCGGTCTATAATTATTGGCAGGTGAGCGGGGCCGAAGTCCGCGGAAAGTTCGTTACACGACAGCCGTGTCCTAGCCGCGAGCACTTCCCTTGCGCGTGTGTACACCGCCGCGAGGAGTCCGTACGGACGTTAATTATTATCGACAGTTTCGCGAAACGAACCTTGTCCCCCCCGCTTCCACTCCCTTCCTCTCCCTTGTCTCTTGCCCGATGCTGCTTCGCGAGCCGCGGTTAATTGCATCCAAACTCGTTTCCGAAATTAAGGGAATAAGGGACACCGAGATGCCGCATTTAACACCGATTATTCCATTTAAAAGTGTTCGTGCTTTAAACCCGTTCTTGGAATCGATTTTATTTTAAATAATGCCAATGGTTAAATTTGTTTGAGATCGCGTTGTTATTCCATATTATTCTAGAGTCGAGGAAACTGGATTTAGGATCGATTTACGATATAAAGGGTGTCCCAAAATTAACGCAAGATTTGAATCAAATGTAAAAGAGAGTTTTTAAAATATTGTTCAATAGTGAAGGCAGGAGTTGTAGCGTATAACGCTCCATTTTTACTCTCGGCTTAATGCAAAAACGGCAAATTCAAATCTTGCGTTAATTTTGGGACAAAATTATAATACAATTTTATAGTATAATACAATTTTATAATACAATACAAATTTATAATACAATACAATTTTATAATATAATACAAATTTATAATACAAATTTCCAAAGAAAAGTGGCGTTATTATTCATAATATTACTTGCAAAATTATTATATTATATTTTATATATTATTATATTATTATATTATATATTATTTAGATCGATTTACACGTATCTTTTTTCAATTTCGTATCGCAAAATGTATAATATTTCCTCCCCTTTCCAAAAGATAAATTATCTTCGAAAAATACGAATCTCGAAGAAAACAAACGAAAATGTCGCGTTATGGAATTAAGAAATCGAGGACGTTCGATACAACGAATAATACATCGTTTCTTCCCCCTGCTCCAATCTCTCCTCGTGAAGAAGAACGAATCCTCGACTTCGATTCGGATGTGTATTACCCCTCTCGATCCACTTACGATAATTACTGAAATTCAATTTTCGAGTTTCCCCTCCGCGGTTCGACTTCGGATAGAAAATTATTAACTTGGTAATATACACAGGGTGTTGAATATATTTGTGAGACACACCTTCCAAGTGGATCGAAACTGAGATTAGGAAGACAGGAAGAGGCTTAACTTGCTTATCGATTGGAATCCATCTTTGGAATGATAAATTGAGAGTGTAATATATCTTCTCATATGAGAAAGAAATTTCGAGAAGAAGTGAACTTTTGACCCGCGATAAATTTGGAGAGGGGTTGGAATTATACAGTCATCGTTAAGGAAAAAATAAAAATGAAAAGAAGAAGGAGGAAAAGTGGAAAGTCGATCGAGTTGAAGTTAAGCCAAAGTTTTCCCCTCTAATTTGGACCAACTTTCCTGTTTTATTGTTCGTTTAGTTAAGTTCGACGAACTTGACAAGTTGGTAGTTTTTTAGTAGTGAAAAAAAAAAAGGAAGGAAAAAATAAAAAGTTGGAAAGTTCAATTTGGAAACAGTTCTAACAAGTTTACCACCCCCCTCGCACAGAGTTCGGAATGTTTCACCAATGTTCGCCACCAGTTTTGATTTTACTTTATAGCGCAACTTCTCTCTATTCTTATTCTTGGCCTGGATGGTGAAGGAGGATGGTGGTGATTCTCGTTACGTTGCAACTGAGACGAGAATGTGTGACCCAGGGATGAAAAGTCGGTTGATCAGCGTGCTAAATTTGGATGGGAGTTTTACAACTTATTCTCTCCCTTTACACGACTTTTATATACTTTCGACGTAAAATTTTCATTTGTCCCTTTTCCATCCTCTCTAGGGAGGAAAAGAGCAGTCTTTTTTTTAAAATTTCAAATTTTCTTCTTTTTATTATTAAGAAATAATATATAATCGTTTCGATTTTTACGAAAAAACAAACTTAAGAATCTATTTATTCAACTTTGTATACAAGATTCTATTTTATATAAAAGAGCAGTCCTTTTTTTAAAATTTCAAATTTTCTTCTTCTTCTTATTAAGAAATAATATATAATCGTTTCGACTTTTACGAAAAAAGAAACTTAAGAATCTATTTATTCAACTTTGTATACAAGATTCTATTTTATATATAACAAATAAAGATTATAATTTCCGCCCCCATTGTTCCCATTGTTCGATACGATTGACGTGAATTATCAGTCTCCAATATGATAAACGTCCGGATATTCATTCTTGGATTGGAAACGGATACTCGAAGAATATTATCGTGGAACGAGAGATGTCGATATATCCATCGTATATACTCGTTCAGACAACTCTTCTGTATTTATTTATCGTTCAGATCAACCCTCTCCCTCAACTAAGCGAATGGAAAATTTCGAAGAAAGAAATGGTACGATTCTTCAAATTTAATTTTTCGAATTTTCGTATTCGCTCCCTTTCCACCAAGAATGGAGCTGGAAAGTAAGAAGAGGAGCTATATCCACCCCTTAATCCACTTAAGCCGGTTAATTCACGTCACATCACCGTGAAATATTTACGATGGACGCGAAGGATTGCGCGATATATAGGCAGCAGGGTCTCAGGTAACGAGGGGGTAAGGGAAGAAGCCTTGAGTTGGTAACTCTGGCTGGAGCGATATAACGAACACATGTTCCGGCGCGAGGCTACATAATCCGCAACAAGCTATAGAGGCACGCATACACGCGCTCCCTTGCACGCGTCCACCCTCACCGATGCCGCTCCCTTCCCTCTCCTTCCTTCATTCGCTCGGTATTTTCCTCTTTGCCACGCTCCTTGCTACTCGTACAAACTCGCTTTATAATAGGAGTGTGTGGTGGCCTGGTAGTCGTATTGGGTTGAAATGGTTGGATAATATCCGGTATGCGCCAGCCAGAGATTCGAGTGATATAATTTTGGAATGGATTATTGGTGGGGTTATGTTGGTAGATCTTTTTTTCGTTTTGCGAATTTGGGGTGTAATAATAGAGTGAGTGTAAAATGTAAAATTTGGAATATTGAAGTTGTGAGGAAAGTTGTGTGTATTTGATTTTCTTTAACGTATAATAGTTGAGAGTGATAATATGTTACGATTGAATGAAATTAAATTGATGAAAAAGAAGAAATGGCGAAGAGAAAAAGTGGGAATTAGTAGTAACTAGTTATATTGAGTGATTTTTTAATATAAGATACAATAGTTGAAAATGCTTGGAGTGATAAAATGTTAAATTTGGAGAGAAAGAGGAAATAGTTGTATTGTGAAATTGTGAGGAAAAATAGAATTAAAAGAGAAGGAAAGGAGGGAAAGTATTTGGGCAATGTTTTAACATTAGATATAATAAGAAATGCTTGGAATGATAAAATGTTAAATTTAGAGAGAAAGAAGAGAAAAAGGGAGAAAGTTGTATTTGGGTGATTATTTTAACAAAAGATACAATAGTTAAGAGTGCTTGGAGTGCTAAAATATTAAATTTAGAAAGACAGAGGAAATAATTGTATTGATTGAATGAAAAATAGAATTAAAAAAAGGAAAAGGGAGAACAGTTGTATTAAGTGATTCTTTTAACATAAGATACACTAATTGAAAGTATTTAGAGTGATAAAATATTAAATTTAAAGAGAAAGAGAGAATTGTATTGATTGAATGAAAAATAGAATTAAAAAAGAAGAAAAGGGGGAAAAGTTGTATTAAATGATTATTTCAACAAAAGATACAATAGTTAAGAATGCTTGGAGTGCTAATTAAAATATTAAATTTAGAGAGAGAAAAAAAAAGAGGGGAAAGTTATAAATATCAAGTGATTTTTTTTAACATAAGATATAATAGTTGAGAGTGCTTGGACTGCTAAAATATTAAATTTAAAGAGAAAGAGAGAATTGTATTGATTGAATGAAAAATAGAATTAAAGAAAAGAAAAGGGGAAAAAATTGTATTAAGTGATTATTTCAACAAAAGATACAATACATTAAGAATACTTGGAGTGCTAAAATATTATTATATATAAATTTAGAGAGAAAAAAGAGAAAAGAGGAGAAAGTTGTATTAAGTGATTATTTTAAAATAAGATACAATAATCAAGAATGCTTGGAGTGCTAAAATATTAAATTTAGGGAGAAAAAATAGAAAACAAGAGAAAATTGATTATTTTAACATAAGATACAATAGTTGAGAATGCTTGGAGTGCTAAAATATTAAATTTGGAGAGGAAAAAGAGAAAAGAGGAAAAAGTTATATTAAATGATTTTTTTAACACAAGATACAATAATCAAGAGTGCTTGGAGTACTAAAATATTAAATTTAGAGAGAAAGAGAAAATACTTGTATTAATGAAATTCTGATAAGAAGATAGAATTGAAAAAGAAAAAATGCCGAATGGAGAAAAGAAGAATAATATAATTTTAAAATGAATCTATTTTTTACAAACTTAAGATATCAATTTCATCCATTGAATATGACGAAAAATATAATTAAAAAACAAAGAAATAAGGAAGGGGGAGGAGTAACTCCTTAAGATACCAATATCGACTGAAACGTGATGAAAAATAGAATTAAAAAGGAAGAAATAGAGAATGAGACTATTAAAAACTCGTATTGTTGAGAGTAATAAAAAATTTTATTAAATTCAAAGAGAAGCAGAGAGAGAATTATCATTGAATGAAATCGCGTTATTGAAAATTGAGAAGGAAGAATAAAAATTGGGAAAAGAGGGAAGCGGGTCTGTGGTCAGAGGGGTCGACTTGGCGCGGGAAAGAAGCGCATTTCCAACGAGGCGCGCACGGGTGAAGAGGGGAGAAAGTGCACACGCACGAGTAGAAGCGCGCGTGACACGCAGCCCAACGCGAGGCGCAATTCCGCGAAGCCCGTCATCCCAAGAATCGACTTCCAATCGGCCCTAATAGCCGGCCCCTCGTTAACCAAATTGTTTGTACTTCGTGATCCCGTTGCCGAACAACCGTTCGACCCTCTTCTCCCCCGCTTTAACGCCCCTCCCCTAATTGTCTCCTTGCCGGTGCCCTCGCCGCGCTGCAAATGCGGCGTGAAGGAAGCGAATTCGTGATCAAAGTGTCGCGCGAGAATGTAAGAATTGAATGCCCTTCTCCGAGTTTTGACAATTCTTCGAATTTTTTTAAAAAAATTGGTGGAGGAAGAAGGAATGATCCATGATATTAGTGATGAGAGAAGAGAGATCTGGAAGGATGAGAAAATTTATGTCGTTGCGTATTTCTTTTATAGATGAGTGATGTTTGGAGAACAGAAGCATAATATTTATTTATAATAAAAAGTCGAAAAATCCCTCCAATTTGATTAATTGATGCTTTTTAGAGATATTGGAAGATTTGGTTGAATAATTCGTCTGAATAATCTATACATCTTGCATAGATTTGTATTATAGAGAGTGTTTATGCGAAGGAAATTTCACAAGTGTTCGATGGATTTGGGATCCGAGAAGGTAACTTTTTAAGTTGAAACTCTGATAAGAATCTGATAAGAATCAAGTTGAATTATTTTATTAAATACAAAATTAATTTGTTTTTCGAGAGCATTGTATTCCCTGAAAATTAGAAGAACGAATATTTCTGCCATAATTTTACATATTTTGCATTTCCGAATTTGATTAAAAAGAAAGAAGAAAAGAAGAAAGAAATAACGGACGCAAAGTTTATTACTCTTTCGTTTACAGATACGCGTTATTATCACTGACAGTTATCACATTTCGCGTGATATTAGATATTTCGTCCCTTGAATTTTATCGATATATGGGGAATGTAGCTTTGTACGTATCATCATTTTCATTTCATTCTCCGCTGATCATCCGTCTGTTTGCAGGCATCGTGACATTGCTCGAATATATTATTCCCGAAACAGGAATAATAAGAATCGAATAAATCATGAACGAGTAAAAGAAGAAAGAAAGTTTTACTTCGAAACGAAAATTGATTCGATTAGATACCATTGAACCACGATATTTACATATTTATACTTCTATTATTTACAAATGAAATAACACGTCAATATTTACGAATAAAACGCGTGTCACGTAAAATCAAGTATTTTAATTAAATCTTTCATTCGCTTCGCATAAATATTCAGTAGAAGGGAAAAAGGAATAGTAATGGAGGGGGAATAATTAATAATATAGGTTATACATATATACGATACAATATTACCCGTGTAAATAAATAAATGTGGTGTTATTATCTAAATTTATAATCGTTTCGATAAACTCTTCTTCTTCTTCTCTGCAAAAATATAAATTTCTCGAAATCATCGTTTTCTTAGAAAAGAAAAACCCAACAAACAAACAAAAGAAAGAAGAAGCAACAGGAGGAGAGAAAAATCTCTCAATATTCAATGATCGCACGAGTTGCGCGATAATTCCCTGTCTTCGATTGAAATTCATCGACCGAATCGTGAGATATTTAACGCGAGCGTTTCCACCCTCCTCTCCCCCTGGAGCGCATCCACGGTGAATTTGCTCTCTTTGTCCTCCCCCCTCTCCAACGCAGATGATATTTCATCTATGGCGGAAGAGAGCGAGAGAGCGAGCGATATTTTTCGACATTTACTTTATCATCGGCCTCTCCCCCCCTCCCACAAAGATTTTTCTCGCGTGATTTTGAATGCGCCACCGGTCGAGGGGGAGGGGGTGGTTCGGCAGCTTTTGTAGCTGGCCGGTATCCGCTTTCAACCGGGCCGCTTTTGTAACGAGCCATCAATAGGCACGACTTTTTAATACGTCGGCTCATCGTTTCTTCCTCCCTCTCTCTCTTTTTTCACCGATCGAACAAAGCACCCGTTAGAAAGGCCGTAACACGCGAAGGCTTCGACCGCGAATCTCGGTCGAGTCATGCGTGGAATAAAATTGGACAGCCGATTCCACCCCATTTCTGCGTTTCGAATTTCCATTAATTTTTCTTCCAGGCATTCTGAGAACGGATCTCGAGAATCTTACAATTACAGGGATAGTTAGAGGGTTGATCGAATATTTCTCGTTGATTTAAAGAAAGAAAGCAAGGAATAAAATTGTTCCATTTAAAAAATATCTTCCTTTCGAAGATCGAAGGAGGAGGAAGGGTTAAAATAGTGTTCTTCATCTCTCTTTCTCTTCTTCGGGTGAAAGACTGGGTCAAACTTGGAAGGGAAAACTATCGAGGGAGGGACGACGAGGTTTCCTGTAGACGCTGCTGGGTTTAAAGTCGTTTCGTGTAAATGATTATTCCACTCTTTCGACGTGTTGTATGTGTCGTGAAATGTCTCTGATTTTGTTGTTGATATCTGTTCTCTGATCAGGTAGAGAATGATGAACGATTTTGAAATAGAGTCAGAGCGGTTTACCTAACTCTTTGCTAGCAGAGATATATTCCATGTAATGAATTGTTGGAATGAAAATAAGGAATGGTGGAAAATAAGAAAAATGTATATTACATATATATATTATAGTTTGTTGTATAGATTGAGTCGAATATTTTCGTGTTATTTTTTTATAATTGAAGAGGAAAAGAAAGAAAAAGGGGAAAGAAAAGGTAGTTAGATAAATGAGATAAGCTATGAATATTTATGATGTATCGGTGGCAATTAAAAATAATCGTTGATATTGATCAAGATACTTTATAGATAAATATATCATTTTACATTCGAAAGCTCTAAGTATTTTCTATACCATTATCGAATTTAAAAAAGATAATCGATGGTAATCAACATGTTCCATATATATATATATGTGTGTATATAGATACACCGTGACCGTTTACACTTGAGGTCAATGCTCATCAATGCCACAGCTTTAAATATTCTTTCGTATCGTCACAATCGTATATAGATATATAGATTCGCTTTTAAAGTCGATGATACGTAGCTCCAAATGCTTTTATATTATAGAAGCGTCGAATACTTTTCATAATGAGAAAAAAAGTAACAATTTGTATGTAGATAATCAGTTACAAGCAACATGATATAGTGCAAATATTTTTTGTTTGCAATTAAAAATAATCGGTGATTAATCGAGACCATAAATAACCATTTACATTTAAAATGATTCTACTATTAAAGAAATCATTAAGGTCAATGGCACAGCTGTAAATATTTTTTACAAAATATCGAAATACACATCATATATGGATAACCATTCATTTTTTGATTCGTTATTTATTTTTCAGAATCAAAAGAAAGATAATCAGACATTAATCAAGAAATCTTCTCTATAACTTCTATACACTGCAAGTTTTCTATACAACATTTTTTTTCATACTAAAAATAATCAATGTGGACATGATTAATGCCCCACCCTGTATAGATACACTTTAATTCACTTCGATTCGTTATTCGCGATTTCATTCAATGAAAATCGTCGCAATGAATAGAAAGATAATTAGGGTATACAGATGACCTTGAAATTTGCTCTACGACTTCCTCTATACAGTGCAAGATTTCTATACAACATTTTTTTCGTTTTTATTGTAACAAAATATGGCAATAATAAACCCATCCTTCGATTCGTTATTTCATAGTGAAAAGAAAGATAGTCAGATATTCATCAAGACACTCTATATATACAGTGCAAGTTTCCTATAACAAAATATGCCAATAATAAACCCATCCTTCGATTCGTTATTTCACAGAGAAAAGAAAGATAGTCAGATATTAATCAAGACACCCTATATATATATATATATATACACATACAGTGCAAGTTTTCTATACGACATTTTTTCATTTTTATTATAACAAAATATGCTAATAATAAATCCATCCTTCATTATTAACAATGAAAAGAAAAATAATCAGATATTGATCAAGACACCCTATATATACAGTGCAAGTTTTCCACCCAACATTTTTTCATTTTTATTATAACAAAATATGGTAATAATAAACCCATTCTTCGTTATTCGCAATTTCACAATGAAAAGAAAGATAATCAGATATTAATCAAGACACCCTATATATATAATGCAAATTTCCTATACAACATTTTTTCGTTTTTATCATAACAAAATATGGCAATAATAAACCCATCCTTCGTTATTAACAGTGAAAAGAAAGATAATCAGATATTAATCAAGACACCCTATATATACAATTATGCAAGTTTTCCACACAACATTTTTTCATTTTTATTATAACAAAATATCCCAATAATAAATCCTTCCTTCGATTCGTTATTCGCGAGTTCATAATGAAAAGGAAGATAGTCAAATATTAATCAAGACACCCTATATATACAGTGCAAGTTTTCTACACAACATTTTTTCGTTTTTATCATAACAAAATATCCCAATAATAAACCCATCCTTCGATTCGTTATTCGCGATTCCATAATTAAAAGGAAGATAGTCAAATATTAATCAAGACACCCTATATATACAGTGCAAATTTTCCATACAATATATATTTTTTCACATTACTACTTTAAATAACCTTAATATTCGACACGATTATAATACCCCACTCTGTATAGACACACTTTAATTCACTTCGACTCGTTATCCGCGATTTCGTCCCAATGGAAAGAAAGATAATGGCGGTGAAGAGACACCCTGTATACACATATATAGAGATGACCACTTACAGGGAACATGGCCGATGACATAGCGCGCGCGCTCGGTCACAGTAGTCACTCCATCGTGCATGCATGAGACACGATATGAATTGCAAATTGGCGTAGCAGGATAGCGGAGGGAGGAGGGGGGAGCGAGCGCGAGAGAGAGAGAGGGGGGGCGATGTACCGGTGGTGGTAATATCGGCGATGCTGGTGGAATTGGCGGGCGAACGAGCAGTAGTTTGTTGGACCGTGTGGTGGTCCGCTCTCTCGCGACTCGCGACCGACCCTTGCCGCTTTCAAATTCAATGAAATAACTCGCGATATATCACGCGGCGAATTATCGAGGGCGGCGGCAGGAAAATTGCAACGCGGTTGCTCTTACCGCGCCCGTTGTTAAATTATGCTAATTAAATATTTGCCGCGCGACTGAAACGTACTTTCGCCGATAGAGTATAGTATCTCTCCCTCCCTTCCTCCGTTCTTTATAGTATCCTGTAGGAACAGCAATAATTATAGTTGCTGAAATATGCTCGATTATCAACATCTAATCCAACTAGTAAATATATGATCAGCTCTCAAACAATAAATCCTAAAAATCCAATTCCTAGTATTGCATAAATTACCAAAAATTTCTTTTTCTCTCTCATTTATTATGATATGAGATACAGATTAATCCAAATCCAGGTAAAATTAAAATTATAAACTTCTGGATGACCAAAAAATCAAAATAAGTGTTGATATAAAATAGGGGATCAAAGAATAATAATATTAAAATTATGATTAAAATATTAAAATTATATTAAAATTTTAATATAAAATATTAAAATTACGATAAATAATAATATAGTAATTGCTCCAGCTAGAACTGGTAATGATATAATTAATAAAATAGGGTATATAGATATATATAGATAATAGGGTATATAGATAATAGATATATAGATATATTTCCTATAAAGTTCTTTTATAGGGAACTTTAGCCTTGTTTCACACGACGATTCCTCGAAATTATTTTATTTCATCCGTTGCCTCGATTTCAATTAATTCGATTGACTTCTCCTGTGCAACGCGACTCCTGTTCATTCTAATCTGAAATGCCACGTAACGGCGAGATAGAAATAGACAGATGGCGCACGCTACGCTAAATGTCGGTCAAAGTGTATACCTCGAGTCGAATGTAACATTTGTTAAAGTCGAAAACTTAAGGGGAAGGACTTCGAATATTATATATGGAGTGTCTGATGTTACTGCATACTTCATATAAACGAACGAATGATGATACTTTGATTCTTTTCAACTAACCGTATTTTGTTGTATTGTATATGCATTCCATCTGCTCCACTTTCTATTTCTATATCAAGCCATTTTTTCATTCATCAATTTCTCCAAATATTGAAATTAATATAACATGACCTCCAAAAGACATTAAATTTTTTGATCCAATAGAAATTCCTTTATTAAATTCATTTATCCTTGTATCATCAGGATTTACAGTTACATTAAGTCATTATTATTTAATTATTAATAATTTAAAACTTAGAAAATCATATCTGTCATTAACAATTTTATTAGGAATTTATTTCACAATTCTTCAAACAATTGAATATTCAAACTCATTTTTTTGTTTTAATGATAGAATTTATGGTTCAATCTTCTTTATAGCAACAGGATTTCATGGTTTACGTGTATTAATCGGATCAATTTTTTTATTAATTTCTTTATATCGAATATTAAGTATTCATTTTTCTAATATACATAATATAAATTTTGAATTAGCAATTTGATATTGACATTTCGTAGACGTAATTTGATTATTTTTATATACATTTATTTACTTATTAATTTAAATAAAATTAAAATAAAAATTTATAAAGCTATAAAATTAATTATAAATATTTAAATAAAATTCTAAAACAGAGGTTTTCCCTCCAATTCCTCGCATTTTCATAAAAAAGTGCACCCAGAGAGAAGTTGGAAAGGGTCGCTGTTACCTTTGTTCAAATCAGGAGAAACCATGCTGATAATAAATATTATCGTCAGAGGCCTCAAAAATTCTTCCCTTTCTCCTAAAAAAAAAAATTTGATATCCCCAATTTGTCCATTTAACCAAAGAAAGAACGTACATAGTGGCCACAAGATCACAGGATGGAATGGAGGGGCATCGAAAATCGTTCTCTCAACAAGTAGGACAGGATCGAGCAGAAACGTTTTCTGAAACGTTCCCTCGGCGTTTCGTTGCTTCGTGTTCCCTTCCTGCATCTCGTCTTACACTCGTCCACCATCCTCTTCTCCTCCAGGATCCATTTCCGCACAGTTTTACCGGCTCGTGAGAGGAAACCTCGAGGAGAGAACCTTCTTCCTTCTTCTCCTCCCGATGGAAAGAGAAGGAAAGGTTGGGAAGAAACACGGGAAGAGTGGAGGGGGAAGATCGTTTATTGTGCATGTCCAGGGACTAATTTTCCGACCGAATGCCAGATATTCGTGCTCCACGCCAACAATCTTTGTGGAGTGGGAGGGAAACATTTGGCAAATGCATCGGTGCCGCTATGGGCCAGAACGTGAAACGAGAATTTTGGTCACAAAGACCGGGTGGATCAATCTCTCTTTCGATCCTCCCCAATTCAGGCTTGTGGAGTCGAAGGGTTTCCATTCGAGGGTTTCCTTCATTTTGCACGTTTAATCGTGGAAGGGAGTTTCGAGTTTGGAGAATCTTGGGTAATGCAAAATTAAATAATGATGTGAGAATCCAAATGAGAGTTGTTTGAGCATCACGGATAAATATTCGCGAGAAGAAATTTGATTAAATTTCAATCAATCTTGTACGAACGAGAATTAGAAACGTTGGAAAAATTTTTTTAATAAAAGCTAGGAGAAAAGAAGAGAGAGAGAGAGAGAAAAAAAGAGGGGGATAAATTCTGAAATATTTTTTCAACTTTTCAGAGAAATAATCAACATCGAAACGGATTCGGAATGATAATTTTTTTTTTATCACCCGGTATCGGAGAAAATTCCCGAGGAAAATTCGAATTTGCATATCAGAAGTGTCAGACGATGAATAATACATAATAGAACGCACGATGAAACGCTCCTTTTTTCATTTATAATCATTTATATATATCGTCGAATACTAAACAGCATTGTATTTATTGGCGGCGGTATTCCTTCTCTCTCTCTCTCTCTCTTTGACACGATAAAATATGAACGCGATTATTTCACGAGAAAAAAAAAGGAAAAAAATATCCTTTGTGTTGGAACCACAAATTTGAAGTGGAAGATAAAATGAAAGAACCACTGGATTGTATTGATTCGACCATTCGTACGAGGGCTCTTGATATATCTGGCTGATCGATAATCGTAATATAGCACCATGTCAAAAATAAACTGGCTACTACTAAATGGGTCATTTCTTTAATTGCCGGTGACGTCACAGGTGACCTCTCCTTTCACCAACTCCATTCTACCATTTCACATTGCTCGCTAATATTTCATCCCTGACTTTGAATAGAAAATATTTTGTTATAAGTATATATATATATATATATATATATCTTAAAAGGAAGAGGAAATAGAAATAGGAATAAATTACGAGGACAATAATCACTTTACGATTGTTAAATTTTACTTAATAAGAGGAGAAGAAATTTTCGCAAGATTTCAAAATCCAAAATCAACGTTCGAATAGAAAATATTTTGTTACACGTATATCTTAAAAGGAAGAGGAAATAGAAATAGAAATAAATTACGAAGACAATAATCACTTTACGATTGTTAAATTTTACTTAATAAGAGGAGAAGAAATTTTCGCAAAATTTCAAAATCAACGTTCGAATAGAAAATATTTTGTTACATGTAGATATATATCTTAAAAGGAAGAGGAAATAGAATGGAATAAATTACGAAGACAATAATCACTTTACGATTGTTAAATTTTACTTAATGAGAAATTTTCGAAAATAATATAACATCGATTCCAAAATCCAAAATTAACGTTCGAATAGAAAATATTTTGTTACACGTATATATATATATCTTAAAAGGAAGAGGAAATAGAATGGAATAAATTATTATTAAATTTTACTTACTAATAAGAGGAGAAGAAATTTTCGAAAATAATATAACATCGATTCCAAAATCAACGTTCGAAAATTTCCTTCTTCCTATCTCAAGCGCGTTCTCAAAAATACTCGAATACAGGGACAGAGCGAGAGAGAAAGAGATAGAGGAAGGGTTGACCGTTCGAAGGAGAGGGGGGGGGGGGGGGATCTCGTTACGAAGATTTATCGGTGTCGAGCGTTTGCATCGAAGTTCGTGTAAGCGGTAATTACGATTAGAAAAGGAGGAGGGGAGGGCCAGCTCGAATAAATCATCTCTTCTTGCTTGCCAAACGCGTACGCGGGGGATCGATCGGTCGTAAAGGGCGAAACTGACATAATTACACCGGGAATACACGATGAAGATGTCCAAAGAGAGTTATGAGTTCGACTGTCCGATCATCGTTTCAATTTACATTTTCGAGAGAGAGAGAGACGGAGACACGTAACGCGCGTGTGTATGTGTACGGCCGTATATCTTCGCCCTTTCCGTTCAAGATTCGAGCTCTGGTAGCCAGCTATAATCCAAAGAGGGGGGGGAGTACGAGTGTCGTCCTCCTTCGAATCGAGACGCCGGAAGAATGGAAAAATTATTGCCCCTCCGATAACGCACGATAACGCGGCGATGGTTATTACGATGGGAGAAGAAGAGAAAAGGGTGGGCGAGCTGGATGAATGGGAGTCGCTTTTCACGGACTCTCTGCCCGGCCAAAGTGGTCGATACGAAAGTCGAACCAGTGTATGTGTATATATATATATATATATATATGCGCGTGCGGTGGCCGTTGTGCAAGGCTGGCTACGTGTAATGCACGGCCGAAACGGAAGGCATACTTCTGTAATTGGGCCATGCTCGGTTGTTGGTTAAATTATACAACAAGGGACGGTTATACTTTCCTCCTGTCTGTCCCCCTTTCGCAACACGGGGAAAATTGCCTGCCGCGATATCAATGCCGAACGAACGAGGTTGGCCGAGCATCTTTATTGGGATTTCGTGTGAACCCGGTTGCGCGGGATGGAAATGTTAGCATGTGGAAGGAAGCGAGGAATTATTGCTCGTGAGGAAACACGATCGATATGAATGTGTATATATATATATTTTGGTAAGGAGTTGTGTAATCGAAATGATTTCGATGAGGGAAGAAAAATTTTAACGATTCTTTTCTAAATAAATATTTTTATAGTAATCTATGATTAACGTTGGTACAATTCCGATGTGTGAAATGGACGATTTGATTAAATCGGGGCTGATTCGATCAACGAAAATATCCTAGGATTTACGAAATTATTTACGATACGATGGAATTATTAATTTCGAGTAGTGGAATGGCTTTATACGTATACATAGGGAATAATTAAGTATTTTAATGTACCTAAAATGCATGAATAATAATTTGAAATTAAAATAGGAACATCTATCGATAATTTACGCGAGAAAAAATATATTTCGCAATTTTGGCGAAACGATTAAATTTATCAATTCTTTATTAAATCGTTCATGAAATACAATTCTCGAGATCACCTTTTGTCACGGATAACGTAGTTTAATTTTCGATTTCCGTGTACACACTTTTTTACTCCAGATATATTTCGTCACACGTCGAAATTTATCGCGAGAACGACACCTTTGCCGTTAATACAAACGCATCGTCCAACACACACATTCCCAACAGCCCCGAAATTAATTGCACGGATCTAGCGCAAGATCTCGTCATAAACCATTCATCGGCCCGTAATATCGTTTATAAATGATCAATTCCAACAAATGCAAACGTTCCCCTGCAAATAATTAAACGCTTTTGACGTAACTTAACATTCATCTCGTATTTACATTCGCTACGATAATCGAATTAAAAATATATATATATTTACTTTTCCTATATTCGTCTTCCGGAATCCAATCGATCGACGCTTAATAATAAAATTGAAAAAGATCAACCGTACTTTTGACAAAGATCGTACAAATTAATATTTCCAGATTAACTGAAATTTATCAACGTATATATAACGTACTTACCTCGAGAAAAAAAAATCCCTAGAAATCTCCACTCGATTCCCGTCAGGTTCGTTCCGCTAATTTTTTTCTCGCTCGCTCGGTTGATCGTTGCACGAAGGGGAAGCGTATCGTTGGCAGTGGGTCGAGAAGAGGAGGAGCAGCCGCGTTGGAGAGGATGGGTTAACCGAGCGGTCTCTTACGACTTAGATTAGCCGTAAAATTGGACACCTTCGGGAAGACGAATCTTCGGTGTCCGGTTTCGGACGGCCCCCCTCGCCCGAATATATCACTCGGCCCGAGATGGGTCGAACGAATTACGTGGCGCACGGGTACAGGTAATGGTAAAAATGAATTACCCTGACAAGATCGAATCGTCTTCTCTGTTATATATATTGGGTTGGTAGCAACTAAGTAATTGCGGATTTCACTCATAGATGGCTTCAGTTGAATTTTTAGGTTTGCTGGCGTAGTCCAAATGTAAAACACATTTTGTTATTTGATAGTTGGCAATTCAGCTGTCAATCGGTAAAAAAAGTTTTTTGATCGGTTGCGTAGTTTTCGTTGAAAAATGGAAAATCAAAAGGAACATTATCGTCGTATTTTGCTTTTTTATTTCCGCAAAGGGAAAAACGCATTGCAAGCTCGCAAAAAGTTACGTGCTGTTTATTGCGACGAAGCCTTAAAAGAACGGCAGTGTCAAAATTGGTTTGACAAATTTCGTTCTGGTGATTTTTCACTCGAAGACGAAAAACGCTCTGGTCGTCCAGTTGAAATTGATGACGACCTAATCGAAGCAATAATCGATTCGGATCGTCACAGTACAACTCGTGAGATTGCAGAGAAGCTTCCTGTATCGCATACGTGCATTGAAAATCGCTTAAAACAACTTGGCTATGTTCGAAAACTCGATACATGGGTTCCTCGCGAACTGAAAGAAAAGCATTTAACGCAACGCGTTAACAGCTGCGATTTGCTAAAGAAACGTAATGAAAATGATCCATTTTTAAAACGACCGATAACTGGCGATGAAAAATGGGTTGTTTACAACAATATCAAGCGGAAAAGATGGTGGAGCAGGCCACGTGAACCAGTTCGAACAACATCAAAAGCTGGTATTCGTCGAAAGAAGGTTTTGTTATCAGTTTGGTGGGATTACAAAGGAATCGTCTATTTTAAACTCTTACCACCCAACCGAACGATCAATTCTGTTGTCTACATCGAACAACTAACGAAATTAAACAATGCAGTTGAAGAAAAACGGCCCGAATTGACAAATCGAAAAGGTGTCGTATTCCATCATGACGATGCAAGGCCACGCGCATCTTTGGTCGCTCGGCAAAAATTATTGGAGCTTGGTTGGGATGTTTTGCCACATCCACCATATAGTCCTGACCTTGCACCATCCGATTACTTTTTGTTTCGATCTTTACAAAACTCCTCGAATGGTAAAAATTTCAATAACGATGATGATATCGAATCGTACCTGATTCAGTTTTTTGCTAATAAAAACCAGAAGTTTTATGAACGTGGGATTATGATGCTACCTGAAAGGTCATTGATCGAAATGAGCAACAACATTACAGAATAAAGTTATTTAGTTCCACGAAATTACTTAGTTGCCAACCCAATATATAGGGAAGTTTTGGCAAGAAAGAGCGAATTTGAGTATCGTGTATATAAATAATTTTCTAATTGCTGGCCAGCAGGGAGCTATGCGAAACATCCGTGAAAGGATGTATATTCGCCGTGGAAAAGGGGGCGTGCGTCGGATGGGGGACGTTATCTCCGTTATATGGGCGGATTGTGCTTCGTAGATTATCACCGGTACCACGCCACTTGACGCCATTACGGTACAGCGTTTCTCCCTCTTCCTTGATTTGTCCTCTCGCACATATATACTCTTCGCCAGAGATAAAACATCGGGTATATATACCGGCATGAAAGCGGGTCCCTATCGACCATTCCTCGATGACGGATAATCGTGTCTCGTCTCTTTAGAATATCGAATGGAGAAATTCTTGAAAAAAAAGAAATTCTTGAATATTAATGAAAAATAAATAATAATTCCAAAGTTCCATTTCGAATTCTCTGGGGAAGCTTTGCACTCTGATCTTCGAGATCCTTTTCACGGATCGGGGGATCTCGGGGATGCACGGGTCTGGAAGGCTGCGCAACCCCGAAACAAGGGGCAAAGATTTCGCCGGTTGACGGATGACGTGTACGCAAGTGGCGCGAGAGGAGGAGGAGGAGGAGGAGAAGTGGAGTGGAGTTGAGAGAGGAGTGAGAGAAAAGGGAGGGCGCAGGGTGGATTGGTACGAAGTTAGCTGGTTAACTCGACGAAACAACGGTAGCAAGTTAGCGCGAGAAGTTGGCGTCGGTTCGCACCACCGCGTCGTGAACCCTCTTCTCTCTCTTCGTGGAGGGGAGGGGAGGGCTCTAACTATTTCATTGTTTCATAATTGAAGCATTTGCGGTCTCACCGTTATGCATATATCTATTGGAGGGGTTGAAGCGTGAAAACGTGGCGCTGCTGGCTTGCGCTCAAACTTGCTTCGTTATTGAACCAGAACCGGGAAAGAGAGAGAGAGAGGAATCGTCTTGGAGAAATCGGGAGTGGATGACCGAGAGAGATCGTCATTCGTATTCGACGATGCGTCAAAGGTTGAAATTTTCTGTATAATTTAATTCAAGATGAATAATTCTCTGTTCTTTTTTTTTTAACAATATAAACAACCGCATTTTCGAATAACACGTTTACAAATTATTCGAACGGAATCGAATGAAGATTAATCACGCATCGGTAGGCGCAGCTAGAAGGGGATATATATATAATGTACCTGGCCCCGTCGGTATCATCATCAGCACGACACGACAACGAGTTTTTCCACTTGGTTACAGGTCGAACACGACAATAATAATAATAAAGTGGTGAACCGACGAATTGGCCGTGGTGGTGACACACGATCGCTCGATTTATGGAAATCGGTTTAACACTCGTCCCCTATATATATATATATTCCGCGTTAACGTAATACTCAGATTTGCATTTCGTTTCGCCCGTCCCGGCCAATTAAAATATATTCCGGTATTTATGTTCCATGAACTTGTTCGAATTCGTTCGAAGCATCTCCTCTTTATCTCAAAATTCGAGATTCTGAGCTCTTAGTGTCGAGACGAGTTTAAAATATTCGTTTCTTTTCTCTTTCTTAATATTCGTCACGAAGAATTATTATCTGAAATTTAAATATAGGGACTCGTTTCTTGTTGCAGAATTTTTAAAATTTACACGTGTATTAATTTTACATTTTATCGTAAAACACACGTTCGAAAAGAAAGATCAGGAAGCATCGTCCCTTTAAAATCATCCATGAATCCATCCATCCGCGTGGAACGTTAAAATTAGCGCAGCTGTGTTGCACGTGTGTTTACGCGTGTTTACGACGTTGCACGGGGAACAAGGGGATAGGTATTGGCCGGGTACCGTGCCTGAGATACGTAATCACCTTCGTGCACCTGACTGGACTCGGTGGAATAATTTTGCGGCGAAGATCATCTCGGTAATATAGATCCGGGGGTCGGCCAAAGCTTTCGCACGATCCCACGTTTTGCCACGCGTAAACAAAGGATTCAACGTCGTGAAATAAAAGGGGGAAATTCTGGAAAAATATAATTTTTGAAATTGAACGGGATGTACTATTGAAGAAATATTATTTTCAATTGTTTTATGATCTTTCGATAAGTGTTCGTTCGATCGAATAATTTATTCAGGTATAATGAGATATTGGAAATGAAATGGACGAAGAAGGGAAGTGAATTTTAGAGAAATTATTATTTTAAATCGCTTATTGCTTAGAAGAGCTTTAATATTTTCAAACTTTTGTCCATTTTTACACTCAACTTGTTCGGATGTATAGCGTTCCCCTGGGTGTATAGCAAATAACTGACTCTTGGAAAACTTTCATAATTAATTAATTAATTTTCCTTTCCCCCTCCCCTTTTATTCTTTCGCTCTTCTTTATTATTGATGCGATACGCTCAGCACACGCTTGTTAGAAAATAATTTGAAAAATTATCACTTGAAAAATTGCCCGAAATAATAATTTTAAATATTCTCAATCATTGCACTAATTATCTCTCTTTTCTTTTTTTAAATCTTTCCAATATTGTTAAAAAAAAAAAGAAATATTCCAAATATATATATATTTTTTCTTCAAAAAATAACAATGATTGGGTAATATTATACAAATTTTATCGAAACGAATTTACAGAAATCAAATCACACCTTGGCCATTTCGTTCCAATCCCGAATCGTCGATTCGATCCTCTAATTTCCCTCGTAGAAATCGCGAAACCACCTGTATGACGTTCCAGTTTCCATGCAGCGGACGGGTAATTCGCCGATTGTTTTAACCAAAATGGTGGAATTAATAGTCGCGTAGGAAAGGTTAGGTCGATTTATCTGTCAGACGATTCAATAAAGGCGTGGATGGCGCAATTATACGTACGTGTATAACGGAACGGTGCAATTTTCGGCTACTATAAACGAGAGAAAACTATTCCGATTTCTAAGGTTCATCCATTTAATATCGTTGTTTCGATTAATCATTAATCGAATTATTTTCCATCCTCTCCGATTAAAACAGTTATTTTCTTCTTCCATCATCTCGTTATATATTATAAAATTACATGAATAAATAGTTTGTTAATTATTATACTAATATTTATAATTGTAAATAAAATCGTGTACGAATTTTATTGAAAATAAATTATATTGTAGTTTTTAAATTAATTATATAGTATAGTATTCGTAAAGTACAAACAAATTTGTATAGAATGTAATTTGATTGAAAAAGAGGGGAAAATATTCTCTCATTTTCGAAAAAGAAAAAAGAAAAAGAAAGATAGAGAGAGAGGAATTATTATATATCTTCTTTCGAATATTTTAATCACGGCACAGGTATTAATCACGAAACCGTTGTACCACGTACCATTTATTAAGTCCCGATGCATTATTGCCGTGGCATTAGCGCGGCGACTAGAAATGAGGAAGATTAATTAATCCTGTAGGAAACGGGTAGGTAGGACATGATACACAGAGCGGCCGCAGCGCGGGGAATCGTTAGCGCATAATCCTAAACTATTCTCAATAGCTGGAACTTGCAGTATGCGAGTATGCCAAAGTGGTGGTTGTAGGGGCGTGCATTAGCGGATTAACATTTCCAGCCAATTGGTACGCGCGATTGACGATCCCCTTTTTTTTTTTCCTAATAATCGCCATTTCGTTTATTAGAAAAAGAGAAAGAAGACGGGCGTTGAACGGTTAAGAATGATAATTTCTCGTGGAGAAAAAACGAGGAGTGTGTACTTTGGCTAATTTTTACAATCAATTAATTAATCTACGATTACTAAATTAAATGCGTTTGAAAATTTTCTTGTTCATTGTCATCTTTATTGTTCTTATTCTTGTTGCTATTTCACAATCGGGATTTTCTATCGAGAGGCGTCCCCGATATTTGCATATTTTCATTTGAGCGTTCTAACACCGATGAATATATATATGGAATATTCGATATTGATCGATTAATTGATATTTCTGATCGATTTGATCCTCCCTCCCTCGAAGATATTTTAATATACATTACCGTGTAACTCGCGGGGAATATTCAAGTTTGTTAGAAAAGAAAATTTGCATGTAAAGCGAGGGTTTAGCATATTCTTAACTAGCAAATTAAGCAAGGCTTTGCGGCGGAATTTTATCCTCGAAAAAATAGAGGGCGAGGGGGGGAGAGGGGAGGGGGCGAGCAAACTAAAGAAATATGTAGATTCTCGGGCGAAGGAAGTGGAATTTAATTAAAAATATGAGGGGGAAATTACGAAATAAAAAAAAAATAAATTCAGTATCCATTTCGAGATCGAGATTGGAATAGAACTGGAAATCGACGGCCAAATTTCGAATTAAATATTGTTTACCAACGTCGTTCCTTAAAAATATTCCTTAAAATTATCTTAAAGATCTTAAAGATTCGAAAAACAACAACTTCTTATTGGGAATTAATCGATCCCTGATACGCGTCAATTCTCCACTCGCCACTCCACTTTAATCCCGCTAAACCGGCCCTGCGGAAACAACGACTACGCCAAGAAATTAATTCCCCAAATAGCCGTTACCCTGCTCCCCTCCCCTCCCCTTAGCAGGACACCGTGATCGAAGATACACAGAACGACCGCAACGCGGGATCGTTAGTGTAAAATCCTAAACTATCTTCAATAACCGAGCCATACTCGCGGCCGTACGAAAGCAAAGTGGTAGTATACGAGTATGGAAGCGACGCATTAGTGAATTAGCGTTTCCTGCCGTTGCAATCAAGGTAATGCGCCGCTACGGCACGTGCTACGAGCCTCTGTCTCTCTCTCTCTCGCTCCCTCCCTCCCTCCTTCCCTCCCTCTCTCTCTCTCTGTTCGACGATTCTCTCGTCGGTGCGCGCGGATAACCGCCGCTGCTGCTCTCCGCCTTTCCCCGTGTATACACCGTGTATCCCGAGACAATTAATAATTCAAGATCTTGGAAGGATTGAACAGGCCCGTTTAACGGGGAACGAGACCCTTCCACCGATTCCCGATTGCTTATCCCGGATTAATAAGTGACTTCGGATGCCTCCCTAATTGCCGATCTCTGATAGGTTGAATAGATCGATTCCAACTGTTGTATTGGCTCGTGGAATTCGTATGCCGGAAGAATTAGGGTGGAGGAAGGTTAATAACGAAGGAAGGAATATTTCCTTTAATGGGAGATAATCGATATCGATGTTTTTAAGTGGCGATTAAATACGGGATTGATTTTTAATTTTCCATGCTTTCGAAGATTATATACTTTGAGCATTTTAGCAATTGTTGGGAGAGAGACGAAGGATGATGTATTTTGATTAAATTAAATTAAAAATGTAAAAATGTATCATTGGGATTATTTTCTTGTTGAAAATTTCTTTGGAAGAGAAATGTTAAGCGTAGGAGAATTGTAAGACGATGCGAAACGCGACGATGTAATTACTCGAAAGGTAAGCAAACTCTCGCAACGAGTATTCTGTGGCAATCGTATGCGCGCGCAGCCGCGACTAACTTCAAGCGGTTGTCACTTCGAAGATGTGTACCGGTGATCGCGTTCCGACGTTTTCGTGATTTTCGTAGGGGAAATTCTTAGTGTTTTCCTAAAATGTTTTGTGAAGTGTTGGTGTTTACCGTTTTGTTTAGTATTTGTGCGCCCAAACAGATGTCGATTCAACAAGAACAAGGCGGAATATTAAGGTACGATTGATATTCTTATGCAGCTTTGTTCCATGTCTTTCTCTTTCGCGTCTTCTTTGCAACGTGCCCGTATAGGTTAGATTTTAGAACTTTCGCGATTCGTATTTATTAGCAACGTTATTAATCCGTTGTTTCTTACTCGATTCCTTGATCAATTATATCTTACGAATCGCATAAGATCATAAGTGACGAGAGGAGGAATCGTATTTTCACGTTGTTGATAAATACATATTCCATTCGATGGAATGAAAAAGAAGAAGGGAAAAAAGATTCGTTTCGCGTTGCGCACAACCGGACACTGATTGAATTTCGCGTTTGTCAAAGTGCACAATGTATGAGAGTTTTTTTTTTTTTTTTTTTTTTTTCACTTGAAAAACTTTAAACGTTCTAGAATTCAAATCGTTTTCAGAAATCCGTGGTTCAATCAACAAAACGTTTATAAACGTCGAAGCCGTAAAACTTTACGGATCACGAACTTTTCGCGGCGTTGATCTCTTTCATTGCATCGCGTCCAATATGTGCACTTTCAATTTCTCTGAAAATTCTCTTACGCCCGTTATTATTTTTCCAATCGTACGTACGTTTGGTAAAAATAATTTTTACCAAAATCTCACATGGAAAATTAATCTTCGAATTAAAAATTAAAAAGTAGAATAATTTTATCACGCGTCAAATTACCGAACGAATCATCGACGAACTCGACAAGAGTCTTTCTCTCTCTCTCTCTCTACGAATCCATCAATTATCACGAATTTCGCTCCAATTTCAAATAATTCCATTACATCCTCGATCCGTTTTTACAAAATTCTAATATTCGGATCCGTTCGCTCTTTATTCGCATTTATTTTTCTTTTTTTTCGAAAATAGTCGAAAGTGAACGTATCAACCGTGACGCTCGCGCCGAGTTAGGCGCGAGAGAGCGACATCCATTATTTCCGATCTCCATTCTCAGCCCTCCCCCTCCCCCTCCCCCTCCCCGCGGTAAGAGTGCTCGAACGCGAATTCATTGTTATCACTTGTCGTTTCCGTAATCACTTTGCGCCCATCTCTCGTCCATCGAGCCGAACACTGTCCGTCCGCGCGACTGAAACGCGTCGAATAATTTCACCGAGTGACGGCCAGTCACGGTTGACGCGCGGGTCCACTGGCGTTTTCAAGTTGTTTCAATGGTTCCAACGGCGTGTTCATCGCCATTTTTCCCTCCCCGCATCATCTTTCCATTTAACCCGACGATTAAGGCGCACGATTTCCATCCGTCGATATCTCTCGTTTAGATTCGTTTAGATTGATTTTTCTTTTTTTAATAATAATTATTTTATACTAGCAACGATATAATATATTATTATTTAAATATGTGTCAATTTTTCTTTTTCAAATTGTACTATACATTTCTAATATTTAGAATTTTATTATTGGAAAATTGATTGTGATGTTGAAAAAGAATCAAGATCAAGATGATTCCTTCGCGAAAAAATATGAAAAATGGCGACAAAACTATTTTTCCAAATCGTTCGTACGGATGGAATTGGGTTATTCGAATCGATGTTCGATCACGCATACCGAGTTTTTCCTCCTTTGAGCTAATCGAGCTTTAAAGCACGCTCGAGAACTGGGGAGGGAAGGGGGGAACGAATACAATCCCCCCTTAACATTAATTCGAAGCGAAACGAGATACGCGCGAATGATCGCGGGTACACGAAAATCGATGAAAAATTGAATTGGTTTGAAATCGTTTGCTTTTATCAGGGGCGGGTGGTTGTTCGTTGTTCGCGCGTTGGAAATATATTGCGCTCTCTCTCTCTCTCGGTGTGTTTAAGCTCTTCGAGTAGGGGCGCGAGAGATGAAAAGGGGTGAAATTTAGTTGGAATTAAAAGGGCGAGCGGTAGATGTTTTATACGCGTAAAAAACGGGTAAATACGCGTTTCGTTGTTTATTATCGATCGAAAATCCGGACGATATATATATTTTGGCCGGCCAATAGTTTGGCACGTATGATGAAGTTTCGTGGCTTCGACGATTTATGGAACGCTGTTTGTGTAAAGAGAATTTGTATTCAGTTTATAAATTATTTCCAGTAATTATGCCGTTCCAAGTTGCGGCGGTGATAATCCTCGGAATTCTTGACAGCTGTTCCCCTCGCTAATGGCCAGCTGTAAACCATTCGGATACAGGAACGGTGTCCGTTTTTATCTCGATGGCTCTTTGAAAATTGTAGGATGTATTTTCGAAAGTTTGCGTCCCATTTGTTGTGAGAAATACGAGAAAAGAGGAGAGAATGGTATCAGTTTGATGGTATCTGGGATGAAGAGGGATGATATATTAAAGTTTGTAGTCATCGTATATACGATGGTAATATATTCGTCAAACGTGTGATGATCGAGCAAATCTCTGAATGAATGCCAGCGCGAAGTCATTGCGAAAATATTTGCCGTTTTTCCAAGTTTCTTCAGTCCGCCCGCCAAAAACTGTCATCACGTTGCAATCGTGAATTACTTCCCCCGAGCTATAATTCAAATTTCGTACGAGTTTCTCGGCTTAGAAGATGATACAAAGTAAACTTCGAATTCTCATCCTCGTTTTTCGATCGTAAATCCATTATATTCTCTGGCGAATATAAATATCTTGAAACGTTTCGAATAAATTTTCGAGAAAATTTTTCAAAATTCGTTAAATTCTTGCACAAGTTTCAATTTTAATGGAAATGATCATTCGAGGTTTTCAATTTTCCAAATTTCCAAAATTCACTAAATTCCTATCGCGAATATAAGTCTCGGTTTCAATCAGTGGAAATGATCATTAATCATTAAAATGTTTCGACAATCAGGAAATCTGCATTCCTAATAAATTTTTGTTAAATAACAAGAAACTCGAAAACTTTCAAATCTCTGAAATTCAGATTGCCAATTTTCCAAATTTCCAAAATTCTAAATTTTGGATATCAAAAGTTTCAATTTTAATCCCTAGAAATGATCAATCGTCGAGAGATTTATTAAAATGATTCGACAATCAGGAAATCTCCATTTCTAATAAATTTTTAATAAACTTCCAAATCTCTGAAATTCAGGTTTCCAATTTTCCAAATTTCCAAAATTCTAAATTTTGGAAATTTCTACCATAAGTTTCAATTTTAATCCCTAGTGAAAATGATCAATCGTCGAGAGATCTATTAAAATGATTTGACGATCAGGAAATCTGCATTTCTAATAAACTTTTAATAAACTTCCAAATCTTTGAAATTCAGATTTCCAATTTTCCAAATTTCCAAAATTGAGAAATTTTTACTATATGCACAAATTTCAATTTTAATCCCTAGGAATTGATCAATCATCGAGGGATCTATTAAAATGATTCGATGATCAAAAAATCTGCACTTCTACTAAATTTTTAAATAACAAAAAATTTGAAAACTTTCAAATCTCTAAAACTCAGATTGCCAATTTTCCAAATTTCTAAAATATCAAAAATTCTAAATTTTAGATATTCCTATTACAAGTGGAAATGTTCAATTCTAAATTTTGGAAATGATCAATCGTCGAGAGATCTGTTGTTCGATCCTGTTCAGAAAATCTGCATTTCTAATAAACTTTTAATAAACTTCCAAATCTCTGAAATTCAGATTTCCAATTTTCCAAATTTTCAAAATTCTAAATTTTGAATATTCCTACCACAATTTTAATCTCTAGAAATGATCAATTGTCGAAAGATCTATTAAAATGATTCGATGATCAGGAAGCTCTACATTCCTAATAAATTTTTAATAAACTTCCAAATCTCTGAAGCTCAGATTTCCAATTTTCCAAATTTCCAAAATTTAGAATTTTGGAAATTCTTACTATACGCACAAATTTTAATTTTAATTCCCTAGTAGAAATGATCAATCGTCGAGGGATCTGTTAAAATGATTCGACGATCAGAAAATCTGCATTCCAAATCCCTGAAACTCAGATTTCCAATTTTCCAAATTTCCAAAATTCTCAATTTATATATATTCCTACCACAAGTGGAAACGTTCGATTCTAACTTTCGAAAATTCCCACCAATCATATCTAACAAAGTTTCACTTTCAACCCTTTAACGAAAACCTATCATCGAGGATCGATCATTAAAACGACTGGACGATCATAAATATCACAAAGATCGAAATGGATTTCGTTAAACGTTCGATCCCCTCCCTCGGCTAGGTCCCTCGCGCGTTCCCTTTCGACCCGTCCGGAAGAGGGCTGGGGAGGGGGGGAGATGGGTTCACGCACGAGCGAGGAGGGAGGCGCGCGGATTTACGAGCCACTAGACGGCCAACGTTCAGACACGCGTTTACCAGTGACCGAATCGCTCCTATCTGCGTATACGCGTCGCGGCGCCGACACAATGGGGAGATTACAGGTCCACCCTGTCCGCTACATCAAGCACGAAGATGGTGGAGGATCCGTGCGCGAGCAGGATACGTGGAAAAATCACCACCACGTGGATTTCCACTCTTCCCCTAATCCTCCCCTTCCTTTTCTCTCTCCTCCCAACGTGGCGGGTGACCCGCAATGGTGGTGGCAGCCACCTTCCCAATTTTATCTCTCGAATTCAGCTCGATCGCGCTTTGCTTCCGGAATTCGAGGGTAATCTCTGCTCTTACCTGACGAAGTCGGCCATGCGCCGTCTCGATATCGAACGAAGCACGCTGAGATTCGTTTGATAGGATGCAAAAAAAGTTTTTCTCCCTTCCCAGATTCGTGAAAGAGATCGAGGAATATTTAAAAAAAATTTTCTCGAATAGATAGAATTTTGATTAGACGTGCATATAAATGTCGATGTAGCTACGTATATTTGAGAATATTTTAGAGAAATTAAAATTAGATAGAATTTTAATTAGACATATATATAAATATCCATCAACTGTGTAGCTACGTATATTGCAATTTGAGAATATTTTAGAGGATAAATAAATTTTATTTATTTCTTGGCTGACTATACTAATGCCAAGTTCTTAATGCTTAATAGTTGTTAATTTACATTCTTTACGATAAAAATTATTAATATTTATATATTAGATTATTCGTTTTCTATGAATCATTCGTGTATTTCCAATTCCAGTATCAATCTTTTCAAAGAATCAATTACTCAATTATATTTATATATTAGATTATTCGTTTTCTATGAATCATACTACTTTCCAAATCAATTACATTTACAATACAATTATATTTTTATATATATTTATTTATTATTATATTTATACATTAGATTATTCGTTCTCTATGAATCATTCATGTATTTCCAATTCCAGTATCAACCTTTCCAAAAAATCAATTACACAATTATATATTTATATATATTTATCTATTATTATATTTATATATTATATATATTTATATATTAGATTCGTTCTCTATGAATCATTCATGTATTTCCAATTCCAGTATCAATTACATAATTATATATTTATATATATTTATCTATTATTATATTTATATATTAGATTATTTCTTCTCTATGAATCATTCGTGTATTCCAATTCCAGTATCAATCTTTCCAAAAAATAAATGACACAAGTATATATTTATATATATTTATTTATTACTATATTTATATATTATATATATTTATTTATTACTATATTTATATATTATATATATTTATATATTAGATTATTCGTTTTCTATAAATCATTCGTGTATTTCCAATTCCAGTATCAATTACACAATTATATATTTATATATATTTATCTATTATTATATTTATATATTAGATTATTCGTTCTCTATGAATCATTCATGTATTTCCAATTCCAGTATCAACCTTTCCAAATCAATTACACAATTATATATTTATATATATTTATCTATTATTATATTTATATATTATATATATTATATATGTTATATATGTTATATTATATATATTATATATATTTATATATTAGATTATTCGTTTTCTATGAATCATTCATGGATTTCCAATTCCAGTATCAATCTTTCCAAAAAATTAATTACACAATTATATATTTATATATATTTATCTATTATTATATTTATATATATTTATATATTAGATTCGTTCTCTATGAATCATTCATCTATTTCCAATTCCATATTAACCTTTCCAAATCAATTACACAATTATATATTTATATATATTTATCTATTATTATATTTTTATATTTATATATTAGATTATTCGTTCTCTATGAATCATTTATGTATTTCTAATTCCAGTATCAATCTTTCCAAATCAATTACACAATTATATATTTATATATATTTATCTATTATTATATTTATACATTAAATTATTCGTTTTCTATGAATCATTTCCAATTCCAATATCAATCTTTTCAAAAAAATCAATTACATTTCCCTATTTTTCTTCGATCTCCCCCTCCTCTATCCCATCGTACACGATCACAAGTTCGCGATGCGCGACGACAGTCGGGCACGGGGTTGAGCATTTACATGTATCGGGGCGTGAGAAACGATAGATCGGAAAGTATGCGGCCGTGTATTCGAGTCGAGTCGGTTCGAGATGTACCGAAGGAACAGACAAGCGATCACGTCTCCTTCCCTTCACCCTCCCTCGAAGCGTGACTATATATCGACGGGGACGCTGCTCTTCTTTCCTACCACCCTGTGTCGCGTGCACCCCGCCTTGTTATTGGATTTGTTTTTCAAAACTTTTCAAATTCGACCCAGCGAATGCGTCTGGCACGGAACGTGCCGTGTATATATATATATATATATATGTGTGTGTGTGTACAATTTTTGAACGATGCAGAGAGGATTTCCTCCTCCTTGGATACAACTTGATCTTGTCGGATCCGCTTTGTTAGATCGAAATTTTAAAAGAATAATAATAATAAGATTGGTCGTTGTTAATAATTTTCGATGATAATCAAATGAATATCTCGTGAAAGGATTTCAAAGGGAAAGTTTCTTTACGAAAGAATCTCGGATAAGAAAGTTTGGATATTTTATTAAAATTTACTCGAGGAGTTTTTTCCTGACGACAACAGCAGTTTTCATTACGAGAAAATCGCTGCCGACCGAATAACCGAATTTTTCATTCCCTCTTCCTGCAAAATGAACACGCGTTTTATTCCGTGTTTCGAGCGGTGTTTGAGCAACAACAAACTGTGCTGCCGGTTTATATGAATAGATGCGCGCGGAGAGGGAGGGGAGGTATGGATGGATAACCGGTGGCGCTGCTCATGTAAGCGGCGCCCCAATGTTTCCCCTTGTCAGCGATAAAATCGACAGTGTATGCAACAGTGTTGCAGAGCTTACTTACGCGCGTGTTGGTGCTCGCTTTTTGCAACAAACACCACCTGTGATTGTGATCAATGAACCTCTCTCTCCTTCCTCTCCCAAACGTGAAATCAATGATTTCGTAAATCTTTAAACACCATTTCCATCATGCGAGAATAGAATTTGGAAATGGATTAAAGAAAAAATACGAGAAACTCTTCCCTTTTTTCGTTCTTACATCCCTCTTTTCGATTTCTTAATCGCTCTCTAAAGCTAACCTAAAACTTTGATTTGCTCGGTTTGCCTTTTTCAATGGGGTTGTAAAAAAAGGAAGGAAAGAGAGAGAGGGAGGGGAAAAATCAACGAGCTCCACCTCATTATCGGGATAAGTGACTTTTGTCGTGTCACCGAGCACTTGGCTCGTTCGATGTATATTAAAGGGGTTAGCCGGGTTAAAATTGCCAGTTTAAAGAGCGTTAAGGAAGAACAGGAAAAGTTGTTTGTTAGCGATTTAAATGCCCGTGATTAATGACCGCCTCGTTCGTTCTTTTCTAAATCTGGTAATCTGATTTTAACGAACGAGGATGGGGAAAAATTCGTTGGTGAAAGAAAAAAGAAATGGCCTTTTGTCACTGTTATTTATTAACAGTGATCGAGAAATGAGGTAATCGGAGGCAGCGTTAATTAATTCCTCTCTCTCTCAATTTTCTTAGCGATTAAGTTTAAAATTACTTTTTTCTTTTTTTATAAGCTGGATAAGCTTGCTTTCTCGAGAAGAATACGAGAAATCTTATATTATATTATATAAGAAATTATAAACTTTAAAGAAAACTCTAGACGAACATGGAAACAGCATGTACAGTTTTTAAATTAAATAACAATTATAGATTATAACATAGAATTGTTATTAAATAAAAAAAAATATAGGATTTCATTAATCAAAATCGATTACAGATATCAGAATGAATGAACGCTAATAAAAAATACTGCGTTTTCTTTTTTTTTTTTATCTTCGAATTTGACGTTTTCTCGGAAAGGAGTCATCGAGAAATTTGTTGGATTCGGAAGATAAAATCGACGTTCGATTTCTGAAAACATTGATTTTGTTTAAAAAAAAAAAAGAAAGTAGAAAATTGAATAAAATAAACGAAAAAGGGAATTAAAGTTAATCTGGGTTAATTATTCTGGTTTATTTTAATTATATTTCATCTCTCGGGGATGAGAAAGTATCTCAGAGGCGGAGATATTCTTCTTCGTGTTTATGATATTAATTTATTATTTTTGTCCGTTTCCCTATTTTCGAAGAAAGTATTTTTAATTAAGGAAAATAAAGAGGGATTTTTGTTTCGAGTTGTTGTTCTATAATGTTGTTATTTTTAAACTTGTTTAACGGAGAAATTGTTTTACTGTCCTCGATCCTTTTTTCGGCCGGGGAGAAGTGAAATTAAATTCTTCTGCGCACAGATTTCTTTATCGCGAAAGCCGTTTTTTAAGACATTTTTTTTTTTCTTTTTTTTTAATCCAACTATCTCCACGGGATGCAGAATCTTAAATTTCCTTTCTTCCTGTCCTTTTTGTTCCTTTTTAACATTTCCAACTCGTCGATGATTCTATTTTATTCCCACTTATGATGAAATTTTATCGTATATCACATTTTCTATTTTTCCTTTCCTTTTTTTTTTCTTAAAAATAAAATAAAATAATATATATATATATATATATATATATATATATATATATATATACATTGAAACGCATTTCACGTTACGATAAACTTTCTCAACGTAGATATAAATATTGGATGGAAATATTCCCTGGAAATTTCTCCAATTCTTCCATTCTCAAAGCTACAAATTTAAAACTTTAGATTCGTTCGCCACATACGTTTCAACTGCTGAACTTTCTAAAATCTCTCGTGATATAATTTTGTCCAGAAGAAAAGTTAAGGGAGGTTAAGTTAAAGTTGAGAATAGACAGTGTATAAAATATCCCAAGATTCAAATCGATCCTCTAATTATCAGTTATCTGTCCAAACTAATCTCAAACAGTCTTCGAACTTGCTGCAACCTAATATTTTAACAGAATATCATTTTAATTCCATCTAAACTTCGAATTCGAGAGCTCTCCTCCCTGCAAATAATTTTCAATTCGAGGATCCAAAGATAATTTCAAAATTCGCTCCAAATTTCTTTCAGTTCCACAATTCGGATTCCAATAAAAATCTACGTCAATTTTCAACGATATTCTACCAGTCCATTGAAAATCAAAGCAAAAAGGGAAAAAAAATTCTTCCAGAGCAAAAGATCCCGATCCAGATTCCTTCCAGTTAATCGCGGATCGCGTTAGAGAAGCGTGCTCGCGCTTTTTAATCTCGTCGGCTATTTTTATTCTATTTCTTTCTCTCTTTCTTTCTTTTCTTCCTTCCCTCCCCCCGTCCCCGGCCGGATAATGGAAAAGTCGGATTGCGAGGAGCAAACAACACAAGAGGAGGAGGGGGGAGAAGGAAGGAAGGAAGGAAGGAAGGTTCAGGATAGGGGGAACAGGATAAAAACGAAGCTACAATTGAGCAATCTCATGATTGGAGACCTTCCGTGAGAGAGGCTGCATAAGGTCTGTGCTCGGTGTCCTGTTAGATAAATCCGTCCAATCCTCCAAGGAACGCCGCTCCCTGTTTATTCGCCGCTTTTTCCTTGATTTCACCAACGAACAGAAGAGGGGAGGGGAAGTGAAACGCGATTTCCTTCGAACTCTGACCTCCTCTTAAGGCGTCGATACTCGATCGATCACCTTTCGTCGATTAATATCTTCGTTATCGATCGAGAAGAGGAATTGAAAGTTGTGTCTCGTCGATAATAATCGTTGATGGAATTGGAGGGATTTTTGTTTTCTTTTGGAATATTAGAAATTTTGGAAATTTATAGATGATGGATCGAGTTTAATTGTAGTTAATTGGTAAGTTTATGGGTTTATCGTTACGTGGAATCGAAATGGCATGGATTCACGAGACAAGCTTCCATCGTCCTGAATATTCATTATTTTATTAACGTAGAAGTATTACAACGAGCCTCCTTCTCCACCTAAAACTGCATTAATTAATTAATACGCGTACACAATTTGATCCAATTGATATCCTTGTTGAATTTTAACCTTTAAACAAAGATTTAATTAGTCAAACACAAAATGTAACAATGTTTCTGTAATATTATTTATCGATATAATAGCTGCAAATTAATCATTTAAATGATAATGAATCCTCTTAGAAATATTCAAATATTATCTCAATATCTCTCTGAGATATTACTGAAATTACTATGACCAATAAAAAAAAAAAAAACATATTTTTATAAGTTCAGAGAGCAGAAACGAAACGAACTTTATTTCTTTATAAAAAGAATTCAATCCAGAATCATACTTTACTTTAAATAGCAAAAGGGTCAAAAGTTTTAAATTTTGCTATGATAAATTTAAAAAAAAAAAAAAAATAAATAAATAAAACAAACTTTTCGAATAAATTTTTCCTCATGATTTTTATACTCTTCTTATTCTTATTCCCACATTCTTGTTTTTGCATTACGTACGCGAAACATATTAGCTATATCTCGTAATACACAGCGAGATACTCTTATCTTATCTGATCCGAAACGATTTCTTTCATCTTTTTCTTTCCTTCGATGCAAGTATATCTATATACATATATATCTACATATATACATCGAGTATCGGCATATCACGTGTAATATTAATCGAGTGTACGCTGCGAATGATTAAATTAATTAGATTTAATCAATGATTTTGGGCACACCGCGACGCGATAACAAGTCTCGCTTGTTAATACTAATCGTCGATTATTTATTATTTCGATAGCGCTTAGTTGAACGGTGATTGGAAATAATTGATTAATATCCATGGATTGTTGCCTCGTAATCAATATTCGATTCAAACTCGTTTCTCAAAGTTACTTCCAATTAAACCCACCCTTGTATCAACATGATAAAAATACATGTCAAAGGGGGAGGATTATAACGAGAGTTGTCGAGTTTCTTTTTTCAATTCTATCTTTCGTACCTAATTAATTTTTGGACAAAAGATCGAATAAACCACCCACGGATTTAATTACCATCCTTGTGTAATATATTGGGTTGGCAACTAAGTAATTGCGGATTTTTTTTAGAAAATCAAAGACAATTTTTTCATGGAACTATATAACTTTATTCTGTAATGCGTTGCCCATTTTGATCAATGACCTTTCGCCATCTTTCAGGCAGCATCATAATCCCACGTTCATAAAACTTGTGGTTTTTATTAGCAGAAAACTGAATCAGGTACGATTTGATATCATCATCGTTATTGAAATTTTTATCATTCGAGGAGTTTTGTAAAGATCGAAACAAAAAGTAATCGGATGGTGCAAGGTCAGGACTATATGGTGGATGTGGCAAAACGTCCCAACCAAGTTCCAATAATTTTTGCCGAGTGACTAAAGATGTGCGTGGCCTTGCATCGTCATGATGGAATACAACACCTTTTCGATTTGTCAATTCGGGCCGCTTTTCTTCAACTGCATTGTTTAATTTCGTTAGTTGTTCGATGTAGACAACAGAATCGATCGTTCGGTTGGATGGTAAGAGTTCAAAATAGACAATTCCTTCGTAATCCCACCAAACTGATAACAAAACCTTCTTTCGACGAATACCAGCTTTTGATGTTGTTCGAGCTGGTTCACGTGGCCTGCTCCACCATCTTTTCCGCTTGATATCGTTGTAAACAACCCATTTTTCATCGCCAGTTATCGGTCGTTTTAAAAATGGATCATTTTCATTACGTTTCTTTAGCAAATCGCAGCTGTTAATGCGTTGCGTTAAATGCTTTTCCTTCAGTTCGCGAGGAACCCATGTATCGAGTTTTTGAACATAGCCAAGTTGTTTTAAGTGGTTTTCAATGCATGTATGCGATACATGAAGCTTCTTTGCAATCTCACGAGTTGTGACGATCCGAATCGATTATTGCTTTGATTAGGTCGTCATCAACTTCAACTGGATGACCAGAGCGTTTTTCATCTTTGAGTGAAAAATCACCAGAACGAAATTTGTCAAACCAATTTTGACACTGCCGTTCTTTTAAGGCTTCGTTGCCATAAACAGCGCATAACTTTTTGCGAGCTTGCGATGCGTTTTTCCCTTTACGAAAATAAAAAAGCAAAATACGACGATAATGTTCCTTTTGATTTTCCATTTTTCAACAAACGCCAAACGAAAACTAAGCAACCGATCAAAAAACTTTTTTTAGTGATTGACAGCTGAATTGCCAACTATCAAATAACAAAATTTTACATTTGGACTACGCCAGCAAACCTAAAAATTCAACTGAAGCCATCTATGAGTGAAATCCGCAATTACTTAGTTGTCAACCCAATATATTAAAAATTTAATATCATTCGATATTATTTAAAACGATTTCTAGTGCGAATAACAACTCGATAATCCGTTTAATCCATTTGATCCAAATGGTATCGAAAAGAAGATGGTCGGAGAGAAAAACGATCTCTTCGCATGCATCCGCACAATGAGAACGGTAATAACAGTTAAACTCGAGCGTCCAACAAACAGGATCTCGAGTAATTTTCCACCGGTGATCATGACTCTTACGACATTGGCTCCATTCCACCAGGGGGTCGCCCGAAATAAAAAGATTTTCAATGGGCAAGGGAGGAGGAGGGCGGGTGTAATAAAGAAATACAACGAGATTTATCGCCCTCGTAAAACGCTTCGAGAGAGATCTCTTCGTCATCGCGGCCAAAAGGTTTCGCCACTCCGATTTTTCCGTTCCGTTCGAATTTTATATTATTCCACTTGTTGTTCCGATACGGCGTGATTGATTAATTCCTCGTGAAAAAGGAGAAGAGGAGGAAAACGTGCCGTGTTATCCGAGGCTGCTCGATATTTAAAAGTGGAACGAGGTTGTTACAGATACGACGGGTATTTTTGTCTTTTCCGTTTTTATTTTTCTTCTTCCTCTTCTTGTTTTAATTATAGTAATTTTTCTCCTCCTCCTCCTCCTCCTTCTCCGGTTTAAAATGGAAACGGTGTATCGCACGGACACGCTTTGCATCGCGATGAGAAGACGAGTCTCGGATTCTTTTCCTTTCAATTTTAAAATTAAAATCTCCTCCAACGATCGACTACTTAATTCGAAACAACTTTTTCTTCCAAAAACACTTTAATTCGTCACGATTCGAAAAATTTCCTTTCATGGAGGTTATATTGTCGGATACATAATGGCCAATCCATCCCCCTACCCTCCGATCCTGACCTGCGCTCGCCGTTAATCAGTAATTAATTAGCCATTGGCCATTGGATAACCTGTGTCGTTCGTTACCTAATGTTTTTCCATGTAAATGCCATCGTTTATACATATACCGAAAAATACACAACACGGGTACGTGAAATTACACGCGTACGATTATACGCGTATCTCGAATCACCGTGGAATTAGAGAGCTTCGAAACCAGCCTCGTTTTTCGCCTATTTTCCGCCGCGATATCGCCGAACGTTATATATACCGCCCCTCCCCCTCCTCCCTTCGAAGCTGAACGTATAGCAGTAATACATTAGCAAAGCCCGCGCAATGGGCATTTGCATGATCGCGCGACGTTTATTCGGATTTGTAATCACTTACGAGATCCCCCTCCAAACGAAACTCATCCCTGGAATTATTCGATTCACAATAATCCCCGTCCCTCGATTCGAGTTGTTTCATCGCAATGGAATCGAGATCGTTTATAAAACGGCGTCAATTATTTATGTTTCTTTGTTACTTCGTTTCGAAGAGAGGAAGTAACAAAGTAAGTTTGGAAAAGGTTTCGATCACGAACGATGAAACGAATAAACGAGAAGAAGAAGAAGGAGAGAAACGCTGCGAGCTCGAAATATAATCGTACGCAATGAGGGGGGAATTGATCGATCCGACGCGATACGTTTTCCTGATATCCACTAATTAGCCAATTGGTTCGCGCAATTTTGCTGTAACAACAGGCGATGAATGACGCGGCGGCGGCGGCGGCGCCACCTGCGGCCACGTCGAGGAACAACGGTCTCGCGTTCAACGTTGCCGCGCCGACGTTTCACGATTATAGCCACGGTGCCGTAATTAGTATTGTATCGACAAACTCGTCACCTTTCGCGGTCGCCGCTTGTAAATCGCGTTTTCCATCCATGATACTCGAATCGGCCCAGTTTTTTCGCACTCGAAAGTTTTGAGTATTTGTTCGGTGAGAAAGATTTTTCTTCGTCGAGCAGGAAATGGAAATTCAAGTTGAATTGCGATATTTGTGGCTCGTTGAAAATCCAATTCGTCGGGTTGATTAAGAATTGTTGGAGCGAAGATTCAGAGATCCAGAGTTTTGTGGTGGATGTTAAAAATTTACCTCTGTATAATCAGATACGGGGGGGAAGAATAGTGAGTAAAAAAGGGGAAAACTTGAGATAAACGTGTTGCAACAACGGAATTATCATTTTGAAAAATTCTCAATTTAAGAAGAGCGAGTGAAACTAGTAAAAATTTTACGCGAAAAAGCATTAAACCGTTGAATGAATGAATTTCCTTTGTAATTTCGTTTTTACTACGAGTTCATTTTTATTTCTAATAATAAAAAAGAGAAAAAGGTGATTTTACACTTCGAAAACGAGAGTACCAGCATTTATAACGTTGTTACACGAGCCCATTGTGAATTGTGAGTCGCGTGAGAATCATTTTGCGTCCGTGACGAAGAAAAGAAAAGAAAAGAGAGAGAGAGAGAGAGAGAGAAAGGAAAAAAATGTAACGATGTCGTAACGCCCTTGACGATTTGCAATGCTAATGACGTGGCTGCTGACTTTTCATTTCTGTGCAACACCTCGAGCATCCGAAATTATCATACAAAGTCGCCTCTCGTAAATAAATTCTTCATCGTGCCCGCCCCTGTCTTTCCAGGGAGAATATCCTTTTTTTTATTTATAAAATTTTTTTTAATAAATCGGTGTATTAAATTACAACGAAACAACGTTGTATACGGATGAAAAGAAGAAAGGAAAAAGGAGAAGAATAATTCAGAGTAATAATATTTCCACAATTCTCTCTCTCGAGAAAACAAAAATTTACAAAAATTTTCGAATAAATACTTGTTCCCAATTTATCGATCGAATTGAATATCGATGAATGATAAATGGTCTCCTAGGAGACTATTTCTATTACTTACCACGAATACTCGAATGTAGGTTGCCACGTTTTTCGCTCCAAATTCGCGGAGGAAAAGAATTAAAATAGCGGCCACCGGTTGGTCGGCGACCTCTTCTTCTTGCGAGGCTGAAACGTGCGCGAATTTAAGTCCGCGGATTCGTGTTTACCCACCCTTTTATGCTAATGTCGAGCTCTAGAATACACTTGGAAATTTTATGACAGCGTGTATTCATTTATCTGGAAAAACCCTCCCCCCTTTGAATTTCATTATCCAACAATGGCGGAACCGAAAGCGCAAAAACTATACCGAAATTATATCATATATTCTTCCGATTCTTTATAAATGTACACTGATTAACAAGAGAATAATTAACGAGCTTCATCGATTACGTGTCTTCAAGAATAAAATATTTCTTATAGAGAATCGATCTTTCGTTTGTGGATGTTCGAATTTAAAGGAGAACTGTTGAGAAAAAGGCGGCTGAAAATAAAATAAAATTTCGATCTCCCGTTGTTCAGAAAGTTGTTCACGATGTCTCGAAAAATACTTCTTTTTCCAAGCATACGGAAGCGAACGAAAGATACTTGTTGGCGTTTATTGATCCGAGTTTAAACGTCTCTCTCTCTCGAAGCGTACACATAAGTTTGTTTCCAAGTCTTGAAAAAGTTACGTCACTACTTCTACTATCTCGCGCTCGGTTAATGATTAATTGTTATATTGCCATGGAAACACATGTTCCGCGCCATCCTCCGCTCGTAAATCATCGTGCCTGTGATTCGTTTACCCAGTTATTTTCCTACCAAGTGTTGCGCGCTCCGAGTGCGCTCCTCTACGCTGCAGAGGCCTAACCTCGTCGTTCATCGAATGATTTATCTCCCATCGAGCGATTAATAGTAACGGTAATGATACAATGATGCGAGTAGGATTTCGTTCCTTTTCTCTTCCGGAGTTAAAATTCTGCAAAGATTTATTTCCATTCGAGAGGAAATTTCTCTAAAATAAAAGATTCAATTTTTTTTCATTATTCGTTCAGAAATTTATTTTATCCAAAACCAGGAACCAGATGAATATCCACCATTATCAGCATATTTATATCATTCATCATCTTCGGTAGATTTTGCAATTTTTTTCTCTTCAGGAAATTCATCGATTGTAGGATCATTAAATTTAATAGTTACAATAATAAAAAATTTTTCTTTAAATTATGATCAAATCTCATTATTTCATTCAGCAATTTTATTGATTATATCATTACCAGTTTTAGCAATTACTATATTATTATTTGATCGAAATTTTAATACGTCATTCGTGATTTCTTTTTTCAAATGGTTGGAAGAGGAAGAAGAAGGTTACGAGGGTGATGTCGAAACGGCGGAAGTGAATTTTCGAGAGGGGAGGGGGGGGATTCGACGTCTCGAGGAGTTGCGTGAAGTTGGCGACATAATGTTGAGTTAGGCCGTGTAAATAGGAAGAGTAGCAGCGACCGAGAGCTAGATGAATCTCTTGACTGAACAATACCTCTTTGTCGACTTGCAAACGGCTGTTCCAACGCCTGCAAACAGCAACTACTGCTTAGCTATGCAATAACGATACCTTGCCGTTCGCATTGTTATTTCTGCGAGGAAACTATACCTTCCTCCTCCTCCTCCTCCTCCTCTTATCGACTCGAGTTTCATATTTGACACTTATTTACCTCTCGCTCGATTCGCCACGAGTTTCTTCGTCGACGAGCACCGCCATTATTCTTTCTCTCTTGTTGCGAAAAATTATTTCGAAGAAATCCTTCGATCCCTGACGATCTTTATTTTATTACAATTTTTGTTGATTCTCTCGTATTTCATTAGAGTATTGGAAAATAAAAATTCGTCATCAAGGAGAATTAAGAAAACGACGAATAATGAATAATATCCATCAAGAGGAAAATCACGTGAGAAGAAAATCGAACTCGAAGCATTCTTCGTAATTCAATTATCAAAAAAAAAAAAAAAAAAAAGAGACGCGTCCTCTTTATTGTCCATTGTGCCCGTCGTCGAGCATTCAGCTTGCGCCATAAACGTCGAACATCTTTTATACCGTTTCATCCGCTGCAACCGTGGATCTCCTCCGCGCGTCTCGAGGACGTTGCTCGTCGAGCAAGTCGACGGCACAAAACGCGTTCCAACTGTTATCTAATCTCGGAGAGCCATTCCGTGGCTCTGGCTTGTCGTCTGGTGTTGCCAGTTGAAGAAGTGTTTACTCGCAAACACGCCTCACCTTCCATGTGCATCCGGTTTTCAGCCGTGGATTTCATCAGGTATGCGGAATTCGGTACGGCATTTTTCTTTCTCTTCTTCCTTTTTTTAAATAGTTCCGTTTCGATCGAGCGATAACGAAACGAGTATTGTTCGCTGCAAGGATGGACAAAAGATGAAAATACTCCGTCTTGATGCGATTGATTTAAAAAAAAAAATTATTTAGAAGTTTCGAGTGAAAATTACGAGCGCTTGAGAATTACACCTCGAAGAGAGAGAGAGAGAGAGAGTTTTCCACGCGCGATCGAGTCGAGTCGAGTCGAGTCGGGTCGAGTCGAGTCGAGTCGAGTCGAGTTCTTCTCCACCTGCGGAACCATTCCTCCTTCGCATCGATTGCCCTCCAATTCCCGGCTTACAAGCTAGTAGAAGCTCGCACGGAACACCGAACGACCACTCCACCACCACCACCACCAACCACCACCACCACCACCACGTCCCAGAAAACTAAGAACGCTCGTTCGTTGCAGATGACACTCGGCAGGCCGTCGTCGTAGGGTCGACGCAGCTTTCCACCTCCCTCCACTCGCCGAGAAAATCACCATGATCATCGAAACGCTCGTAAGAATATCATAATCCATCCCCGCGACAACAACAACAACAACAATATCCCGACACCGCAACAAGTAGCCAAACTATATAGCTTATATATATATAAAACCCAACCTAATCGGCGAGTCTAATAAAAAAGCTCGTAAAAGAGAGAGAAAAAAAAAAAAAAGGAGGAAAAGAACTCGAAGAAGAAGAATAAGAGGAAAAAGAAGATAAGGATCAAAGGCGAAGGAGGAAGAGGAGGAGAGAGAAAAAAAAATAAATAAATAAAAAAAAGGAAGCGCGGAGAAGCGTGTGCGTGCGTGTGTGTCAAAGTTGGAAGCGGGCTGAAGAAGGAAAGTGGAGCGTAAATGCTCGCAGAGGCGCTTAAGCGGGCTTACGCGCGAGCAAGCGTATCGTGAGCCGGCTTCGTAACGTGAAAACGTGTGAGGGATGCGGCCCATGGGCGAAGGGTGGGGTCTTTGGGCACCGATAAGGCTTATCCGAAGATACGATGGCCGGCTGCTCGGCTCTTGTCGCCAGTCGTAGTGCTCAGGTGGCCGAGGCGGGATCGTCGTGCGCTTTAATTCACGCTACGATATCGCGGCTACGCGTCTATTCCGAGTATCACCATCGCTATCGCATCGGGCTGGCCGGGATCGCCGATCGTTCGATCGAAGATCGGAGTCACGCGTGAGGACCACACGGGAACCAGGTGGCCAAACGGGTGTGCTCCGCAGGGGGTGACGATTGGCCGTGGATCGACCGACAGAAACAGGTTCGAATCTCTGCGTGCATGATACAGTGGAACGAGTAAAAAAAGTGTATATAAGGAGCAAAAGTTTTGCAAAGTTTTCGAGTATGCGTGTATACGGAAATAGAGGAGGATGGATATATATATATATATACTTTGAAAATACGGGATCTTTAGAGAAATAATTTAATACCATAATTTAATAATTTTCTACCACTTTTGTTTCGTGTAAAGTTTCAACGATGTTATAGACGAGTCCGAGCAACAGATAAGCTATTAGGACACGAGGCTTGTGGTTAGCACGAAAACAAGGCTGGAACACCGGCCGTATGTTTACGTTAGTTTTTTTCTCCTCGCGTTATCTCGTCGTAACTGCATTCGCCACGAAATTTCTCTCGAAACGAGCGACGCGTTTGTTTCTTCTTACGTTTTTTACCTTCTTCTTCCACGTTCGTTTCGAAGATTATTAAATATTTCGATATATCCCTGTTTTCTACACTATATTCCATAAACTTCTCCATTCTTCTTCTCACTCATTCCATAAATATATATACACACATATACTACGAATGGGAATAGAATCGGTTGAAAACTCGTCGTCGAGATTTTAATTCGACGTCTCAAAGCGGCAAGAAGTGGTCAGCGAGTAAAGGGTGGAGGAGGAGGAGGTGGGTCGAGGTGGGAATAGAGTGGCTGGAAGGAGCCTCGTGAAACAGTGTTCCGTCGTCGAGCCTACGGAGAATAAGGGAACAAGTGGGAACGAGAAGGAAGGACGATGAAGAGGGGGGGCGCGTGCGCGAAGGACAAAAGAGTTAGAAGCGGAGAGAGAGAGAGAAAGCTTCTCTTTTCCTGCGCGCTTTTCTCAGCCCGCGGGGCGTCGTTGCCGTTACCCTTCTTCTCCTTCTTCCTTTTCTTTACCTTACCACCTCCCCAACCCTCCTCACCGCCTTCTTCTTTCTTTCTCACCCCCTTCAGCCAGCGCGCTAAATTATTCCTGACCCCCTTTGACACTTGACAGTGGTGGCAGTTCCGGTAATTGTGCCTCCTCTATCTTCACCTCTCCAGACTCGAGTTTCACTTTCCTCGCCTCCGTTCGTCTCAACCGGAACTGTTCCCTGCCCTTTCTTCTCTACCCTCCCCTGTTTCGATCGCATTGTTTATGTGTTAATCGCCATTAATCGATTCATCGTTCAATAGATTTTTTTTTGTGCTACCTCGAATCGCCATTTTCATTCGATCGAAGTTTATTTTATAATTTTCAATCAATTCGAGATAAATAAAGCTCGTGAATAGAAATTTAAGAGGGGATGCTCGTCATCCTCGAGCCAGCGGATCGAAAATATTCCTCTTCTCTCTTCCTCCTTCCGTATTTCCGGTAAATAACGGAAGGAAGCTTTCCCAAAAGCGTCTTCGAAACTGGTGTACCATTCGAAACAAAGGGACGCTGGAAAATCCCCCGCCAGAAGGTGGTGGTGGTGGAGATCGTCGGCGAATCCAGCAGTTTCTCATCTCTCGCCCCATTTTCCAACGCCTCTGCGGTAAATACCGCCGGTGACTTCAACCCTTGCCCTCGAGACACGAGGACAAAGGGAACTTTCTGTTCTGCCGGGTGTCGAGAGGGGTGTGCACGATAATTTACAACTCGAAGAGAATGATCTCGATAAATTTATTATATTATATGGAAAATTTCCTTATTCAAATTTTTTTGGAAAATAATAGTATATTGATGAAAAAATTCAACAATAAATTGAACTTTGCATCACTCTTACAATATAATCTCCACCGACTCTTCCTCTGGCAAAATTTAATCCAATTTTCACGAATATACTTTCCCAATTTCAACATCTACATTCTTGTATTACAAACGCAATTATTTCCATCCATATTTATCACGCGTTATCCCGTTTATTTATTGCGCGCCGAATACCCCGTTTCACCCTTAATTAACTCGGTCGTAAAGAAGAGGCATGCCTCTTCCGAATTGTTGGCGAAGAAGGGAGTATTCCTGCGGAGATGTGTGTTTAATGCGAGGTGGATAGAACGGGAGGAGGGAAATCGGAGTAATCGCGGATAGTTGGAACACCTGGTAATACGGGTACGTGCGTGGAACAGCCGCGCAACGAGTCAATTAAAAGTTTAAGTTTAATTAGAAACTCGGCTCGTATACGAAGGAACCATACACACACACACGTACGTGCACACAATCGAGCTCGATCTCGCCCTTAACGCTCCTCTTCGCTCGCCATTTCCGGCGAGCATCTTCGCAGTTCCTTTTTCCGTTCCTCCACTTCCGATTCCGTCCATGTTTGATTATACCAACAATTATGCTAAAAAGTTTGGACTAGTTTTGGATTTCTGCGATACTTTGGTCGTTCAAGTAGTTGTTAAATTTTTTCTTTCTAGATATTTTTATGGATTGTAAAATTATAAAATTTTTGAGTATGGAAAGAGGATACTTTGTAGAATAAATTTTTTGAGATATATTTTATATTTATATTTTTGTATATTAGTAGAATAATGTTGGAGTAGGATTGGTTTAGTGGGATGAGAATAATTTTGGTGTCTTGAATATTCTTCAGAAATAATAATCTTCTTTAGATGTAGGAAATGGAATCGTGTATAGTTTCGTTTTATCGGTTAGATTCCGTCATACGACACAATGGAATCGGATGAAATAAGGAAAGAAATTATCTATTTATAACTTGATTTTTATAAACGGAATAATAAACGATTATGGTACAGCCATCGAATTTTGAAATTTCGTTTCCAAATATGCAATGCATATCGATGGGATCAATATTGCCTCTTGTATAGAAAATGGATTCTTAGGTATTGATACAACTCGTTTTTTGCGGCAAAAGCTACCTTTACAGTTCGATCTTCATAAAATCAATATGTATGCAAGTTTGTCTAGATTCACGGGGATTTGCCCTACCCGTTTCCGTTCTTTGCAATCGAAATTTTCCAATTACCTGAGCAAACGTGGATCTAGAACACGTTTCGAATCGTGGCAACATGCAAAAAACGGATAGGATAGAATTTTTGCGCTTGACTTTAAAACGGCGTACATTTTTACATGCATGACGCGGGCGATTTTCAAAACTGGGGCAGATACAGGAGGCGCGTGGTCGTTGAAATAATTTATAGGAATAAAAAGAGAAAGAGATCCGCGACACTTTTTCCATAACCGATGTATTTCGATTATCGATAAACTCGCTTACAACTCGTAAGATTTGATCCAATATAAAGATTTAAGAAATAATATAATCTTCTCTTTGCAACCTCGTATTACGAAAAATCGACGTGAACAAGCTTATCGTAAATATTCGTACGAATATTCGTTAAATAGAAGAAGAAGAAGAAGAAAAAAGTTTTATAGCCGAAAACTTGGTGGTCATTATCCTCGTCACGCTCGAGTTATATGCCATTAGGCGCGCACACATACACACATACGACGAAAACATCGCGAACGAGGCACGCACACCATCGTAAAACATCGTCCGCTCTCCTTGACACCTGGATACACGCCCGAATAACAACATCTTTCTGTTTTCATTTTCTGTTTGTGTAGCGAAACGAAGGACCGTCGTTGGTCGATAGCTGGGATTAACCGACAGTTTCGCATTAACCGTGGCCAGAGTGTGCAATAGTAACGTCGAACAGAATTTCCCTAGAGACAAATTGGTGTGCCGGTTCTCATCGGTTCGTCTCGCGTATATACACACACAGTGTATACTTTCTGTGTCCAGTATATTCGGGAGTGGGATAAAGAGAGCGAGCGAGCGAGAAAAGGAGGAAAATATATATATATATATTCACTGGTCGTGCTGTTGCTCGAGTAATAGAGAGAGAGAGATAGAGTGTGATAGAGGATGCGAGTGTGAGCGAGCGCGAAAGCGCGTAACGGTCGGTTCTCGAAATTCGCGTTAGAGTTTGGGGCTCGATTGAAACCGGAAACGACGAGTAATCCTGTGTTCCTCAAGGGTGAACGAGGCCGAGGGAAGGAGGCACCGAGATCCGGCCGCCGGGAGGAGGACTCCTATGAAAATGCTTCAATCGTTGAACGCTCTGGCGGGTAAGATCTCGCCGGGCTCGCCGACCGACAGCAACGCGAACAAGGTGCACATGCACAACAATAACAACAACAATAACAACAACGTGGTGCATCATCATCATCATCCGTACTCGAAGCAACAGGCGCAGCAGCCGTCGCCGTCGTCGCAGTCGAGCAACGGCGACCAGAAGGAGAACACGTGAGTTTTTATCGCCATTATAATTTTTATAACTCGGGACACTCGTGTATGTACGATTTCAAATTCGTTCAAGGCAGAGAAGATGATATTATTATTTGAAAATTATATTATATTCAATTTGGAAAATATTTATTATTTTAGAAGAAAATTTAGGAGAATGGAAATAGAATTATCGCTGGAGGGAGGAGGATTTTTTTTTATCCCGGGAAACGGAAGGTTCGATTAGTCGAGGTTGTTCGAATAAACAAGATAAGAAAATCAAAACTCAGTGCGCCGCGCTAGTTGAATTACGGGCGGGCAATGTCGCGGTAACAATGAAAATGCAATTTAATGCTCGTTACGGGCCACTTCCCGTCTACACCCCGCCACTTTTTTCCCCATCATCGTGTTATTTGCAAAAGCTTGAGAGTAAGATACTTCGGTTAATGGAAAGGCCGTCCCTCCGGGAATACACGATGCTCTTTTCCTCCTTGAGAAAAAGTCAAGTGAATAATAGCGGCCGCGACGCGTCCCTTCTTTAAAATTGGAGAACGGTCTTCCTTGAATTAATTAATAACTCTTTCCCTCCCCCGTTCTATCATTTTTAACCCCTTTCCCTTTTCGACAAAGTATCCAATTTTTCCACTAAATTATTCGATATTAGATACGAGGCGAAAGATGCACAATCCTAATTACAAGAATTACCAAAAAAATATTCACGAAATATCAAAGTAGTCAAATCTTAGAACTCGTTTTATTCCTACGATCCCTCGATCGATAAAAAAGAAAGAAACTTCAGTAGTCTTGAAAAACTTTAATCTTTACGATTAAATTCTCATCCACCTTCAGGTAAAGGAAAATATCGAATCTCTCTTATCGTCTTTCGTCTGTAATAAATTCGTCGAGTTGGAAGAAATTGAAAGCGTGCAGCACGCGTGCCCTTCTTCTTCGTTATCTCGTTACTTGTTGCCGCGAATAAGGGTGCCTAAAATAACTAACCCGGCAGCATTCCTGGACGCGAAGAAGGAGGGCGAGGGCACGCCTTGGGGCGCATCGTTCACCTTGAATCGCCTCCCTTTCTTTTCCGAATCCGCTCCTCCTCTCACCTTCATCCCTGCGGAGTAAATGCCTCTAAAATATGCACCCGGCCAAACGGGTAAAATACGATATTCGAGGGGCGGATTCTTGATCCAAGAACCCGTGGAAATTCTGTTCAGGAATTCGAGTTGTTCGCGGATCAGGGATTCGAAATTAAATCGTTCCAATCGTGTATTCTTCTCTGTGAGTTTCCAACATTTCCGTGTGATTCTTTTTTTTTATTATAATTTTCTATTAGAAAATTATTCAAAAAAATATGATTTTTAATTTATTAACGAGTATATTTTAACTTGGTTAAGTGAAAATCGAAATCTCTGATTCTGATCAAGAATCGAGATTCATGGTTCGGCGGTTTGTGTAAAAATAACGAACAAAATATGCGAAAGGAGTTTTGACGAGCGATGGTGTTAATAATTGACCGTCGTATTTCGAGCGTATCGTAATTCTTCAAAGTTTTTACAACAAAAAAAGGGGGGGAGAATACACGCACAATTTTCGTTCGTTCGTAGAGATAAAAGAGTTGAAATACGAACAGTCGATTTCAAACGTATCAAAGGGGAAAAGAGAGCCTAAAAAAAAAAAAAAAATATTAATTTCAAAACATTTCATCGATAATTTATTATCCCCTGCTACGGTATATCCACTGACGAGCATTGATTTACAAGCTTTTTTTTCGCCAAACAATCGGAAGCGAAACCTCCGACAAAAATCGCAGCGATGAATACCAATCCCTCCCCAAAAACTTACCCGTCCTATAAATCTCCCTCCCATAAACGAATTCGATATTTTTTTTTCGTTCGTAATAATTAATGCACTCGTAATTTCACGAGCACAAGTTCAACATTAAGCACATTTCCGTTCCACTTAATCGTATTGTTATTCATTTTTGAAAGATGAGAAAGAATTTTCGAAATTTCGTTACGAAAAATTCCACGCGTTCTTATAATTTCGTAAACTCGAGTGTTAAGAATCTTTAAGAATTAACAGCAGGCATTTTCGAAGGCAAGAAAGAATTTTTCTTCGTCCAATTTTATTTCTTTTCTTGGAAGAAATTTTGTTACGAATCATTCTTTGTATTCTCATAATTTTATATAAACTAAATAATAAAAATCCATAAAACACGATAGAATTACCAAAACAAAAGAATCAACAAAATTCTTCAAAATTTCATAAAATCATAAAATTCTCCAATATTCGCAACGCAACATTCAACAACAACAAATTTTTCCCAAACAACTTTACATACGTAATCTTTCCCTCCTTTTAACTCCTCAAATCTCCTAAAACCCCTTCTCAAACCCACCACGAGCACGAATCAATCGTCATAACAAAAAGAGAGAAAAAAAATACAACACGTCTTCGTTTCGATTAAGAATTAACCCCCTTCAAACCCTTTCAAACCTGACACGAGCACGAATTAATCGTCGTAACACAAAAAGAGAGAAAAAAATACAACACGTCTTCGTTTCTATTAAGAATTAACTCTTCAAACCCCTTCAAACCTCTTCAAACCCGACACAAATCAATCCTCGTAACTTTGTCGCAATACGAAAAGAGATAGAAAGAAAAAATACAACACATCTTCGTTTCGATTAAGAATTACCCCCTTCAAATCCCTTCAAACCCGAGACAAATCAATCCTCGTAACTTCGTCGTAATACGAAAAGAGATAGAAAGAAAAAATACAACACATGTTCGTTTCGATTAAGAATTACCCCCTTCAAACCTCTTCAAATCCCTTAAACCCGACACAAATCAATCCTCGTAACTTCGTCGCAATACAAAAAGAGATAGAAAGAAAAAATACAACACGTCTTCGTTTCGATTAAGAATTAACCTCCTTCAAACTTTTTCAAATCCCTTCAAACTCGACACTAATCAATCTTCATAACGAAGAGAAAAAAAAATACAACACATCTTCGTTTCGATTAAAAATTAACCCCCCAAAACCACTTCAAACCCCTTCAAACCCGACACAAATCAATCTTCATAATACGTAATACGAAAAGAGAAAGAAAAAATACAACACGTCTTCATTTCGATTAAGAATTAACCCCTTCAAACTCCTCCAAACTTTTTCAAACCCGACACAAATCAATCCTAGTAAAAGAAAGAAAGAAAAAAAAATGCAACACGTCTTCGTTTCGATTAAGAATTAACTCCCCAAAATCCTTCAAACCTTTTCAAACCTGACACGAGCACGAATCAATCCTCGTAACTTCGTCGTAATACGAAAAGAAAGAAAAAAAAATACAACATGTCTTCGTTTCGATTAAGAATTAACCAAAACCCCTTCAAACCCCTTCAAACCCAACACAAATCAATCCTCGTAACTTCACTATAACACGAAAAGAGAGAGAAAGAAAAAATATAACACATCTTCGTTTCGATTAAGAATTAACTCCCTTCAAACCCCTTCAAACTCCTTCAAACCCGACACAAATCAATCCTCGTAACTTCGTCGTAAAGAGATAGAAAGAAAAAATACAACACGTCTTCGTTTCGATTAAGAATTAATCCCCCAAAACCTCTTCAAACCCCTTCAAATCTAACAAAATCAATCCTCGTAAAAGAAAGAAAGAAAAAGAAATGCAACACGTCCTCGTTTCGATTAAGAGTAGATAAGATCCCTTACCTCCTCCCCCTCCCTCCTCACGTATTAAATCGTCGCGTATATATTTAAATCCCCGTCGGACGCCTAACAGCGGAAACTCGGAACTCGGCGGTTCCATGGGATAATAAGATAGCGGCGGGAACGAGCAGTTAATTACGAGAAGTGTTGGCGGTCTGCGGCGGCGAGTTGTGTGCGCATCGCGCATAAGTTGCCGAAAGAGGCGTTTAAACGCGTGTAGGGGAGGGGAGGAGGGCCGATAGATGCGAGAGAGAGAGAGAGAGGGGGGTTAAGTGATATGTACTCCCGGCTCGAGGGAGGAATTCGCTTAACAAAAGGGTTGAGTCGAGCCAGAGGACCCGGAAGGTCGTGCGCCCTCCCTCCCTCCCTCCCTCCCTTTATCTAGATCCGAATGCCTGCCTCGCCTCCTCGGTGTTGCGAGCCAAAAGGGAGAATTAATTTCCAGTGGTCGAGGAGCCTCTTGATTCCTATCTTTTCTGCCAGTTGGGGAGAAGTTTCGTGGCAGATCTCTCTCTCTCTCTTTCTCGTGGATCGCGTAAATATTTGTCTTTTACACCGAGCGAGTTTATCGCTCGGCATCCGTGTGGTCTGAAGCGATGCTTCTTAACGGAAACGGTTAAGGATTTCTAAGGAGAGGAATTGTTTCACGGTCGTTTAACAAAGTAGAAATAGTTGTATTGCGTACAATTGTACGTTTTCGTTCGTGGAGGACGTTTAAATTCGACGTGTGATCGGATTCCTCGGTATTTATTTGCGCGATTTTCAATTCGAATCCCTTTCGTAATTCGTTTTAATCTTAAGGAAAGATCGATCCAGACTTTCGTAATTTTAAGTTGCTAACGCAACTCTCTCGTTCGAGAGAACCGCTGATTCTGGAATCTCCGATAAGAATATTTATACGGCCATGAAATATTATTATTATCGTCATCGAGCGAGACGGTATCGGCAATTTTTATCATCTGCGGGTCGAGTAATCGCGATCGATCTGTTTTATTTTTCATCGTTCAATAAATATTTCCCTCCCGCCGAAATCAAATTACTTTTCTCTCCGTATTCGCGTGATTTAATTCTCGCTTGTCGATTATCCAATTTCAAATTCCTGTATTTTCAAGGACGGATGTCAAATCTCGATCTCCGGGGATTTTTCATTTTCCCTTTAAATCTGCTTTCAAGAGAGTCGGTTGAGATCGTTGATCGAGTGGTTCCCTCGATTGCGCGTGGCAATTTTATCGTGGCAAGGCTTGAAAGAGGGCGTAAAACAAAAGACAAAGTAAAAAATCGTTTAATCGTTGCAACGAAAATAAAAAGAGTCACGTGTGGAAAGAAGGAGGAAAGAAAATCATCTTGGAAACGAATCAATAAAGTTGAAAGTATGATCTGTCCACGCTTTTTTGAAAGAGAATCAATCGGCGGTGAAAATTTTATCGGACTCGATGCGTCGTCCAAATTTTTTTGATCGATCAAGCGTGTTGTAGAGTTTAAAAAAAAAAAGACTGTTGCCATTGTCGGCTAATTTATTTAATTTGTACGGGCTCACCTGTTTGGTTCGGTTAAACGTGATTTATTTTCCCAATTAATGCATCTCGTTTGTCGTTTAAATTTCATTGGTAAAGGCTTGATTAATCGTTTTCCCAATGGTTTGGTATATTTCATTTTTCTTCTTTTTTTTTAGACTAGAGTAAATGATTTTTTGGGGGATACGTGTTTATATAATAATCTCTTAGATTGGATATTTTCGTTTGAAACGAGATATTGAATAGTAATTCGAGTTAAAATGTAATAAAAATAGCTTCGATTTCACTCGATATCTAAATTTATATTCCTTTCTGCAACGTGTTTTTATCATCGATCAATCGAATACATTTGAATAATTATATTTGACGATTATATAATTTGATTTTCAACAATAATGAGTTTAAATTTATATTTCGAATCGTATTTCGTAAGAAGTCTATTTTGCTTCCTACTTCGTGTTTACTGTATTTCAAGATTTTAAATTGTATCTGGTTACACGCGTTATCTTATCAACGCGTACGTATCGTTCCAGAATGTTCTATTACTGACGTAAGAAGAAGTAATCGGTGGAGAAAAAAGAAGAAAAGAGAAAAAAAAAGCGAACTTAATTCTAGTAGAATCATTTTTCAAACGAATGTGTTTGCCTTCGTATATATCTCTTATTTCGTAAAAATATATATATATATAAATTCGATTATTGTATTTTATTACACGTGTTGGTAACGAATCATCTGTTCGTAAAAATAAATACGTAATGATTCTACGATACGTAGATTACACACACTTTTATCAATAGTCGCTTTTCCCTCCGCGATAACCGTAATTCCGCGTTAATCTACGAATTCACGATTTCGAAATAAATAACCGTTGGACTTGGGACTTGCAATTTGAAAATAGATTACACGAGAGAGAAGAAATTTTAATAATAAAATTATTGAAATCGTTCCTCGCAAAATGATGATCGTTCATTAAAATAAAATTATAACAATTTATATTAAAAATAATCGTTTAAGAAATTCGTTACAATTTTTTATTTTCTTTTAACCGATGCAATGTCACATTCTCAATTTAAAATTCAGATTTCAAGAAACGGAAAATCTGAACTTTCCTTTTTCTTTTTCTACGTCCAATATAAATATCGTATAAAATAAAAATAATCGTTTAAGAAATTCGTTACAATTCTCTCATTTTCTTTTAATTGATGTAATGTAAAAACACATTCTCAATTCAGAATTCAGATTTCAAGAAACATGGAAAATCTGAACTTTCTTTTCTTTTTTCTTTTTATACGTCCATATAATATAAATATCGTCATTGATACACATTTTAAATAAAAATAATCGTAGAAATTCGTTACAATTCTCTCATTTTTTTATTTTCTTTTAACCGATGTAATGCCACATTCTCAATTCAGAATTCAGATTTCAAGAAACGTGGAAAATCTGAACTTTCCTTTCCTTTTTCTTTTCTTTCTTTTTATACATTCAATATAAATATCATATAAAATAAAAATAATCGTAGAAATTCGTTACAATTCTCGTCTCAACCTCATTTTTTTATTTTCTTTTAACCGATGTAATGTCACATTCTCAATTCAGAATTTAGATTTCAAGAAACGTGGAAAATCTGAACTTTCCCTTCCTTTTTTTTTTTTTTTATACGTCCAATATAAATATCGTCATTGATACACATTTTAAATAAAAATAATCGTAGAAATTCGTTACAATTCTCTTATTTTTTTATTTTCTTTTAACCGATGTAATGCCACATTCTCAATTCAGAATTCAGATTTCAAGAAATGTGGAAAATCTGAACTTTCCTTTTTCTTTTCTTTCTTTTTATACATTCAATATAAATATCATATAAAATAAAAATAATCGTAGAAATTCGTTACAATTTTCATTCACCTCATTTTTTTATTTTCTTTTTTTTTTATACATCCAATATAAATATCGTCATTGATACACATTTTAAATAGAAATAATCGTTTAAGAAATTCATTACAATTCTCTCATTTTCTTTTAATCGATGTAATGTCACATTCTCAATTCAGAATTCAGATTTCAAGAAATATAGAAAATCTTTCTTTTTCTTTTCTTTTTTTTTTATACGTCCAATATAAATATCATCATTGATACACATTTAAATTACGCTTCGTTATATCATCAATAATTATTGAACAAAATTTAATAATCGAACTTCACGACAATTTTACTATCTAAAATTATCGCAAATAGCTAAAATAGAAAAATGGATTCAACTATAACACAGCATTTCTAACAAATAATCAACTCCAAGTATCGCACAAAAATTTCCTTTTCCACTCCAATTCCACTCCAAAAAAAAAAGACTTCGACTCGACATACCTCGTTCCCATTTCCCATGGAAAAAAGAAACAATCCAAGTACATAAAAATTTCGTTTCGTTACAAAATCTATCTTAAACTCCTCCTCCTTCCCTTAAAAAAAAAAGAAAACAACAAAACTCTCTCGAAATATTTGCGCGGAAACTTAAGTATCGCAAACTCGAGGTAATCCGCAAAAAGGAAGGGAGGGGTAGTAGGTATCGTCGGGTAGAAATCTTACAAATCCGACAAATCCAAATACACGGGAGAGAAAGATCGTGGAGAGAGAAGCGTCGTTCCCCCTATCCTTAACCGTCTTCTTCTCTACCAGAAGGAAAGACAGAGAGGGAGAGAGGCGTACATACACCGAGCACGTACCGCGTAGCCGTGATATTGTCACATGCTTCTGGGCGCAAAGCTTCAAATTGTATCGTCGTCGCGTGCTCCATGCACCGATGGCGGATACACACACACACTCGCCCCTTCCTCCAACGTCTGTTTTCCCTCCGACTACTTATACCGACAATAAGATCCAACACGCTCGAGCGATCCTTTTTCTTTTCTGACGCGGACGTGGCGCGTTGGTAACAAGCCACCACTGGAAATGCTGTCTCCTCGATCGACACGACACGTCCCGGAAAGAGAATAAAGGAAACTAAAGGCCGAGTGTGCGCTCATAATCGAAGATTTCTTTTCCACCAGTGGAAAGGAGAAGGAGGAGGGTTTATTGAAATTTTGATTCGGATCTTTGTTGAAATTCGAAGGAAGGGAGAGATGATTTATTTGCTCATTCGAGATATTACGGCTATAAATAAAGAATCTAAATAAAGATTTGACTCATCTAATAAAGTGTCGTTTCTCATTTGTGAGCTCATCTGATAATTATTTTTCTATGGAATTCTTGACTCGGTTTTAACGTTAGATTAGATTAGGTGGAATTGGAATTGTCACAGTTGGTTAGTACATCTTTCGTAATCTTGCAGTGAAATGAAGGAGAATAGGGTAAGATGATGTTTAAACGATGGAAGGAGGATTTGAATGATTTAGTAGATTGATTTGAATGATTAAGTAGCTTCTTCTTCCGGAATTAATATTCTTCTTTTTTCTCGGATATTATTTATAATTTGATGAAACTTTGTGTGTAATTGATTAATCCATAGAAAAGTTATAGAAAATAGGGTAATAACAATTTAAAAATGTAAATAAAGTTGCTCGGGGTTAAAAATCTACAATCTTTCCATTTCGATTTACAATTTTAACGAACAGTCGATTCCTCTTTCAATACAATCAATTTCGAAAGCAAGGCCTTTCGATTTTCTTCGTAATGATCTGAAATTACATTGTGGACAAAAGCTGCTTGTTATCCCTCTTGCTTCTTAATTAATTCTTCGTTCGAACGTCCGCTAATTGTTCCCCCTCTTGATCAAATTATTATTCGTTCTTTGTTTCTGTATTCGTGAAGGATTCAGAGTTTTTCTTTCAACTTCCAAGTCAATTACAATTTCCAAAATAATTCGATTAGATTTTTGTATAATAACGGTGTGAAGATATATCGTAGATTTTAAAAATAATAAATATAATTTATTTTCATTTAAACGATTCAATCCGATCGATCTTCATTAACGAGTTCATATGTATATATATATATCTCGTTATTTAATTTAAAACAATGGATAAACTCGGATGATAAATTTTGCACGCCCTTTCGATCATATAATAATAAATATTTCCTTCGTATCCTCTTGAGAATAAATTCAAATCCGTTAAAAATTTTGATATTAAATATCCGAGGTATTTATGCGTTTGTGTGTTTCTTTTCTTGGCGATGAAACGAAAAATTTCAACTGAAGAGAAATATTTATTAGAACATTTCATATATAACGTACGAAATCCTTTCGATTAGAGGTTATATGACGAGCTGCGCGATATCAAATTATCATGACTAACAGCCGTAAGTGATACGCGCATGCAATTATCGATCCACCCATGGAAACTTGAAACGAAGGACAATCTCGTTCGGAGGAATCGTTCGATTACGGCGAACGAAAGCTTGGCGATCGTTTCTGCGAATAAAAAGAGAGAGAGAGAGAAGGGAGAGAAACGTCATTTCTTGGACTTCGCCTTCGAAGGAAAGGAAAAAAAAAAAAAAAAATAAAAATGGATAAAATCGTGGTGGAACGAATTTGAATAAATATTTAAATCGCGCGAAACATTTGCAAACATCAATTCTCCGTACAATTTATAGCGCGTAAATTATTAACTTATGGATTGTAAAATTCTTTTTTTTTTTTTTTCGTGATTCGACACGGTTATGCTTATACTCGCAATTATATTCCATTTGTTTGTTTACTTCAACACGGCTGTTTCTATGGGAACGCAACAAGTAGAAGCGATTTATGACGCAATGCAAACAAAATATTAAAAAATTCATCGCAATTCCCGATCGTTAAATATCGCGTATACACGATTTTCTTAATTTAACCTCTAAAAATTATTCCATCGTTAACTTCGTCCCAAACATTTTTCGACTTTGTATAATTTATTGGAAATATTTGACGAAACAATAATTCTAGCTTTTATTTTTGTAGAGAAGAAAAATTATTTCACTGTTATATTATAAAAAAAAAAAGTATAACGATTCTAATATTCTCGGCGAACGAGTAATATTCAAAGGATTAATCCGTCGACGATAATAATTCCTCCAAGTGATGGGGAACGAGCGAGAGAGAGAGAGAGAGAGAGAGAGAGATATGGTGGCGCAATTTGTCAGATCTGTAAAGCGACCGCGAAGTAGGTAGAGCCACTGATGGATGCTCAGACTGGAAGCGCTGGTAATACGACTCGTAACGCGTTCCCAGGACCATATCGCCATTGCCATTGTCGTACGTATAAAGTCGGACGTATAACGTGAAACTCTTCTCTTCATAACACGCGACGTATTAAAAACGGAAATTGGCAGGGTCGAATTAACGAGCGCGTGGATCTAACGTAACAACAACATTTCTTCCTTTTATTTTTTCTCTTTCCTTTCCCGTCGAATTGAAATTTTCAATTCGAAATCAATAAAGAATATTTATTACGAGTAAATGTTATGCTCAACATTAGCGAACGTGTTCAATTTACGGATATTATGCACGCGGTGTATAATTTAAGTGCTCGTAGTGCGTGCATACGATATCACACGAAATGTTGACACGAAAGGTTAATTCTTCATTTCTCGCGCGCGCGTGTTATTCAAATTTCCTTATAATACAGGAATTTGTATTGGCGGTGAATAAAAGTAATAACGTTTCGTGCTAAACTATTGAAAATTGAAAAATATTCGTTCAACGTGTAATACTTTCTATTTCCAAAATTCCATTCTTTCAAAAAAAGAGAAAACATCTTGTTGAAACTTAACCGTGCGAGACGGAAAATGGTCGTGACATCACAACCGCGTTATGCATATTATTCGCGGCGGTAGCCAGATCTCGCGGTTTCTAAATTCGTTTCAAGCTCAAAGCGGGTCTCCCGCCAGCCAGCACGCCACGCAGCCAGCCGGAGGTGTCGCGTACAACGAATACTAAAGCGTGCGTCCCCCCTTCCTCCCTCTCCCCCCTCCCTTGCGAGGAGAAAGGAAAAGTTGCTCGTCCCAACGACCTACTTACCGCGCGTCCATCGTGGTGGTGGTATTTTGCCGGCTGTGGCTGGCTCTCCCGTTGTTTACAGCGAAGGAGGCCCTTTCGCAAACAGCCGGGGCAGGGTCTCTTTGTGAGAGGGTGATTATAATCGAGCTGTATCTCTTATCCCCTCGAGTTTTTCTTGCCCGATCGATCTCTCCTCCTCCTCGGCTCGTCGATACGTTCCTCCTTTTCAGAAAATTTTCCAGGATCGAGAATTTTGGGATCGTCGATCGAGGAAACGTAATTTATTCAACTTTATGTCAAGGATTTCGTTTCAACAAGTTGAGTAACGATACCAGTGAGAATCCTTTTTAGAAAGGGTATTACATTTTAATCGAGATATTATTAAGGAAACTCTGCATCGATTATCGTTTATTAAATCGTGAATCTTTTTAGAAAAAAATATTCTTTGATGGGGGAAGATTGAAACTCGACGTGCACTCTGTTTATTATGCTACATAAATAAGTGGTAATTATCCTCCTTTGTGCGTGTATATATATATATATATATATGTTCGAGATACCGCGGAACTCGCGCTCGACGTTTCAAGTTTCGACGAAGAAACGATCGATGTAATTATATAGATGCGTCCTTTTCCCGCCCGTTTGACATCGTTATCCGTCAAACGATCATCTCCTTTGCCCCCGTTGTAATTGGGCTCTCTTTCTCTTCGCATCAATTTGTTTTCCTTGGAAATTGGCCTCTACGAATCTTTCTCTTCTCTTTATCCACGCTTAAACGAACGAAATTGTTTGTTATTACGTTATTATCAAGTTCGAAGCAGTTGTATAATTATTGTTACGTTGAAATATTACGATAAAAAGGTATTTATAAAAAGGTTTTAAACGTTTCATTGATGCGACGTGTGTATGAATAAATGATGGAACGTAACCTAGACGAGTAATAGAGTACGTGGTCTTACGTCCTCGAAACACGTAACGACACGATATTTCTATATCGATCTCTCCGTGAAATTGGCGGAGAGTCTTGTTGTCCGCTTTATTACTCATCAATTATTTCAGCATTCGGATCATTCGTTGCGTTTCCATTACGTTTTAAATCGCGATACGAAACGCGTCACGTTTTTTTTTAACAATTGTTGTCGTTTATCATTTCATTTTTTTTTTTTTCTCTCTTTCAATTACACCGCTTGTTGTGAATGTAAATGTAACGCTGTATAATGCTTGAACTATAATGGTCGTAAATTGCTGTTCACGCGTGTTACACGTGTTGTCAAAATTTATTTGCTTTGTAAATTATGAAATTCGTAATTCATTATTTTACACGCGAGATTGAAACGAGATAAATTTTGCAATTGTATTTTCAATATTTTTTTTTTCCCCTTCTCTTTCATTATCATCCAACGATAAGTGTTCTATCCAGTAACAAAAATAATAAAAAAAAAAAAAGTACAAAATATTAAATATATATATATATATATATATATTCGAAATATTCACCGTGTATCGAAACGCGAAATCAACTGAAAACTGAAAATGACCGTAAAAACAAATTTTATTTTTCACGTTCGCTTTGCCAGCCACGAGAAAATAATTTTCCCAACAATCACTTTTGACATTTCAATCACATTTTTATATTGAAATTGATGTTCCAATTAAAGCAAAGCGATTAAAACCTACTTTCCAAGCACCGCTGAATTTTCATTTGAATCAACGTCAAGTATGATCGGTGCGTGATAACCCGAATCTGCAAAAATATTTCCGTTATCCAGAAGGAGGAGGAAGAAGAGGGAGGGGGATGTATGAGGAGAGATTATTAGTCTAATGCATCATGATTAACCATGTTACGCACGTGATGCATCGTGCATCCCTCCTCGAAACTTTTCCAAACTCATCCCCAATAGTCATCGCGTCCACGCATATAATAATATATCGTTTTTTGCGACCGGTAATGATGAGCGATCGACTGTGTCGTCTGCCTTCCTAAATTGATGGTGTTTTGATCCGTTTAATTTCGGTTGTTCTTCAATCTCTTACCCTCCTCTATTCGAATTTTCATCCCCGTAGAAACTTTTAAATGAAAAAATTCGAGAAACGTAGTCGAAAATAATTGTAATTTTTTAAAATATATTTCTCTAAATATATGGAATTAAATAATTTAAACGGCGAGCATACGAAGAGATCGAGAAAAAGAACTTTTCTCAGAAATTATTCCAAATTCGCCATCCCCGATTCTCTTATTTCCGATCGATTAATAAATTCCTTCAGCGAAAGAGAAAGAGGAGAAATCAGATCAGGCCTTCTCTATCTGCATGAAATTTCATTTTCGATTCCCTGGCAGCTTTCACAGAGCACCTCTCCTCGCCCGGCCTGACCCGGCTATCCCAGTTCGCATTAGCATGTTATTGGGCGGTTGTTTACTTCGGGTTAATCATCACCTCCGGCGCCAACGACTCGTCCATGGTCGGGAACCGCGAACAGAGGCAGGCAGGCAACAGGGACAGAGGGAAGACGCGGAAGGTTTGAGATACCGCGCTATAGGAATCCGATTTGCTCGCTCAACTTTGCGTAAACTCGGCTAAACGCGGAGAAGGAGGAAGAATAACTCACCGTGGCCGGTTATTAATTGTTTTCCGGGAGTTTCCGCTTTCTGCGTGGATTTTTAATAACGCTCGCGGAAAAAGGAGGCGAAGAAAAATTAGTCGGAAAGGAGAACGACGCGAGTATGAAGAAAGGAGGTCGGAAAGCCTTAACCTTTTTAAAAACGTGAAAGAGAAAATTGTGTCGATCCTCGGTTGGATATTTTGATCGATATCAACGCTTTCTTAAATTAAATTAACCAATTTGTTACTTTATCTTGGGTTGCGTGCTTACAATCGATTAAATTTCATCGCGTATTTATTTTTAAACGATCGCGAGAAACGAGTTTATTCCACGCTCGAGATAAGACTTCGGCCCGACTCGGCAATAATCGGAAGCGATCGGGTGAGCTCGAGCTCGAAGCGAATAAACGAGACTAAACTTTTCCGAATAATTTAAACCGACTCGAGGGAAAGATTAATAATTCGATGATCACTTATTCACAATATTTTACCATGCTTTACGCATACAATCGAATTTAATAATAAATTACGTAAAGTAATTCGACTCTCTATCTCTCTCTTCTCTGTCACGAACGAAAAGGGATGGAAAAAAAACTTGGCACGCGAAATCGAAAGCGTTTCGTGGCGCGCATCCTCGACGGGGTGTGTTTCATCCATCGCGGGCGGGCGATAAACCGTCGAGCAAACACCGAGCAACGGGGACCTTTTTAATTAACAAGTCCCTTCGTAAAATCAACACCGGCCGTGAATTCGCCGGTAGTATCGCGTTCTCGTGCGAAAAAGAGACGGTGAAAACAATAACAGCGGAGAAAATTAAGTGGGCGGGGACGAAGAGCGAGTGGTGGGGGGGAGAGAGCGGATCGCGGAGGAAATCGCGGCAGCCGGAAAGAAGGCAAAAGGATGAATTAGAGTGGGAGCGGAAGGGTCGTTCGCGCGGAATATATATACGTGTGTATATTTGCAGAGCGGCGGGCGGGCGAGCGACGCCCTCGTGAAAGCGGAGAACGGCGAGAACTGTCCCGTTAGAGTACACCGGCCACTCTTCTCCCTTTGTCGCGTTATTTATTCGTTTAATTAACTCTCCATCCTTCCAATAAACTTGCCCACGAGGCTGTGCTGCTTTGTAAGTTTAACGGATTTTAACGCCGAGCGGACACGCGACACCGGCCCCGCCTGCCTGCCGGAATTAAAACTGACTCCGCTCCTTCCTTCCCCCGCTTTTATTAATCCCTTAATGGTCGGTCGAGTTTAACGAAATTTTCTCGAGAAAAAACAGGTTTTCGAACGACGAAATAATCTATTATTGATCTCTCGATGTTGCCTTCTTTATTGATGCGTATATATAATTAAATAAAAATTAACTACGAATATTTTTAACGATTAAACAATCCATAATATTTCAATCTTCGATTTTGTTTTGTTTCAGGTAAGTAGAATCCGGAGAATCGAACTATACGTAATCGGGAAGAAAAATGGTGTAAAAGCAAAAAGCTCGGTGAGTCGAAATCACGAAAAATGAAACAATTTTTTAGGAGGGTGGGGAATCGATCGAGAAAGAAAACAAACAGCCGCGTGAATATCTATCGGCTCGTAAATTCGGTTTTGAGCGCAGTTAGTTTCGGTGGAACGGACGTGAAAATGAAGGAGGAAGAGGCAGGCACGATTCGGCCTCGGTTGTGCGTAAATCATTAGCTTTATCAGCCTCATACGGTCCGCACCGGCCGCTTTATCTATCGTAACGGGCGATATATACGCTTGATTCGATCGTGGTGGGGAAAAATGTTGGAAACAATGTTGGAACCCGTTTTTCGAAAATTCGGCACGCGACAATGGCGGCCACCCGATCGAAACTGTCCGTCAAGGTAACGAGAAAATTTGTTAAACGCTCGTCCCGAATTTAAATTTCCCTTCGTTAAACAAAACTAATTTTTCTGATATATTTATGTCGAATTCTTTTGGATGACAATTTTTATTAGCCAGTGATAACGACTAATAATTTTTTATTGATTAAATGGTTCGATATTCATTCAGAAATCCAATATTCGAAAAGTATCTTACTGTATGATGTACTTTCTGCCTTAAGTGTTTAATTTCTTTATTCGAATTATATGTTTTATTAATTCTTTCTCTAAATTAAAGAATCCATCATTCCATTCGTATCTTTCTTATATTCTCATATATCGTTTTCTCAAACTGATTAAAAAAATACAACGGATAAAGCAATTATGAATCGATAGATAATTAACCAAATTCCGCCTCGCTCGAGAAAATTAATTTTCTTCTTTCACGCGAGTTCAACGCTCGTTCGAGAATCCTTCAACGCTCTCGACTTCGTATAAATAATTTAAGCGTAGAGACGTATCCTTTCCAAGTTGATTGTTTCGAGTCATCGATCGATCATTTCGACGAAACGATGATCCTCGAAGAAACAAAGGACAAACAAGAAGTCTCGCGACAGACAAAACACGTCAACACACGTGCGCATGCTCGTTTTCGCGGCATTCACGCAAGTATACGTAACCTTCTTTCCGAGAGGTCTTCTTCTCTTTCTCTCTCTCTTTTCGAGGAGAGGGACTCTTTGTTTAAAACACGGTTGAAAATCCGACCAGCCGGGGCAAATCCTCTTTTCCTCGGCGGTTCGGAAACGCTTCGAGCGGAAGCACTTTGGGAGAGAACGCGACCGCGGACGTAACGGTAATTACAACCTCGGGTCACCCACCACGAGCAGGTTTTCAACTCCTCTCCTCCTCCTCCTTCTCCTCCCTGCTTCTTTTCGTACGGGCTCCCCTCTTTCATTCCCCCCTCTCTCTGCTCTCCAAGTGCTTGGACGCTTTAAACCGATAAGATGCGGGGAAAAAGAGACTTTGGAAGAAGGAAGGGTTTTAATTCTCGCGAGGTAGATGTAGGACAATGTTTTTCTACCATTTTTTTTTTTATTTTCAGAGTGGAAATTTTTTTCAAATTTTTTGATTAAGAGGGGAGGATATCTTTGACAGATGTGAAATGAAAAATATTGAATAGTATTATTCTTATTATCCTTTATACGACTGATATGTGCTCTTTGATGCGAATTATATCGTTGCTGAAATTTTATTCCATTTCATTCTGATGTGGAAGACTTTTCCTCGGATCCAATTATTCTCCTTGAAAATACGAATCGATAGAGGGGGTTAGAGGAGATGCTTCATCGCAAGTAAAATACTCGAGTAATATTTTTACAATTAACAATTCGCAATTATTACCAATACTTTGAATAAATTATTGAGCTAATTTCAAATATTAAATTTCATATTGATAAACTGCTGGGCGAAAAATGTAAAACAGCCTATATCCTCCTATATTCTCCTTTAAATCGAGGATCCTCCCCAGTTTTCCAGATCCTCCCCCTTGATGAAAATAAAATTCAGCTTGGTTTGTCTCTCTTTTTTTTTTCTTTTTTTATAAGTAATTATAGATTGCTGTTCAATCTGTAATTTAAAAAAGAAGTGTCGCTTCTAACAAAAAAAAAATAATAATAATCCTGATAAAAGGAACGACATATATACAACTAAAAAAAAAAGAAAAGAGTCCAATTCATTATTCTCGAGAGCAAAGAAGGAGAGAGGAGAAGAATCGTTAAATCTCGATTAAGCGTTCTTTCCTCCCCCCTCTCCCTTCATCCTTCGTTAACGAGCATGCAAGAAAACAAGCAGATTGAAACTCTCTCTCTCTCTTTACATACCCTCTTCGATAAATTAATCATTATTTCGCAACGAGTCGATTTATATCTCGAGCAAAAGCATGTTCGCAAAGAGATAATCGGTGGTTGTCTTTGCCCCGGTTGTTTCACAAGGAAGCGAAGGAAGAAAAGAAGGAGATCGGGTTGAAGTTGTGAAGTTGATCCCCGCACAAAAGGGGGAAAGAGGAAAAGGTGGGTGGGGGAGAGGCAACCGAGGAGAGCGGGTGGTGATGGTGGTGGTGGTGGTAGTCGGTTCGTAAAAGTTAAATCTAAGCAAAGTTTACGTTCGCCGGGTCGTTAAAAGTTTTAAGGGATAAAGCAGTCGCTTTATTGAAAGACTTGTTACGACGGAATTTCGGTCGGCAGAAACCGTTTTGCGATTCATAGTCCGTGTCTCGGGGCGGACAAAGATGGATAGAGCGCGGGGGGTTCGAAAGGAGAGCCGGAGATCGGCATCTCGAGCTTTTAAACTCGTTTCGGAGGAGGAGGAGGCTGAATAATGGCCACGTTTCAGCCTCAGAATTCTCGTATTTCTGTGCACAATTAAAAAGCATCCGAGGCATTGGCGCTGCGGCCTAGTTTCGGGATTAAGAAGACACGGGGAGACATTTGAATAAAAGTCACTCGGTTCATAATCTGTGGCACCGCAATTTTGATCGTCGAAAATGATTCTGGGAGAAAAAAAAATATGTTTATATAAACAATTTCTCGTCCCAAGGAAAAAAATTTAATTTTTAATATCGGATAATGGGACAGAGATCGTTTTAAATCATTAATCATCTATAGATTATAAATATTTAAGTAACAACGTCGTGATTGTCTAATCTATCTTTCAAGCAAAGTATATTTTAACAAAATTTCATTTAATTCCTCGTATTCGAAACTTGATTGAAACGAATTTACGCGTTTATTTCGAGGGTTGGGTAAAGCGGTATTGCAGAGGGTTGGTAGATGCATCCCGCGTATTTTTCCCTCCGATAAGAAAAAGGATAAAAACTATATATTAAAAGAAGAAAAAAAGAGAGTAACATGCGAGGCTCGCGAATTGGAAATGCCAAAGCGATTTCGGATAACGGTATCGCGTGTCCGTTTCCATTGGATAAAATCTAGTTTGACGATGACCACGGTATCCTTACATTTATTTCCTCCGCTTATGTTACAACGGCACGCTCGATATTATATCGTATCGATGATATCGAAATCCGAGAGATTCTCCCGTGTACTGAAATTTTTTTCCATCGAAATAATAACCAAAGCTCACGAGAGAGATTATATATTCAATTTCTTATATTCGAATTTGGAATATTTTTTTTTATCAAATTCATAATGCGCGAAAAAAAAATAAGGATAATTGATGATGGTTGATTGTAAAAAAGGGAGGGAGAAAAAAGGAAAGCTCGATAACGATTAATAATCGTAAATGTTCCACGCGGGGAATGAAAATATTATGCGAACGCCAACAAGTTGAGACAAATTGAATTCTCTCTGAAAATTTGTCATGCTATCGGTGCGCGATGATCGTACGCGCATTATATCGAGGCATTAATTTCCCTTCGGTCGCTCGCGGAATTCCGCTTTTCCAATTTCATTCCGTTTAACGTTTCCCGGTTAAAAAAAATGGTAAGCGATAAATTGCGTAATAAAGCGCGAACCCGTTGCTTTCCGTTGCAATATAACAAGAGCGATTATCACGATTTATTCATTATCGAAATCAAAATTAGAAAAGTAGATAATAAACAGAAGGGAGTCTCGATCCGTATTCGGGCTTATTATCTTACCTATATTGTCCGCGGTTGCTCGACGTTAACCGAGTTTGCCCGAGGTTGGCCGAATTTTCGCCGAACTTGCCCGAAGCCATTCGGCGTTGCCCGAGTGTTAATCTGTGGCCGTCTATCGCTGCACTCTATCAATCAGTCGCGCACGACGATACAAAATAGCTCGAAGCAATAGCTTCTTTTTTTTTTTTTTCCTTCGTCAAAATCACACCGTATCGAAAAGAATTTCACAATTCTATTCTCCCTTCTCTCTTTCTCTCTAAGTAAATTCGCAAGAAGATTCGAAAACCGGCAGACGGCCGGGATAGACGGATTCGAGGTTATTTTCGTTGGTTCGGATCCATCCGAAGCGCGGTGAGTCACTCGAAACACGAGTGGAGAACTTTTCCTCGTTTTCACTTTTCCTCCCTCCCCCTTCTTCCGCGTCGCCCTTCCTATATCGCGGGGACGTACGTAGGTATGTTTAGATTCTGGAATTTGCGTGTCATCCCCACCACACCAGTCCAGCCCGCGAGAAACGCTCTCTCTAATACGACTCGTCTGTCCTCGGGACAAGTGTCGAATTACGGGCAACTGTGTTTGACAACGCAAATTTATAAACAAAGTTTCTTCGTTTCGCTCGCGTGTCGCCGTTGCTTCTCTCCAGTCTTCTTCGAGTCGAGAGAGAGGAAGGCATCGTAGAATTTGTTATTGCATAAATTTATGGATATCATTAGAGAAATTATCGTTCTTGAAATTGATCAATTAAAATATCTCTAAAGATATATCTTTGGAAACGATTGTAAATACAAAGGAGGATGTATTGTTCGCGTTTAATGATTTCGTCGAAGCGATTTCATTCCACCTCTCCTTTTCTTTTCTCTTTTCTTTCTTTCTTATTTATAACACGGGTTCTCGATACAACGATACGGCGATAAAATGTGTATATTTAACTCGAAACGGTCTCGAAGAAAAATAGGCTTCGGTTTATAATCCAGTTCCTAACAGCGAGAGAATTGAACTCGTGATTATCGCACTTTCACGCGTATATCCACGGAATTCGCGATTTCCACGGGTATAACCGCCCGTGGAGAGTTTGAACGTCATAAAAGCTCGCTGCGTAAAAATTCCCCCCTCTCTCTCTCTCTCTTGTTTCCTTTGCAACGGCGCGCGGTTGCCACTCGATTCGAGTGTTTCTTGCCTCGACACAACGCCACATTCGCGAACACACAGGATTGAACGCGATACGAGGGGGGAGAGGAGGGTTGAAAATAGAAACGCCGGCAATTTCGTCGCCGCGGTTCCACGATTTCCTGGAAAATCGCATAGTCGCGCCCCGTTAAATCGAAACTATCGATTTCGAATCGACTAAAAAAAAACCTTTGTTCCTTTATTCATTCGTTAATCTCATTGCTCGAGTAATAATATATCCACGATTTGATTCGTACTATTCCTTTAATTTCTCCTTGCTCTTCCTATTATTTTCTTATTATTTCATCTTCCCAGTCGTTGAAATCGAAAAAGAACAATTTGTACGATAAATGGGCAGATATTTCTCTTGGTTTGTTATTTTCATCCTCTTTTATCGTCAACTGCGTCTCGTTCTCGAACAATTTACGAAAATTTTATTTTATCGCATCGATGAAACGAACGAGTCATTATTCCAAAAAAAATTCGACGAAAGGGATAGTTTATAGTCGATCTCGTTTTCTATTATTCGCAAAAAAAAGAAATTGGAATCCTCTCTCTCTCTCTCCCTCCGGATATTCGATTATTTTCAAACAAGCGCGCAAATGCGTGGCACGCACGCGTCACGTTAATATCGTTCGATGGAGTTACATTCACCACCCTAAAAAAAAGGAAGAAAAAATATAAAATTCTCGGCGCGGAAAGTAGCGCGTCCGGTACATGGAGTGAGGAAGAGAATTGTTGGATTCGAAGGGGAGGAGGAAACTTTTTTTTTTTTTTTCGAAATGTCGCCGCTACAAAACGTGAAATACAAACGTTCCTCGAGAGGCGGGCGGCACAATCGACACAACGACCCCAATTTTTACGCGAATCGCTCGTACGCCTTCTCTCTTTCTCTTTTTTTCTCTCTCTCTCTCCATATACACGCACAGGATGAATCTCAGTTTTGTTATTCTCGTTGTTAAACGAGAGATGGAGGAAATTTTTCGAAAAGTGGACCAAGCAACTGAAAGCGGTAATTTAATGACGATAATGATTGTTATTAAGAGAAGCAAAATTTCGAAGAATAAGACTTGTAATTAAAATCCGATCGAACTTGATACAAATATTCATCCAATATAATAATCGATCTTTTTCACTTTCCCCGTCTTGAAATCCAGAATCGGGTCGAGAGAAGATCGCCGCTGTTATAAATGCCCGCGCGCCGGTACCAATCATTTGCAGTTGAAGCCTGGCCAAGTTTCGATATATCAGCGTTTCCCCTCCTCTGAAGCTGGCCGCTACGTGCCAAAAGGGCGGGAGTTGCGCGCCGGCTTAATTAAGAATTAATAGCCCGCTCCTACCGAGAACAAATTAACGCTGCCCTCTTGTTCGATCACCCATCGCTATTTTTTCGCCATCCCCTATACACGATCCTAATATCGAAGAGAATTCAGAAACTGTCCTCTGAATTAAAAAGATTCGTTTCGTTTCGTTCCATCTCGAGGGATATTTTATATTTACGGTTGAATCTTGGAAAAGGAAAAGGAAAATGTAATAATTTTTGTACATTGTGTATCGATTCTTTGGAAAGAATTGAAGAAAGGAGAAACGATCTTATTAATAGTTGGCACAATGGCGCAAGAGAAGAAGACACGGTCTGAATTTCTCGAGAGTGACAAAACACTTATCTTACGCAAACTGAGGCGACACAAAGACACTGTTTACCCAATTCGAACGTGCACTCGTTAGGACGAGAAAAGGCTACGCAGAACAATTGCGTAATCTGTTTGCCCATGAAAGAGCCCCATTGCACGGCGTAATTACTTTGTTTCGTTTCATCGTGCCAGCCTTCCAATCCTCTCGTTAAAAACTCTATATACTTCTCAAAATTTCCATTTCAAAATTCTATTCCACCATTTTTAACGAAATTAATGAATACAAATCGTTACATTTCCAAAGATTGAACCTTCGTTCAATTCATTTCGAGATAATCTTTATGTTTTAATTGAGAAAAAGAATACAGAGATTTTTTCGAAACGTGTCTTCTCGAGTAATAAAGCAAAGAACCGTAAAACACCGAAATATGCCCGCAATGTCGTAAACTTGGCACCACCTTGCTTCCTCCTCGAGGGTGGAGGATTATTTACACGGAGAAGGGAACCGGTTCAAAAATTCATAGAGAGAGCCCGTTTTAATACGCAACGGCGAGAAACGCGATTCGATCGAGGCGCAAACAACGCCGGCCGTCCGCCGTTGATCCGGAAATTGGATCTGCCAATAAACTACCTGTGGAAATAATTTTTTTTTCCTCTCTCTTTTTCTCCCTTCGTCCAGTGTCACCGGGACAACACAGACTCTTGTTTGCGATCCGCGAGCGGAGCTTGTTCCACCTAGAAGAGATGAAGCGTTTTTTCGTCGAGCCACTGCATATCCCTTTTTTCCAGTTGGAAATCAAACGAGTTCCTCTTGAACTGTTTTATCAGAGATGAACGTATATTTGATCGTTTTAAGATTTGTTCGAATTTTGGAAGAGAACAAAAGGGAACCAATTTACGTCTCCTTTTAAAGACAATCGCGAAAACTCGGAGGAAAGATTTAAGATTTAAGATCCAAGCTCTCGAATTGTCCAAGGATCGAGAAATTTTCCCCTTAAAAATAATTTCTCCTTCCTGTGCGAAGTGTGATCGAGTCGAGATTAAAAAGAACAGGGAAAGGCTGTTAAGAAATCGAGTCACGCCGCTGAAAGAATCGAAACATTGAAATGGAAAGATAATATATCCGGTAATAGGGCGGATATTTTATTGGACGAAAGAAAGGTGGGGGGAAAGAAAAATATCGCGCGTGTCTCGGAGGAGGAGAGGGGGACGTTCGTGGAAGAAGAATAGGCTGATAGATTCGCCCGAGGACGTTTCGAAAGGCGTCAAAAGTTGGTTTTTCCTCCTCCTTCTACTTCTACTTCCGGAAAAATGCTTTTACACCGTGGAATGGAAAAGGGAATTTTATTACGATCTTTACGAGTTGTGATCGAATCGGAGTTGGTTTATCGTGCGAGATCGATGCTTGTTGCGCGTTTCAAAAATTTTTATCTCGAATTTACTTATATATACACTTTTATCAATTTGTTAAATTATATTAATTGAATGACAACAACGTGAAAAAAAGTCGAGGATTCGTTTAAGGATTGAATTTTGAAATTGATGGATCGATATAATTTCAACATTTAAAATTTGCCATTAATTATCGTGATATTAAATAAAACATCGTAATTACAGTTATAATTATTCTCAAAATAAAATATATCTCGCGAAACGAAATATATATTTTTTTTTTTAGCTGAGCTTGCATTCAGGTTTAATAATAATAATAATAAATGAGATAAATTTTCATCCAATAGAAAAAAAATTATTCCACACTATCGCAACAATTTTGAATCAATCGATAATTAACAACGATTTATTAATTTTTCGAACGAGTTTTTCGAAAATCTCAATCGTCCTTTTTTCTTTTTTCATTCGAGAAGAACAATATATTCTACGCGAGTATCCATCCAACAATAATGAAGATCGCGTGCATCATCGCTTACGACATATCTTTTGTTGGGCAAACAATAGATATATTGCGAGACGTTGAAAGTAGTATCCAAGAATATAGTTTATTAATGACGCGTTGCGTCGTAAAAAAAGAAGAGGAAGAGGAAAAAAAGAAGAAGGAATATTTTCGTTATGCATTTCCACGATATTATTCTCCTTATATGTATATATATATATGTTGTGTACGAGGAATGTTGGTTTTTTTTGATGTAAATTTATTACGCAACACCCATTCTTTCCTCTATCATTCGCAACAACAACAGGAGCAACTGCAGCTTTTATTCAAGCCTTTGTTGAAACCACCTTTCCATTCCATTCCCTGATAAACCATCGTGACGTAACAGGTTACGTAATTTATATTGAGAAAAATGTTGAAAAAGGTGCAAAGAGGACGCGTGTGTATCTTCAGAAGGAAGAATCATCGATTATTGTTGTTACAATTGCATATTTTTTAATCTCTGCGTGCCACGATTCGCTGATGAACGAAGCTCCTTAAAAGACGAGTATAAAGGAGAGAAATGAGCTGTTGCGCCGTCCATCCGGGATCGAAAATACGTTGTTGCGTAATTGGAGGAAGAACCAAAGATGGATCGCAGATGTGATAATTTGGCGAAACGTCTCGAGGCGCATTAAGAAACAGAGCAGGTTAAAGCCTCGAGTCAAAATAACTTTACGACGAGCGTGGCACGACGGGTAAAAGCCTCGAAAATTCCACTCGATAAGAAAAGACGGGAGAGAGAGAGATCTCCTCCTCGTCTGGATGAATTCGAAGGCGTTCACGCGACACGGCTGCCACGAATTACCCTTCATAAAGCGTCACCCTTCCTTTGTCTCTCTCTCTCTTTCTTTTCTATTTCTCTCTTTCTCTTATTCATACTAACGATCGAGCATTTTTCCATGCCGCCAATAGCAGAAGAGAGAGAAACGTTGCGAAGCAGCAGTTTTAAAGCAAACGTTGGTTGGTTGGTTTACCGATGGAAGGAAGAAGAAACAGTTTCTCTCTTCTTTCTTCCTCCTTTTTTTCTTCTTTCTTCTTCTTCTTAGTCTTCTTCGTCTTCTTCTTCTGGTTCGTTTAAACGGCACAAGAGGAGATTGAGCCTTTAATGCGTCACGCCTGCGACGAATTGCCTCTTATATAAAGCAACGTTTTCCCTCCGCCACTTTGTCTTTCCCCTTGATTAATCATCCCACTCCAACCTGAGCACCCTCGCCCTCCTCTCTCCTTGGAGAGGATTGCGCGACGAGAGGCGATGGAGAACTATGATGCACGGGAACACGTCTAGTAGAGTGTCTCTATGTATAGTATAGATGGTAATGTATACGGCGTTATGGTGTAGATTGGTGCTTCTTTTTTGTTCGCAAAATTTCGAACGTTTACATTCGAAAGGAAATTGAAAGGGATCGGTGTATTATTATCGGTGGATCTTTTCAACCATTCGAAATAGATATAATACTTATCTATTGTTCAGATTTTTTTTGAGACAAGAAGGTATTTAAGAGACTGTACTTATAGTTATCATGGTATATATTGTGTGAAAGTTGGATCTTTTAAAATAATTTATTGAGACGAGAAAATGTCTCAGAAAGTAGAATATATTATATTATATATGCATATATTATGGAAATTGGTGTATTATTAATCTGGATTAGCAAAGCTTTCTTTTTGGATCTTTTAAACATTCGAAATAAATAAGTATTGTTCAGATTTTTTTGAGATGAGAAGATATCTAGTAGAGTGTTATAATTACCATGTAAGTATATGGTATGTATTGTGTGAAAGTTGGATCTTTTAAAATAATTTATTGAGACGAAATTTTCTGAGACGAGAAAATGTCTCAGAAAGTAGAGTATAGTATGTATATATTGTATATGCATACATTGTAGAAATTGGTGTATTAATCTAAATTAGTAAAGCTTTTCTTTTGGATCATTTAAATATTCGAAATAGATAAGTATTGTTCAGATTTTTTTGAGATAATATCTAATAGAGTGTATGTATAGTTACCATGTAAGTGTATGGTATGTATTGTGTGGAAATTGGATTTTTTAAAATAATTTATTATCCAAATTTTCTAAGACGAGAAAATGTCTCAGAAAGTAGAGTATAGTATATATGGTATATGCATACATTGTGGAAATTGGTGTATTATTAATCTGGATTATTAAAGCTTTCCTTTTGGATCTTTTAAACATTCGAAATAGATAAGTATTGTTCAGATTTTTTTGAAAAGATATCTAGTAGAGTGTTATAGTTACCATGTAAATATGTATTGTGTGGAAGTTGGTATATTATTAAGGTCTGGATTAGCAAGCTTTCCTTCTGAATCTTCATTTTTGTTCGTGGGTCTTTTAAAAATATTCGAGATACTTATTTATATACGATTTCTCAGAAAGTAAATACATTGTGGAAATTGGTGTATTATTAATCTGGATTAGCAAAGCTTTTCTTTTGGATCTTTTAAAGATTCGAAATTAAGACAGTTAAACGTAAATAAAATTACTCTAAAATATTTATTCTCCTAAAATTTTCTGGATCATAGATTTTCGAACAATTGTTAAAAAAAAAAAAGAAAGAAAGAAAGAAAAACTTGGAAAATTAACCAATCGTCTACAATAACCACGAACGAATCATTGAATCATTCAATTAAGAAATTGTTTTTCACGGTAATGAATTTCGGTATCGGCCGTTATTAAGCGTTTCAATTTTAATGGAAAACATGGATAAAAGTTAAAATGAAGTAATTGGCGTATTGTTGCCTCGATTTTTGCGAAATGATCACTCGCTAATAAATAATCGAGATCGGCCCCCCCTCCCTCCCCCCTCCGGTACAATTGGCGCACAAAGGACGCGCTCGCGTCCAGGTTGGCCCGGACGCCGTCCAAATACGGATGGAATTATCGGACGAAATAACGAGTGATCGCGATTGCTATTCGAGGCTGCGCAAAAAAAAAAAAGAAAAAAAAAAAAAGAACGAGGGAGCAAGAGAGAGAGAGAGAGATAAATAAATAAAAAATAAAAGAGATCGAATATTATATCGGAGCATCGGTCGTTTAATACCGTACGGTTTTATTTATCTTTAACAAAATTACACAAAAAACGCTGTTACGATAAATCCACGTACCGTGTACATTTTCATTTGTCCGTAAATAATACGTGCTCGTTTCTCTCTCTCTCCCTCCCTCCCTCTCCCTCTCTCTGTGTATATCCCGCCGGTACGTGATCAACGCCAATCCGACAGATTGAGCCGGAAAAATGATTTCAATTTCACGTCTCTCCCTCTCTCTCTATCGGCTTCCAATTATCCACATTTCTAATGGCAACTTTTTATCCTAATTATTATTATTATCATTATTACACTACTGTTATTGTTATCATTATATTATACCTCGAGCTTCGATTCAATTCATAATAATTTATATTGATAATATAATCGTTTCGACGAATTTGAAATTATTAATCGATAGATAATTCGTGAATAACAGTCAATACTGATGGAAGATTCTTTAATTCTTGCATCAAAATTTCACTCTTTCTCTCTCTCTCTTCAGATTCCATTTATTCCTCTCTCGGATATTAGATTATTCGTTTATATAAAACACTTCATTTCGTAAGTAATTTAACCATTAGAAGGTGGTTAAATTAGGAAGGAGAAAGAAGAAAAAGAATAATCGGACGAGGATAACGATTCCTCCCTTTCGAAATCCACCATCCCCGTGTTAACCGACCTCTCTAGCGAAGAGGAGAGGAGCGCGTGAGAGCGGAAGGGGACGTAGGACGCATCGAATTGGCCGGGCCAATTTCCGGTCCACAGGTGGACGGTTGGCGAGCGCCACGACAGCCACCTTTCATCGTGAAATACGCGCCGCGGCCGCTATTTATGATAACGAATGCCCGCTCGATCGGTAACACCGTATCGGTAGGATCGAGTAGGAAAAATTTGTCGCCCGGTTTTTGTCTTCCTTTTTTTCTTTTTTTTTCCCCTGCGCCATGAAAAACTGGTGGATGCTGTATTTTCGTACAGGGGTTGTTCGAGCTGTTCGTTTTTTTTTTTTCTTTTTCCATCTCCATGGAGGAAGGATGGAGATTGTTTGCGCGCGAATTAAAATTCGATTCGCGCGTTTAACGAGCTGTCAGGGATAGCGAGCCGATGGATACGGAGGTACGTTATGCGCCGTATATATTGGAAATTACGCGTGTCCGAGATTGCCTGTACGAGATTGTGAAATATTTGTGCGTTTTTTTTTTTTTTTTTTTTTTTTAGACGAGCTTCGAGTCTTCTTCCATTTTTCTTTCTTCTGTCTAATTAAAAATTAGGGTCGTTCAAGTATCCAAAATATTGGCCACGAGATTATTCATGAAATCTTCGTGTACGTATTTCCTTAAAATTCTTCCCCCTAATTTTCTTTTTTTAATTAAAACTCGTCGTTCAAAATATTAAGTCTTCTTCCCTTAAAATTTTTCTAAAATACACCGCTTCTTATTTACCTTTTGCGTAATACAAATTGAGATTCTTATCTATGACGGGAAAAATAAATAAAATTGTTTTATTTCTATTTGTAGAATACATCCAATACCAATAAAAATGGCAAAATTATTTTAAAATGATATGAATCACTGTTACTCGAGAATAACGAAACAATTTATCCAAAAATACAAGAATCTTAATAAAAAAAAATTCAAGGAACTCGAAGATCTCGATCGATCAAAACTCGTTCCATCATTTCCTCTCCGAATCCACGAATCCAAACTCGTTAATTTCAACAGTCTTCAACTCTCTCTTTCTCCACAAATCTCCATTCTCTGTCAGCGGAGAGGGAGAGAGGAAGGGGCTTAAAGTCGCGCGAAAATGCGCGAGCCACGGGACGTGGAAAAGTCATCGCGGCGTATTAACCCTCCTTATCAAAATGCAGGCCACGCTCCCTGGAACGCGGCCACTCTACCGGTCGCATCGCAAAAATGGGTGAATACTCGAAAGCGGCGACGAGAGAGAAACGACTAAAAATATTTGCCGGATTAACATTTCCTGTACTGAAATAGCTGGCGCACCAGCTCTTTCATCCCTGTCGACAATCACTCTTATCGCGATTTTTAATCATAAAAAGCTTTTGTTCTTCGTTTCGTTGGAGGGGAAAAAAGGGTTATTTATTTATTCGAGCATTGGTGAAATTGCTCGATCGTTAATTTTAATTGGAGAAAAATTTAAGTTCTCGTTGGATTCTTACGTTCGAAACCGTATTTCCATAAATAATTATCACTTAAATAAAAATAAAAATTTCATTTAAGTTACTCTTTCGAACAGTTAATGTTCCAACTGTAAATAATTGACAACTCTTTCCTCCCCCATAGAATCTTTCCCCTTTTCTTCAACGTCATCACCCTCCCCCCGTGTCTCCATATTTTTTTCAAATGATCGATAATTTACAAGTCAGATGTTTCCCTGATTTCGTCCTCGTCATCCGTGAATTTACATTTCCCCCCATCCGCTGATCAGCGGACGAGAAAGAAGAAGAAGAAGAAGAAGAAGAAGAAACGTCTCTAACCGGCGTCGTCTGCAACCAGACGTCGCGTCGTTTCTATTGAATGTATAATTCAAATTTCGTGGTATGAATAATGTGCAATGATGCACCACCCCGTGGTGGAAGATCGCGAGAGAAAGGGGGGAGGGGGAGGTTTGAAGTTTAGCAGGGAGGGTAACGCGATAAATAATAGAGGCGGGGTCGTCCGTTTCTCAGTCACCCCTCAACAAGCATCTCGTCGTTGAAATATTCAGGGGTTGTAATGGCCTGGAACCCATTCTCTCCCCCCTCCTTCGATCCACCTGTCGTTCCAATCGTTGTTTCGATCCTCGTTTCTTCGTCCTTCTTCCCCTTTTTATCATCTTGGCTCTCTCGTTTCTTCGCGACGAAAGACGCGTTACAAAATTTGTAGCTCCTTTTTTTTTTCTTCTCTTCGACGCCTAAAAATGCAAGGGTTCCTCGACCTAAAAAAAAAAAATAAGTTATTCTATTCTCGATGGAGTTTCTATCTATATTTCTAGTGGAAAGGATATATATATACCTCGAGTATGACCTAAAATGTAAATCGGAAAGCTTATCCTGCGAGAGGATGTATATTCTCGCGAAAATATATATTAAATAAATGATGGATATATCGTTTTCCACTACTGAGAAGGGATGAGGATGAAGCGGGTTGGGACGATAATTTTGTAATGCGATAAAATTCTTCGTTGCAACGAAACGAACGATTTTGAAAAGGAGAAAAAATTTCGCATCGATCCAAATTGCAGAGCCTCTCTCTTTTGTTAGCCTCGCTCGATTTCGAAATTATTTTGGCGACAAGTTCGCCAGCCGACAGGAGCATCGTTACGACAAGACAAGAAAATCCTGTTATAAATAGCTCGAGGAGGAATCGAACAGATGGAGGCGTGACGATCGATAACGTTTTGCAGTTGTGTACATTGGATAGAAACCTTCTACGATTCTACCTTGTAGGAATTTATTCTTTTTCCTTTCTAAACTTCTTTTCTGTAAAATATAAAATATGTATAGGCGTGCGTCGATTCATTAAAATTGTTTGTATTAAAAAAAGAGAAAGAAAAGATTTAATTTATATCATCTTTCTCTCTCGAATACGGTCAGAGAATCTTTTTAAAGGAGCAGCGATCCAAAACGAAGTTTTATCAGAAGGTAAAAAGTTTATGACCGCTTCGCTCATCCGCAGCTACGACGTGGCTTTCCCCAAGGGGTAGATCGAGGGAGAGACGTAAGGGGTTGAGAGAGGGGTCTCTCGACGGCTGACCAACTTGTGCGTATTCCTCGATGCAACGACGAGATCTTCTCGATAATGGACGAAGAATTTCGTGTTTCGATCTCGAAAGAAAAAAAGAGAAGGAAAGAAAGGAAGAGATGAACTTACGTCTCGAGATGAATTTATCGTTTAGCGAAATCCCGTTTTGCGATTTTGGTTGCTCGCGGTGGAACCCGGCCGGGCTATTTTTATACTTCCTCCTTGCAGGAAAATGGAATTATGTATTTCGGTAGCTCGCTAACCGGTTGATCTTATCAGGCTTCTTGCGAGGAACGGAATCTTGATTTCACGATCGTTGTTTTCTTCTGCTTTTCAGATGTAAATATTTTAACGATTAAAAATAAGAAAGATTCGTATATTGGAAGAAGTGATAGATTAAAATTTCTTAAAACGATTCGGCATCTTTTGTCCAAAAATAATAAACTATAATATATTTAACAATTGTTATTTGTCATTTCTCTCTTTTCTTTGACAGAAAAATCGTGATTCCAATTTATCCAATCTTCAACGATTTATAAATGATTCACATGTAACGTTATTGAGGAAAAGAAGAGAGGGGGAATAGTGTCGTTTGGAAGCATTCCTCTCCCCGCGTTTATCGATGTTTCTCTGCCACAACAACTCGACGATTAAATATTCGACGAGAGATTCGAAACGAAGGATGATTGTCACGTCACATTCGCACCGCCGTCACCTTTCCACGGATATTATCCACCAGCAACTTTTTAATCTCCTCCTCCTCCTCCTCCTGTCAATTCCTCCTCCCGTTTTATTACTTTCCTCGCCCTCCCTTCCCCCCTTTCATCCTTTCCGTAATTTATAACGGCGTGTTTTCCTTCCTGGCTTAATTGCAATTTCGTATGTACGTACGTCCCACTTTTCCCTCCCTCCCTCCCTCTTCAAAATTCGTAAATAAGAGGAAAGAGTTAAGGACGAGCTGTGATTATATTTCTCAGATCTTGTACCAATTTTATTATTATTATTATGTAAAATATAACCATAGAAGAGTTAAGGGCAATGGTGATATTTCTTAGATCTTGTACCAATTTTATTGTAATTATTGTATAAAATGGTTTAGGTGTAATCATAGAAAGAGTTAAGGACAAGCAATGATGATATTTCTCAGATCTTGTACTAATTTTATTATTATTATTATGTAAAATAGTTTAGATATAATCGTAGAAACGAAGAGTTAAAGACAAGCAATTATGATATTTCTCAGATCTTGTACCAATTTTATTATTATTATTATTATCATGTAAAATGGTTAGGTGTAATTGTAGAAACGAAAAGTTAAGAACAAGCAGTGATGATATTTCTCAGATCTTGTACCAATTTTATTATTATTGTTATATAAAATGGTTTAGATATAAAATATTATATATTATATATTTATATATTATATTATATAAAATGATTATAATCATATAAGAGTTAAGGACAAGCAATGATGATATTTCTCAGATCTTGTACCAATTTTATTATTATTATTATTATGTAAAATAGTTTAGGTGTAATCATAGAAACGAAGAGTTAAGGACAAACAGTGATGATATTTCTCAGATCTTATACCAATTTTATTATTATTATTGTATATACAATAATATAAATATATATTATATAATAATTTTATTATTATTATTATTATATAAAATGGTTTAGGTTAATAGCAATGATGATATTTCTCAGATCTTGTACCAATTTTATTATTATTGTATAAAATGGTTTAGGTGTAATTATAGAAACGAAGAGTTAAGGACCAGCAATGATGATATTTCTCAGATCTTATACCAATTTTGTTATTATTATTATTATATAAAATGGTTTAGGTGTAATTGTAGAAACGAAGAGTTAAGGACAAAAAGTGATGATATTTCTCAGATCTATACCAATTTTATTATTTTTATATATATAATAATATAAATGTATATTTATATAAATATATTATTATATATATGTTATGTAATAATTTTATTATTATTATTATATAAAATGGTTTAGGTTAATAATAATAATAGCAATGATGATATTTCTCAGATCTTATACCAATTTTATTATTATATATATATATTATATAATAATTTTATTATTATTATTATTATATAAAATGGTTTAGGTTAATAGCAATGATGATATTTCTCAGATCTTATACCAATTATATTATTATTATTATATAAAATAATTTAGGTATAATCTTAGAAACGAACGAATAAGATACTGTCTTCTTCTTCTTCTTCTTCTTCTTCTTCTTTTATGGAGAATTGGAAGATCGTCCAACGGCGAAACTATTACGCTTTAATCCGATTGGAATCCGGTGGAAATCGTTCATCCCGAACTGTTATGACACTTTTGACGTTTCCGGGGAAGGGAGAGGGGATAGGTTTAGTTTCTATGATAAATAGTAGACGCGAAACGACATTAATCCGAAAGCCGGGGAGAGCCGGGTTTCCCCGGGTTGACAATGATAGAACTGCGATCTCGAGGCTCTTTCTCCTCCTCCTCCTCCTCTTCCTTCTCCTTCTCCTGCTACTGCTACTACTACCACCGCAATCCAGAGACATAAGCTCTTAAAATATGGCACGATCATTAAACTATTTTCCGGCGGAATCGATTTACGATAATAATGTGTAGCCATTGTTTGAAGCACGACTCTGTGCGTGAAAAGTGGATCGTATTTTTCTTCCCTATCTTTTTTTTTTCTAATTTTATCCTCCGAGTTTGAAGAAAGAATTGCATTCGTTGAAATTAATATTTCAAGAAGGGTTGTTAATCGGTTGTTAAAAATTTTCAAACTCTGAGGTTGCTTCTTAAGTCATGCTTTTTTTTTTTTTTTCTATCTTTCTGCTAGTTGCAAGAAACTGGGTCACGTAGCCTATTACGATATTTCACGCGGAAACGTTCCCGTTTTTTTTACCCCGGATTGATATAAATTTCAAGGAGGGTGGAACGGAATTTCCCTTTTTTCGTTGTTGCGAATCTTGTTTTACAACGAAAAAACGATTAATAAAATTTTTCTAATACTAATAATATAATTAAAATTATTATAGTTTAAAATATTAAACATTAAATTGCAAATTTAAAGATTAATTTTTAATTGTAATAATTTAGATAAAGTTTAATACAAGAAAAAAATGAAACGTTAAATGATAATAATATAAGTGCAAAATAGCTATGATATATATATTTATCATCGAGAAAATTATTTTTATAAAAATTTATTTTTAAGAATACATGTTTTAAAATAATAATATAATTTCAAATTATTAATATTCTAGAAAGTATTAAAAAAAATAAGACTCAGTTATAAGTTTTAGCTCCAACTATTATGAAAATTAAATTTCATTTGATTACAAAATATTAAAGTTAAAAATGTATATAATTGATATTTATTATAAAATATAAAATTAAAATTTCTCTAAATCTCTCCTCACCCTCCCCGTTGATGCATGGACACATTCATCGCGCTTGATAAAAACGATTGATAAATTTATCTAAATTTCTTAAAATTTTAAAACGAAAAATCCCGAGACGTTCCATCGTCTACGAACGAAATAATCGAAATAAAAAATTTCACAAATTTGTACAAACAGCTTAATACGTTCCAAGTAGCATCAGAACAAAATGTCGTCGTTTTGCAAAGCCTCGAATCGAAAAAAAGGAGGAAGCACGAATCGTTTAATCGTACACACGCACGCACGCGTGCAATAATCTCTCCCGATATTAAATTCCTTGGCGGTTTCCCGCCGTTGAAAAGGAAGAAAGGGGTGACAGGGAGGGAGGGAGGGGACCGTTCTTCCATGGATGGCCACCCTCGCCGCGATCGGCGGCGATGATCGGCGGAACGGAATCAAAGCCGAGGAAAGAGCGCACGATTATTGGAGCGCGGCCAGCTGGCCGTATATAATCGCCCTCCCCTCCCTCTCCGCTTGCTTGTCCCGACACGCGCATAAATCAGAACAATTAGTTGCGCGACCCTGCGCGAAAATCTCTCCTCTTCCGCTCTCCTCGTTTTTATACGCGTCTCGAATTTTGGAAAATTTGTACAATTTTCTTTTCCCTTTTTTCTAAGAAGCTTGTTTCTTGCCTCGATTCAAGATTTTTTAAAAATCTTTTATGGCGAGGAGGGGGCTCGAGGAGATGACAGTGTAATAGTAAGTGAAATGGTAGATTGGTTTATTTTTTTCCGGTGTATTTTTATCAGATAGGATAATGGAGACGAGGAAAGGAAGGGAAGTGTCTACGAAAATCTCTTCTCTTCCGCCTCGTTTTTATACGCGTCTCGAATTTTGGAAAATTTGTAAAATTTTCTTTTCCCTTTTTTTAAGAAGCTTATTTTCTTGCCTCGATTCAAGATTTTTTAAAAATGTTTTATGGGGAGGAGGGGGCTCGAGGAGATGACAGTGTAATAGTAAGTGAAATGGTAGATTGGTTTATTTTTTTCCGGTGTATTTTTATCAGATAGGATAATGGAGACGAGGAAAGGAAGGGAAGTGTCTACGAAAATCTCTTCTCTTCCGCCTCGTTTTTATACGCGTCTCGAATTTTGGAAAATTTGTAAAATTTTCTTTTCCCTTTTTTTAAGAAGCTTATTTTCTTGCCTCGATTCAAGATTTTTTAAAAATGTTTTATGGGGAGGAGGGGGCTCGAGAAGATGGCAGTATGTGTATTTTTATCATAGATAATGGAGACGAGGAAAGGAAGGGAAGTGTTGTCTACGAAGGAAATATATTAAGTTATTATTTGAGATACGAGGTTGGAACGATGACGCGAATTAGGAGCGCGGCCAAAATGCCGATAATTGTTATGTTGACCCGCAAATTGAATCGATTTAATTGGTATCCAATTTAACGACCGGTCCAAAAGTATTTTTCAGCCCATCGTTTTAAAAACGATTTTTTTTCCCCGTTTTTCCTTTTTTTTTTTTTTTTGCGTACACGTTTGTTATTTATCAATTTCCTCCTCCCTCCTCCCTCCTCCCTCCTCCCTCTCCCCTCGTCCAACTATTAATTCGAGCACGGCGACGTATCATGACAATTAATTTGTATAGGAACGAATCTCGCGTTTCAATTTTGCGTTCCGTGCAATCCGTATCCCGTATTTTTAACGAGATAAAAGTGTGCGATACAATTGCGTACGTATATATTTATTTAATCAAAAAAAAAAAAAAAAAAATAAAAATGTCTCGTAATGCGCGTAGATTACTATTATTCAAAAAAAAAAAAAATAAATAAACAAATAAATAAAAATTCCCGAATAACTTTCGTAATTAAAATAACTCGAATATATCCGTATCCTCTTAATTCAACACACGTTTTTATTAAAAATAAAACGTTTTAATTCGTCTTCAACCCGCTACACTTTTGAATTCCCACTAATTAAACGTTAAACCATCCGGTATGTTTATAAAGAGTATATATGTATATGTGTGTATGTGTGTTTGTGTATATGTATTCTTGTGCGAAATGCCCGTGGCATTAAAGGAAGATTAAAGAAAAATGCGGAAAGCGGTGCTTTTACCCAGCGTGGTGGGGAGAAGTTTCCAACGTTAGTGTCGTCCATCTCTCAGGACACGTGTACGTAAATCACGGCAATTAGTCAAACGCTTGCGGTCTTGTTGCTCCCTCCCTCCCTCCCGTGATGTTATGCTATATTTATCGCGCTCGAACATTTCGTGTTTCGCGTTTCACGCTACGTTGCATAACCATAAAACTTTGAGCGTTACGAAATATATGTACACACGAAAGATTATTTTCTATTTCAATGAAATTCCGTATTCATCCTCCTTCTTCCCTCCCCCCCCCTCTCTTCCGAAATAAATCGCCAATTTCAAATATTTGCGTTATCCGTTATCCATACATCCAAAATTCAAATAGACGAGCAACACATTTTACCACCTCCCAATTGCTAAAAAAAAAAGAAAACCCAAATATTTACCCAGTTATCGTACATCGTATATATATATCTCCTCGTATTTTCAAATTTTTTTTCAAAAATAAAAATACAAATTTTTTGGAGTCTATAATCAAAGATAAAGTAATCCAAATTTTCAAATCGTATATCTTAAAAACTAAATCCATCATCGAGGAAAAGCAAAAGTTTTTTTTCAATTAAAATCACTTCTCTTCGAAATACAAATTTTTTGGATCGCACTAATCAAAGATAAAGTAATCCAAATTTTCAAATCGTATATCTTATATCTTATCTTAAAATTCTATATCTTAAAAACTAAATCCGTCATCGAGGTAAAGCAAAAGTTTTTTTTTCAATTAAAATCACTTCTCTTCGAAATACAAATTTTTTGGATCGCACTAATCAAAGATAAAGTAATCCAAATCGTATATCTTAAAAACTAAATCCGTCATCGAGGCAAAGCAAAAATTTTTTTTCAATTAAAATCACTTCTCTCCGAAATACAAATTTTTTGGAGTCATAAAGTAATTCAAATTTTCAAATCGTATATCTTAAAAACTAAATCCGTCATCGAAGAAAAGCAAAAGTTTTTTTTTTCAATTAAAATCACTTCTCTCCGAAATACAAATTTTTTGGAATCTATAATCAAAGTATTCCAAATTTTCAAATCGTATATCTTAAAAACTAAATCCGTCATTGAGGAAAAGCAAAAGTTTTTTTTTTTCAATTAAAATCACTTCTCTCCGAAATACAAATTTTTTGGAATCTATAATCAAAGTATTCCAAATTTTCAAATCGTATATCTTAAAAACTAAATCCGTCATTGAGGAAAAGCAAAAGTTTTTTTTTCAATTAAAATCACTTCTCTTCGAAATACAAATTTTTTGGATCGCACTAATCAAAGATAAAGTAATCCAAATTTTCAAATCGTATATATCTTAAATCCTTCATCGAGGCAAAATTATGACCCAGAGAGAGAGGAGAGGGGGCATGGAGAACGCGCGATTCTAATGGAATCGAGAAACGCGCGAGTATCCCGAGTGCGTCGCGCTCCGGGACGTTAAGTGACCTGTCGCGTAAATGCGGTAGACGATGAAACTGTTATTTGACGAGCTTGTATCAACGTGAACCGCTCCCTCTCCCTCCCTCCCTCTCTCTCTCTCTCTGTCGCCCTCCACGCCCCCACTGGGAATCAGACGAGTTTGCTCAGTACACGCCGGATGCGCGTGCTACGATGTTGATCGTTTGCCAGACTACTAGAAATTATCATCCCTCGGATATATACCCCCGGTTGCATAAACGATAGCTACGTGCGTTTACCGATGTTACACGCCAGTGAAAATAGCTTTGGACGGGCCCGCGGTTGTTTGCTCCTCTTATTTGAACACGCAACCCTCCCCCTTTTTTATCTTTTTCAATCACATTCGTCCTTGTCCTCCTCTCCCTTCTCTCTTCCTTCATCTTTCTGATTACGTTATTTATTTTTTTTTTATTCCATTCGAATCTTTAATAGTAATTATTAACATTTTTAACACTTTCATTCGTCAGTCTAATCGAAATTTTTCGTACGAAATTTTTAGAGGAGAGGATAATTCCTCCCCTTCCCCTTTTTTATCTTTTTCAATCACATTCGTCCTTGTCCTCCTCTCCCTTCTCTCTTCCTTCATCTTTCTGATTACGTTATTTATTTTTTTTTTTATTCCATTCGAATCTTTAATAGTAATTATTAACATTTTTACTATTATTCGTCAGTCTAATTGAAATTTTTCGTACGGAAATTCTTAGAGGAGAGGATAATTCCTCCCCTCCTCCTTTTTTATCTTTTTCAATCACATTCGTCCTTGTCCTCCTCTCCCTTCTCTCTTCCTTCATATTTCTGATTACGTTATTTATTTTTTTTTTGTTTTTATTTCAGATCTTTAATAGTAATTATTAACATTTTTAACACTTTCATTCGTCAGGCTAATCGAAATTTTTCGTACGAAATTTTTAGAGGAGAGGATAATTCCTCCCCTCCCCCTTTTTTATCTTTTTCAATCACATTCGTCCTTGTCCTCCTCTCCCTTCTCTCTTCCTTCATCTTTCTGATTACGTTATTTATTTTTTTTTTATTCCATTCGAATCTTTAATAGTAATTATTAACATTTTTACTATTATTCGTCAGTCTAATTGAAATTTTTCGTACGGAAATTCTTAGAGGAGAGGATAATTCCTCCCCTCCTCCTTTTTTATCTTTTTCAATCACATTCGTCCTTGTCCTCCTCTCCCTTCTCTCTTCCTTCATATTTCTGATTACGTTATTTATTTTTTTTTTGTTTTTATTTCAGATCTTTAATAGTAATTATTAACATTTTTAACACTTTCATTCGTCAGTCTAATCGAAATTTTTCGTACGGAAATTCTTAGAGGAGAGGATAATTCGGTTGACACGTGCTCGATAAGGGATCGATTGAATTAATAAAATTTGAAATACCCGTGTGTACAAGGGTGGCAGCAATTTTGCGCTCGTTACCATTCGATTCGCATAGATGTACACACACCCTTCTATATATTTCTCGTGTGCGGATTGCTGGGATTGAGAGAGCGAGAGAGGGAGAGACACAATCCTCCCTGCCGTTCCGCAGGTACCACCTCGCAGTGGAAGTTGAACCGAAAGCACCGGGGGAATTGCCCCCTAATTTCAGAACCACCTCCGCCTCCTGGGCCTCGCTTATACCACAAAGCTCTTCTAACGACTCTGCCTCACGCCACGTGATTACTATGGGACTTTTGGGGAAAGGGGGATGTCGACAGTCTCTTATCGATTTCCTTCAATCCTTGGACGATCTTTCCCTTGGATTGCGTGCCCTGCTGAAATTCCGTCGATTCTTCGATTCCTTTTCCTTTTTTTTTGGAAGATGATGGCAATATGAATTGTTTCCCAACTATGAAACAACGGATCTCCTCTCCTCTCTTTCTACCTCGCGAGGCGAACGTTGCGTCAAAAGATTATTACTTTTTAAGGGGGAGAAATAATTTCCATTTTATTAAATTAAAATCGTATAAAGGGAGAATCGAATTTTTTTCAATATTCTTATTAATCTTTGATCCTGGAACATTATAAGATTCTACGCGCTCGAAATCGTAACCTGATCGAGAGAAGTAATAAAGTAGGGCAAAAGATATTTGTAGAATTTTTCAAAACTCTTCTTCCGTCGAGTCGAGTCGAATCCTTCATCCGACTTCGATCCGACGCCGTCCGTCGTTCGAAATTGGCGGATCCGCTGCGGACGATTACGTAAGCCGCCGGTTGGTCGCGACGGGGATATATTTGACCGGTTAATAACACGGTGAACGGCTCCGTTTCGGTGATAACTTTCGCAATTACGCGAAATATGCGCGGGAACAGGAATGCCGCGCGTGCCGCGGGATCTTGAAATCTATCCAAGCCTATTAATGCTTAAACGCGGCGGAGATAAGCGCGATTTTCGAAAGGGGGGAGGGGGGAGAGACGATTGATGGCGCGTTTATTTCGTTGCATATTGATGTTCATTCGTGTTTCTAAGATATCGTTTCCATTCTCGCGCGTACAAAACGAATGATCGATTCACTTCACCAAGTGAGAAGATAATTTTTAATATTAATATTACAGCTGTGAGAACGGTATATAATAATATATTAAAATGCAATATTATTTAATTTAAAAAAATCTGTACTTAAGTAAGATTCGATTTCTCGTTTATGGAAAAAGAAGAAAATGACTTCTTATTCTTCGAACAAAGTACGAAATAATTATTGTAGGATACCCTGTAATTCCATTATTACAACATTGCGACGACGATAACGAATCATCTCGCCCCGCAAACCACCTTCCTCCTCTCCCTCCCTTTCGAACCGGCGATTAACGGGTCAGACTCGATGCCGTTGCGACGATAACGACGCGATCTTTTCTCTTTCTCTCTCTCTTTATGATTAATCCCCTTGATCAACCCCGTTCTTCCTTTGTGTCAGCTCGAAATCGTCGATTCCTCGTGACCGAGCCTTATTTCCTCTCCCGCCGGTTTGTCGTTACACCGGTGCTCGTCGTGTGTTTCGCCTCGTGTGTTTTTGCATCCATTTAGATGGCAATCGCGGGGGCCCAGAGACATTTTATTGCGACCGATCACGAAGTTCGTGTCCTAGACGCGCTCACGCAACCGCGTGTTAAACGACTTCCCTCTGTGACGGGTCCAAACAACAGGATATTCCGTGTCTTCTTTCTGCACAATTTCTTTTGTTTTCTTCATTGTTTCTTAGGTCAGGATATTTTTGTTTACGGAAATCAAATTTTTTCGATAACGAAGATAAAATTGAGATCCTGGTTTTTCCATAATTGTGAGTGACGGGATCGAGGAACGGAGTCTCTGAATTGTTTTGTATATTTGAAACTCTTCGAATAGGAAATGGAGATGCTAGTGATGGGATCGAGTAGTATTTGTACGATTTTATATTGAAAATTTTTATGAAAGGAATGGAGGTTAAATAGATTTGTTTCCATTTTTAAATGCTATAATGCTAGCACTACGTTTAAATCGTAATTTTTAAATACTAGTGATGGAATCGAGTATTCGTATCATTATAAAACTTTTGTGAAAGAAATGATTAAATTGATTTGTTTCGATTTTTAAATACTAGCGATGGGATCGAGTATTCATACTGCGTTTAAATTGCTATTTTTAAATACTAGTGATGGGATCGAGTATCGTTATACTTGAAAGATTAAATAGATTTGTTTCGATTTTTAAATGCTAGTGATGGGATCGAGTATTCGTATCGTTATACTTGAAAATTTTTGTAAAAGAAATGATTAAATAGTTTTGTTTCGATTTTTAAATGCTATAATGCTAGTGATGGGATCGAGTATTCATACTGCGTTTAAATTGCGATTTGTAAATACTAGTGATGGAATCGAATATCGTTATACTTGAAAATTTTTGTAAAAGATTAAATAGATTTGTTTCGATTTTTAAATACTATAATGCTATAATGCTAGTGATGGGATCGAGTATTCATACTGCGTTTAAATTGCGATTTGTAAATACTAGTGATGGAATAGAGTATCGTTATACTTGAAAGATTAAATAGATTTATTTCGATTTTTAAATGCTAGTGATGGGATCGAGTATTTATATCATTATACTTGAAAATTTTTGTGAAAAGAATGGATGTTGAACAGACTTGTTTCGATTTTTAAATGCTAGCGATGGGATCGAGTACTCATACTGTGTTTAAATCGCGATTTTTAAATACTAGTGATGGGATCGAGTATCGTTACACTTGAAAATTTTTGTGAAAAGAATGGATATTGAACAAACTTGTTTCGATTTTTAAATACTAGCGATGGGATCGAGTACTCATACTGCGTTTAAATCACGATTTTTAAATACTAGTAAGGGATCGATTTGAAAAATTAAATAGATTTGTTTCGATTTTTAAATGCTATAATGCTAGTGATGGAATCGAGTACTCATACTGCGTTTAAATCACGATTTTTAAATAGTGATGGGATCGAGTATGGTTATGAAAATTTTTCTGAAAGATTAAATAGATTTGTTTCGGTTTTTAAACGCCAGCGATGGGATTGAGTATATCCATACTTGTTACTGCGTTTAAAATATTTATTTATTACGTACATTTGATAATTTTTTATAC